>NC_136756.1:18158729-18758729 GCF_936440315.1 Barbus barbus
GCAACTCAAACATATCAGAGGATATCTAAAAGCTTTTGCCATAGAATAATCTACTTCTAAAAAGATAGACAGGGTCCGCAATACAGGAAATTACATCACTCACAGTGAGACAGCAGTATTTCATCCACTAGATGGTGCTAAAAATGTCATGCTTGATTTCTGTTGAAAGATCCATTACCTGAGTCCTGATTCATGTTCTAATGAACTGTACTGTCTATTTGCTATTTTTAAGTTGATGTTGCTGATCTCAGCAGATGCAACACTGCAAGTATAGATAATACGAGTTGTTACTATCAATGGTAACCAACTGTTTGTGATCATCTTAATTATGATCATCTAACCACAGTTCCTACAGAGTCAAATATGGAGCAATGCACCAATAATGAACCTAAAGGAGCCACTAAGGCCACATATTTAAGATGAGGATGTTATCTGAAAGCACTGTGTGCTGCTGACCCCTGAATGAATTCTCAGAACGGCTCTGGTTACAGCTTAAGTCTCCATGTGTTTATCTTTTGGCGGAGGGAGGGGGGTCGAATGCTAGAATGCTCTTGTCATAACCTGGCAACATTCAAGGGCCGAATCATGTAGAGGAAGACTCATTTGAACAAGAACCGGTGCCAAATGGAGAGTTTGTGAGCTCTCAAGCTGAATGCTTTTGATTGTGAGATTTCACTACAGATGGTAAACAAAGCAACCACATGTTGAGTCCCGTATATGTAATTATGACTGCATGTGGACCTTGCGCTCAGGCCAATGCATACACAAGTCTACTACTTTAAGTCGGGATATCAGGAAAAGTCTTGACCCCACAATCTCAACATGCCCCTTTTAATAAAACAATAAACATGGGGTAAGTCTCGCAATCCACCCCCATAGCAGTCGGCCACATAACCAAGGGTCACCCCCAAAAGGGGCCTTCCTTTTATCCCCATACCAGCCGATGACTACAAATACTGCGAACACAAACACAATCTCACTACAAATGCTAGTCACTATTTTAAGCCATCAAAGTCAAATAAAGTTAGACAGGAAAATAAGGTAAATATTTCCACTTATACCTGGATGTTTCAAAAGAGCCGCTGTAAGTCTTTATTTACGCTTGGCTCCCCCTATGTGATGTCCCAGAGTGTTTGAAATTGAAGACCTGCCACAGAAGAGGGGGGCTCACGGGGGTCCCAGACACCCAATACCCCACGCGCTGCAGGCTCAGTTTGAAGAAAAAGAGCACAATTGGATTAGATACCAAAATATGAGCGGTGTTTGTTTTAATCAGTCTGGTGACACAGGGAGCTTTTGAAAGCACTAGGGAGAGAGATTTTGAGGCGGAGGGGAGAAGGACAGCTGTCCTACAGGCCTGATACAGCATTTGGAGACAGGGGCCTGGGGGCTGCGGTCTGGGGGGTGCTTGGCCATGAAGGGGTCACAGCCAGGACTCTTCTAGTGAGGACAACACCTTGGCATGCATATGTGTCTAACTATACACAAAAGGATTTTCTCTTAATATTTTCATTACTGGGGGAGCCTAACATCTGTATAGCTATCTGTGTGAGTGTATTATAAGATATAGTCTCTCATTAAATTCACTTTATCAGAATCAAGATCAGCACCAAAGTATTCCTTCAGTAGGATATTGAAGCACAAGAAGAAACCTATCTACTGGATATGGATCCAGTTGCTGGGATGCCATTCCAACTGCGAGCCCTTGGAAATTGTGTCAAGCGAATATGATATTTGACTCTTTATCCAAGAAAAGGTCATCCAGACATCAATTGTTCACCAGCTTATAACAAAAAATGCAGGGCCACTAGACACTTTTTAAAAGCTGAACTTATTTTAACTTGCATTTTAAAGATGCGGCACTCATGTGTGAGACACTGAGAATTCAAAGCATGACATTTGGCTATCACGTTACATTGAAAAATGGAAAAAAGGAGCTTAGTTGGTAGCCCTTGCTCTGGCGAGTTAATTCTTTGTCTAATCAAGCGTTAATCAGTTAATCAGTTAATTTGTCTGTTTTGAAAATCTGAAAAGCTGACATTTTTATACAAACTGCAGTACTTGTTACAAATAAACAATTTAAAGGAATAGTTCACCCAAAACTGAAAATTTTGTAATGTTATTCCAAACCTGTATAAGTTTCTCTCTTATGTTGAACACACACACACAAACAAAAGATATTTTGAAGAATTTTGACGAACCAAACAGTTGATCCCCATTCACTTCCATAGTAGAGAAAAAAATACCATGGAATCAACTGTTTGATTACCAGCATTCTTCAAAATATCTTCTTTTATGCCAGACCTGTTACTGAGTGACCAACTTTTTTCGGTTAGTTTCGAATCGGACATAACGGAAAAAATGATTCCAATGGAGTCAGTTGTTGGTCTTTTTTCTGACTGCTTGTTCGAGGCAACATCCAATTAAAGAGAGTATACATATATTTTCTATATGAAGGCATGTTGTAATAAGTTGACAATTATATTCTAAAAAACTTAAAAAAATATTTTTTAACATATGAAGAATAAGGTGGAAACAGCTGTGTTTGGGTGACCATAATCAACAAAACCACTTTATAATTTTAATGTGCTGGTTTGGTGCTGGTCTAGGTGGTGGACCATGCATGCAATTCATTATAAACTATACAAAATTCAACAAAATTATATGAATCTTTCTCAAAATGTATGCAGGGTAGTGGGTGAGCTGGAGCTATGTAGACTTAGCCCAAAGGCTAAACCTCCTCACTCTCCCTCAGCAGTCCAGAACTCTCAGAATCCCAGTTTAAGTTCCGCTGGCTGTAATGAAATCCCTCTCTCGGAAGTGCAAATCCAGCTGCTGCTGTGCTTCAATAAATTAGATTTTCTGCACTGCTTCAGGGATGTAAGTCTCCAGAGTACGGTTGGGCAGCAGTGCCATTATCAATTCATAGACTCTGTTGTGTGTCTGTATGTGTGTTCACCTGTGTATCGCCGTAAGATTTTATTTGTCAACACATTTGTTGTTAGTGTACATTTTACCCAATAATTTTGGACTGACAGTGTTAATTTTAAAATCTAAAACTACACAATTCAAGTGGGCTGATTTTTGTAGAAACGGCTAACCTGAGGATAATAATGAACCATTTGGTCTGTATTGTCTAGATATTATATTTTATTTCTAAAAAAGTAAGATAAATAATTTTTAATTTTGTTTCTCCTTCCAAATTGTATTTCTATATAACGTTTTTGTTGAATATGATAACAAATTTGTATCATTGTTCTGAATGGGTAAAAATCTCTCCTTCCCTCTTTTTTTTTTATCCCTTTGTGAAAGACATTCAGCAAATAGAGCATTAATCTGATGTTGCTTTTGATCGTCATCTGCTTCCCATTGCTTTAGGTGCAGAGTATTTCCAAAACAGTTTAGGTTTTGATTCCACAAGTGTCCAATTCAAGGTCAGCCGCTGTCTTTTAGAGAGAGGATTGAATTCACGTGAAATAGTAGTAATGTTCTTGTTAGGTTGTGTGATGTGGTTTCTCATTTACTCGGTCTCTTTTTGAAGTGAGAGTAGCATTTGAGTGTTGAAATCTACATGGCTGTATTGCTGTCAGAGGAGTTTGGATAATAAAAATGTCTTTCTGACATTTTTCCTGTGTGTTCTCGAGTAGCCATGAGGAGGAGTGTGAGGGTCTATGTATGTACACATGTGCCTATGTTATTGTGAGTGTCTGTGTATCCTTTGTGAAAGAATCAACTTCAGTCCTGAGGATTTAAGAATTCGATACTCACACAGGAGATAGACAGACATGGATATGAAAGGTTGCATTATGTCCAGTGTCTGGGTGGTTCTGTGAGGGGTCAGAGCGCATTTCCAGTGCCTCGGGCCATCAGGATGAGCTCCGGGGCACGTGAAGGTGAGCCGAGCTGTTCCTGTGCAGTTACGCTTGCACAGCTGCCGCTGTCTGGCATTCAGACCAGTCCCACAACCAAAGGCCATGGGCCAAATGTAGGTCATTAATATCCTCCATCTTGGACTGTAGATTTAAAGGTTGTTTAATAGTTGCAATTTGAAATGTGGCATTAATTTGACACCTGTATTCCTCACAGATATTTATTATTAAACTAAAGTGACTGTTATTGCAACTATTTCTATATTTAAGAAAGTATGATCTGTTGCAAGTCGGTATTTTTTCTCGAAGTAGGCCTACATAAAAATACTGTTCTATTCCATGAAATGACAGACAAAAGGTGATGTTTCTTTAATCAAGGCTTGTTTTCAATTATAATGTACTGGTGTGTTTTCTTTGTGCTACAACAATGAAAGCAAGCAATAAAATAAATTTAATTGAACCAAATGCATTTATTTGTTTAGGCTATTTTATGGATAGTGATGTGTGTATTATGTTTACTTTTTATTTTTATTATGTTTATTTGTTAATGGGGGAGTAGTGCACACAGACGTCTAATTCAGTTATTTTTGCAGTGTTAAATATTGTTTTAAAGTGAAAAGATCTGGATAGATCGACCTTCATGCTTTTTTTCTTTTTGCTTTAGTAAATAGCCTATATGGGTCGTCTTCCCCTATAAGGGAAGACGACCCATTTGTCTTTATAAATTAAATGATGTATTGAATGTATTGATGTTTTATTATTTGTAGCCAACCAAGCAACCACACAAAAATTGGCTACTAACATGAACTAACGTGAAAATAAAGACCACATAAAATTAATATACATTCAATGAACGATTTAAAACAATCTAAAAACATAACAACCATAAAGCTTGAAGTGGACTTGCCTTCATTCTCCGTGGACGATGCTTTGAGGCAGACAGCTGTTCACCCCCTCCACCAATCAGCCCTTCATTATCGACTATAGTCCAGCCTTTCTCAGCGGGGGCGTTCAGAGAACATAGGGGGGCGATGGAAGCAATATTGCTGAAAGGTGGACGTTTGTTTAAGTCCAGTTTACACCAAAAGATTTACTACGAGACGAGCTGAAGCATATAAAATATAATTTCCATTCACATGACTAGTCTGCTCCCTATAAAGTAAAATGATATTGAACTTGATGATATGAACTTTCCAGCCAAATCGATTCTGTTAGGCTATTTGATTTTGAATGAAATAACAACAACAACAACAACAATAATAATAATAATAATCACAAAAAAAACAATAATTAAAAAAACATTAATGTTCAGGGCTGACATGATTGTGTTTGATGGGGGCGGCAAGGAACCAAGGGTGACTCAAGAAACCTTTCATTTCACTTTTTATTTTTAATTCTTTAATTTTTTTTTAAAACTTAGTTATTTGTTTGTTTTTATTTGACTATTTGAGTCTACTTCCAATTTATTTTATATTTCACGAATAGTAATGTGTAACATTGTATACTATAAATAACCATGGTTTATTTAAGATCTCTCTGTATTTAAAGTCATAATGAACGATATGCATAAAGAATGCAACCATATACAACAGGGCTAAAGACCCACCTTTTAAGAAAAAATGTGCTATTCACTGCGCCTAAAATGTATAATTGCAGAAAAATATATTTTGCATATATTTTGCATATATCTGCATATATTGAACATTAATGGAGCAACAGATTTTGTGTGAAAATAAATCAGTTGTTTATTTTGTTTAAAAATCTTATAAATGTATGAGGTGGCAAGAGGGGCCTTTTACCCCACACACGGGGTAAAAGGCTCACCAGCTTGGGGTAAAAGATACAAATAGGTTACTTCAGCTAAAATAATGTATTTTTTAAATAATATGTTAATACTTGTTCAAAACAATCACTTTAGCAAAGTTTGTACTATTTTCTGCTTATTTTGAAAAATAGAAGAATTATTTTTTGTTCAATAAATATACTGTCATTAAAATATGTTAATATAAATATATTTTAAAATACAAAATCATTTTAATAAGTAAAGATTCTGAAAGTGTTGAAAGAGATCCAATAATAATTGAATATATATTTACAGTAGTAACAACAAATGATATTTGAAATATGATGGTTTCATTATAAACAAGGTGATTATATCTAATATGGACACCCAACATAATATATGATATTTACCATCTGAATCTAAACATGTCATGTCAACAAATGGAAAAGTCAGCCATCTATTAATTATCATGTTAATTACTGTGTGCCTTTAGCCCCAACAGCAGGGGCGCTTTTTTTTTTTTTACCCCAAATACCATACTTTTACATATTCTTTCGTTATTGAAAAACTGTTGCTTTAATTATCTTAAACAAAACTGAAAATAGTTAAGAAGACCTTTGTCTCAAAATACATGCATTAATTTGAGCGATTCTCATTTGCTACTTAAATCTACAACATTTTTAAAAACATAAAATATTAGATCAAGTAAGCAACTTTGTGCTGGTGCTTTGGAATCAACTTTGCGCTGCTGCGCGCGATCGCCTCAAGGATCAGACAATTATACACGTGCATATTGAAAGGCGAATGTTTTGGAAAGTGCTATGCCACGCTTTTGTGCCATCTAGTGGTTTAGATGAAAATAATATCAAATGCACCTTTTACTTACTTACGCCTTTAGCCCCGTTGTACCCTAACCCTACTATATATGATAGCGGATCATTTTTATACTCACAGATTTAAAAATATGTCACTCTTTCTTTAGATGTTAGATGAAGCGTTATAGGCCTCGATATTTCCCAAATGCTTTCAAAAATATTCTGGATTTGGCTTTTACGCTAAAATGTGACAGTGAAGCTGATTGTTAATTCACGAACAGTAGCTTTAAATCTATTATTGGCCGCGTTTCTATGACTCGCTGGTGACTTCCACGGAACAGACAGAAAGTTGGCATGGATTTAACTGCATGCTTTGAAGGGATTTGAGCACTCATTCGTTTTCCGGTGACAGTTTAAAAGGGCTCTTTCTATCCCGCGTACGCATGACTCATGACACAGCCACAATGCTTGTGCCGAAAATAAGGGTCTATTTTGTTTAGGAAAACAAAATTCAGGAAGGAATGAATGATGCCACAGCCACAACATGGACAAGACTGTATATTATTCTTGTTTTTAGCTCGCAGAAATTTCATGGTATTATTTTTGGCATGATCAAAAGAATAATTCTTGTCATTGTGCTTCATATTCGAAGGGCCACAACGACTTTATTAGCGGGAAAAAGTCATGACGCGACCTCAGAAATTAGTGATGTGCAGAAGAGGAAAATAGGTTAAAGCAGCCTTAAAATAAATAAATAAATAAAAAAGGGATAGGCCCTATCGGAAGAGTCAACCATGGACATGCTACCTTAAACTCTCCCAAGAATGACTGGAATTACTAAAAAAAAAGGAAGATAGACATTAGAAGAAATCTAGAATAACATATTTGACAGGACTTTATAGATTTAGGGCAAAGTGCAGTACAATTTGCATACCAGAACAATTACATTTATAGGCACAGGGCGCTCAAGAATAATGTTTTGGCTTCTTAGAACAGAGGTCCAGCATGGGACAGAAGAGAGGTAAAGTGGGATGCTTGGCCAACTCTCTGGATTTATCCATATCTGAGGAGAGAATCCCTGCCCCAGGCTGCAGCTAATTAAAATCCCATGGGTGAGCATCTGAGCTTCAGATACTTCTTCATGGTCATTGTGTGAGCACCTTTAATTGAATCAGAGCCACAGGTCACAGAGACTCTCCTCCACCAGCTCCCCCCTTCAGTATAAACACATTTAGGGATTATTTATTTTTTAGCTGTGGCGTGCGTCCACGGCAGCCAGGTCAACTGATACCCAGATGGTTTCGCTGAGGAGCCTGTTTATGGATTCCTGCAGTCAGAGTGGAGGAAAGTGAGGATCTGACAGTATGTCGCTGATTACAGTCACTCAGCTTTAAATGCAGGAACGACAATAGCATTGCATGATGAACGTTAGGCTTGCTAAATAAGCTCAGCTTTCATGCTGTAGTAACATTTTTATACACTCTAAAAAATACTGGGTTAAATACAACCCAGCGCTGGGTAAAATATGGACGAACCCAGCAACTGGGTTGTTTAGACTGAGTGGTTGGGTTACTGTCCAGAAGGTTGGGTTAAACATTTGACCCAACTGTTGGTTGAAAACAACACAGCATGTGTTCTGTCCAGTATTTACCCGGCACTGAAATGTGTAAATTAACTGAAATTTCTACAACTGTGATGTTTTTAAAAAAAAATTTAGCACATTTTACAGATACTGTAGATAGATAGATAGATAGATAGATAGATAGATAGATAGATAGATAGATAGATAGATAGATAGATAGATAGATAGATAAAAAGCCATTTATAGAATATAATAATTAGTTTTTTAAACTATTTTATCCTATTCAATAAATTAACTTTTGTCGACAAGGGTGGAAGAACACGTCATTTCCCAGAATGCATTGCATGTGTTGCATTACTTTGATTTTGCTATTCAGTAATTTCCTTTTTCGACCACCAGTTAAACACCATTGACCTTCAGTGATTTTCAGTAATTTTCTCTTCTTCTCATCCCAATTTATATTCTAGTTCAACTTCTTGTGGATCATGAATAATTCAATTCAAATTCCCACTCGAACAAGCATCAATTCTTCAATTCTTTTGTACATCCATGTTAATAAACATGCATTTTATTCTGGTAGAGTGTGATATAAAAGTCTTTAAAAAACCTCTACTTTTATTAACATTTGACTTTGAACATCATCATTGCATTCACATCACCTATCTTTGGTAATATAGACATCTCTCATGCAGTCTGGAGAGGCAGCGTAATTGTGTGGGGTCGCTGGGGGGACAGCGTTCTTACCCACTGTTCTTACCCAGTGTCCCCCACACACATATACAGGCTGGCTCTTCTTCAGTGCTTTTCTGACACAAACTCTCGCTTCCCAGACTCCCTCTGTCATGTGTTATGACCCGGGGGTCGGCAGCTGTCAATCAGAGCTTCGGCTTCAGCTGGACAGAGGGAGAGGAAGAGAGAGAATGAGCCCTCAGAGGAAAATGCTTCCTCTTTATATGGGATCATCTCTCTGCATGCAGGGCACATAATTGAATTACTGTCCCTTCCCCTCCACATATTCCAATGCAAACCTGTAGGCTGGAATGATAAAGACCTCCACTCATGATCAGAGTGTGTGAATCAGCTTGTTAACAGCACAGTGGTTTCCCTGTTTAAACACTACTAATGCTGCATGCTCTTGATTAAATTATTTCCTAGATAGAAATTACATAGATAGATAGATAACTCCACATCCCACCTTCAAATTCGAATTGCAGTTCTGTGTCCTGTTTGAATTCAATTTAAATTCAAGAATTTAAATTGGAATTTACAAGGCATTCTCAATTCAGTTTTGAATGGCACACACCCATGGTTAATGAAGTGGAGCAACACTGAAAAACTGATATTTGGTTCCTTTCTCACAATAGATAAAGAAAGCTGACAGGGAGATGGAGGATGATAGCAGGTCCAGCATTGTGTGAACTGAAGGTCTCAGAAGGGTCACATCCAACTTTCTGCTCTGAACTGGATGAAAAAGGGAGAGGGAGTAAGGTGAACAGAAAGACCGTGGGCCACAGACTGGACTGATTTCCTGCATGGGGTCATGCCAGGGACAGGTTTAGCCGCCCCAGGTTCAGGAAATAAGAGTGGCCACAAAGCCACAGCAAGCGGAGGAGCGAGGGTCAGCCGTTTGATGACTTACCAGAAATCCAAAGAGCCGATGGAGATATACAGCTGGGCAGAAATCGATGTTTCCTCCTAATCTATAACCTGCAGAGTTTTGGTGACTGGGCTTCCGGTTATCAGGATCCTTTCAGGACTGACTGTGAACCTTACCCTGAAAAACATTTGGTGTCAAATTTACTCAAAAATGTGTTGTAAACTTTGCTATTAATTAGAAAGAAATGGCAAATAGACACTGAAATAAACTTGAAAATTTGAAGTAGGAAAACTGATATTGTATTTTCATGTACAACATATTCTAATAATCAAAATGTTGTTCATAGCTTTTCCCTTTGAAATTTCTTAACATTTTTCATTTCAGAATTCAGTCAGTTCTCATTCAGATCATATTCACTTTAGATTATAATTGGAATTGATGAGGAGGAGACCTGCTGCAATCACTTAAGAATTACACGATTTTCTGAACTACATTATATTCGGAACATATTTTTCTGTCGTCCTTGCTTAAAATGGCCACTGCATTTGATCAAAAAAAGGAGTGCATATTCCTTTCTGTACTGCCGGTTGTCATATTGTACAGATAACAGCTATTGAAACAGAGGAGAGCATCAGCTCTTAGTCTGCTTTCCTGCAGATGCAAATGATATGGCTGTGGTTGTGTTCATGTCAACTCTGTCAACGCCAAATTTAAGAACCCTGGTTCCTGAGGCCATCCAGCCAACCTAAAGTTGATATTTTCTCTAAACGTGTCTTCTGGAGTACATTTTCTCTACTAAGTTTTTTATTTCAAGAACACGTCATCACCTCAGACTATAGAGTGAAATGTTCTCTTTGGGATTTCAGCCATTTAACCATGAGCCAGAATCACAAAACCTGGCTGAGGCTACTGGATCCCACACAAAAAAGTGTCCAGGGTGTTTTATATATCATAAAATATATGTTTTAAATATCTAAGTCACATTATTGGGAGATTATTGGTTGGGATAGTTGGGTGACAACTGAAATTTACATAATTTTATGGAAGTATATGCTATACTTTTATAAAAAATTAAATTAATTTACATTACAAGCTATCAGAATTTCATCACTTTTTTGGCCACAGAATAGCATAAATTAAAACAAATAAACAACACTCATTTTGAAAATGTTTGAAATCAGAATATTTAAAATTAAAATAAAATCAGAAAATATAAAAAATAAAATCTAATTTTAAATATTGCAAAACTGTAGTACTTAAATATCACTGGTTCAGAAAACCGGTCCAGTTTAAAACAAACAAATGTAATAAAAACTATATAGACATATTTAATAATAAAAAAATATATATATAATAAATACCATACAAATAAAAACATAAAATTTTAAATAAAGAAATTAAAATAAAAAAAGAAAGAAAATATAAAAATTAAATCTAATTAACAAAAACTATAATAGCTACTAAAATAACACTTGCTCACAAAAATGGTCTGCTTTAGTTTAAGTTGTTACAAATATAATTAAGCAATCAATAACTCCTAAAATTCTTAATCCTGATCTTTTCATGCATGAATGTTCTCTTTGGGATTTCAGCCATTTAACCATGAGCCAGAATCACAAAACCTGGCTGAGGCTACTGGATCACACACAAGAAAAGTGTCCAGGGTGCACTGCATATACAGTATTCACATTAACAAAGACATACTGAAGCACAGAGAGTAGGGGCGAGTGGGGCTACAGTTGTCACATTTTTTACTCCAGTAATTATTTCTCAGGGTGGGTTTATTTTTGAAAGTCAATAAAATTTTGAAGACACAAACCTTAATCTGCAAGAAAGTTATTGAATAATTCCACTGTTATTGCCTAGAGAGAAAAAAAAAAACATAGAGTTAAATTAAGAAAAACTGACAACATTCCACAATAGTGGAGCATGTTGTCACACCCAATGGGTTGAGTGCCACATTTTTATATATTATGCCATATTTATTTATATATTTATACCAATATGACACCCAACCTGACATTTAGGTAACTGGTGTTTTATCCTGACCCTGTCTGAATTATTCCAGTGTCAGGTTTTTGCGTTCACTTACTTACCCAATTAAAATTACACTATTGGAAACTGTCTAATCTGGACGCGATTAGGCCTATATTCAGTCATAGTGACTGCACTGGATGAGGCCTTCGCGACGCGATGCGACACAACTAAATCCTTATCAGAAAACTGATGCCCAGTTCCATTTCTGACGCACTCCACGAGCCTGCGCTACTTCTGACACGAAAAATAAAAGAATTTGCAGCGGTCGCTTTGTCGTGTCCAGCCTCTGTTGCAAAATCATTCTAATGCAGTGTTTTAACTTTAAGTTTGAAACCAACATACAAAACCACTGATACAAATCTTTCACATTTGTAATTGGACTTTTGACTCCAAATCCTGCAATTGGTAAGATATAGCTATAGGCCTGGGAACATTTTTACCAGTCATCTCAATGGCAAAAATTTACTGAATTCACTTAGATCGTGTGACAGCTTGCCCCGCAGTTGGCAGTAACTATTGTTTTTAACTTACACATTCTTTCGTTCAGCTAGACGAGCTGTAGGCTATTGTTTTGAGAATGCATTATCTCTGCTACTTCAACTTTCTGCCGTCGCTTAAGTTCCACCGCACATATTTCAGACAGCGTGCGGTGGTCCTGTTCTTGTCTCCAGTTTTCGCCCATGTTTCCAGATCTACCACAACATCCTAATCTAAGTCATATTAATTGGCTAACAAAAATGCCACTGTCTGCATCTACGAGCAGCAAGCCGGTCATGTCTTTTTGATTAACTTCTGCTTGGTAATTAACGGGGTCCTTCGCATGCCTTTAGGATCACTGAAATTAAAGGCGAAGATTTTCCTCTCTCTTTTACATCTTCACGGCTTAATGTGGGCTATTTGCTGAAGGGTTTAAGCAAATTCAGCTTTTCCCTCCCTCTGTTTTTGCAACAAACCTAATTTACTTTTTCTGCCCAGTACAAATTGTCCGCTTTTATAAGCTACCCAAATGAAACTGACTTTAAAAAGACAGACTTTACCTAAATTTGCAGGAGAATAACAGAGTGAGTTTAATGTTTCGTTTTGACGAAGAATAAGTCGAAGTGAGTCAGTAGGCATTACATTTACATTTACATTTATTCATTTAGCTGACGCTTTTATCCAAAGCGACTTACAATTGCTATATATGTCAGAGGGCGCACGCCTCTGGAGCAACTAGGGGTTAAGTGTCTTGCTCAGGGACACATTGGTGTCTCACAGTGGATTCGATAGTCCAGGCATATTTGATAGTTTTCAGAAGAGTAGTCTATACAGTTTGTAGTGCAACAAAACAACTTGTCAGAGGAAGTGATATGATCTCTTCCGTATTCCCAAAGTCTGTTTGCTTGGTGAATTCATCATCGAATGAAACGGTTCTTATGTGGGCTGACCGAAGCAAATGGACTGGATGTTTACACACTTGTCCGTCAGGTTGGCTCCATGCGGCCTTACAGATATCCAAAAAAACTGTTAGACATCTTGGAGAGCAGCGCGAGTCGTTTAAGTGCTCTGTGTTTAGAGATCTACTGCAGAGATTTGAGCTGCCACGTCAATATCAACTGTTTTGATTTTTGTTTGGTCTCTGGATGTCCAAACTCAAGCAGCTCCACAAAGTTTTATGGAAGGTGTTTTTATTTATTTTATTTATTTTTTATTATTTTTGGATCAATTCGGTGGACAGTCTGCAATTTGCAATAGGCATATTATTCCTCAAGCGTTTGAGTTATACCACCAAAACAAAAAGAAAAAAAAAAGTCACTTAAAAAAAGATAATTATGATAAACGCTTTAACCTTCCTTCTGGACTTTAAATGTACTTTTAAGAACCACAGAGCGAACAGAACAAAATGTAATGGATACAGCAGATTTCTTAAAATTACTTGTTGGTAATACAAAACTCTACAAAAACAAGAACTCAGGGATACTATCCTGTATATTATAGCAGGTTGTTTTATTATAAGCGTAAAGTTTTGGGCTTTTGGCATAATAGAAGTGGAAAGTAGTAACAGGTGAGTTGGTGATCATCATATTAATTAACTTTATTGAAAAAGATTGCACATTTTCTGTAATGTTGCAGCTGGATCAGCTTTTGTATAAATTTTATGAATGATGCAGTAACCATAAACCAGCTGATTTATTTTATATAGTATAGTTTATAAATATGTTAGCGTTTTCTAAATTAAAATAAATGTGATGTTTGCTATTAAACTACTTTTAATTAGTCGTAACAGGGTTACTTAAGATATTCGAAAACTTCCTTTGACTTAAAATAGCTACAAATAAAAATATCATAACTTTAATGTTGCTTTGTTGTATAAATAATGACGTTGGTTTGTATTACATGTTAATTTGTAGTACATACATATTAATTAATGAACTAGGAATATAGAAGGAAATAGAATATAGGAACACATATCAATAGTAGCCTATAGTTATTTTTAATTCTTTTAAAATTAAATCTCAATCAGCGGCAGTTTACTATTTTTGCTGTTGCTTTAGGCCTTGTGATTGTTTCACACTTATGTAAATCCAATAACAATGCATTATTTTCCCTCATATTTTGTCACAATTGTGCTTATTGCATACATCTCGATAATACAACTAAATAGATGCTTCTCCAACGTATAGAGTAATATCTGAATTATATTTTGTCCGTCTAACTAAAAACCATAATGGCATTTCAGCTGTTGCGTATATGATTTAAAGTCATAGGCCTTCGTTGCCTACATTCAATACTTAATTTTATCATCGATGTAGCATGATATATCATAATCGGATTCATTCAGGGGATTTTTAGCCAATGTGTTTAGGTCGATCCCTGCTTTGATTGAGTTCTGACAGCGTCACGCGTAAAATGTTCCTGGATTCAGTAGACTACTTTGGTGATTTAAAGTTAGGCCTACAAGTGCTCAGCCAGTCACAATTACTCGATTTAATCACATTCTCCTATATCTCATATTATTTTATTAAGAGAAAATGTTTAGGAGGTAAATGGTTAATTGACAGGAGCCGCGCGTGATTGATTTCTGGGCGTATTGAATCAGACCGCTGTCTCACTCTCTCCCTCTCTCAGTTCACGGGTCTTTGTTTCTGATCCTCTAAATCCCACCCACTTGAAGGTGGAAAAAAATCGCCATCTCTCTCGCTTATACACTAACTTGTCCCCTGTTAATAGCATCCTGGTTCACTATTTGCGCTCTCGTGCTCGGGACGGGACGGGGTGATGGAGACTGAGAGTTGTCTGTCTTTCTCCTCGCCTTCAAACAGGATCACGCCAGAGAATTCACCGGGTTTGGAGCATAATTCCGGCGCGTTCTTTCAATGTGACGACCTCCAAAAGTCTCCGCACCTTCCTCTAGCGCATCGGCATGAGTTTTTTATGGGACGCTACACTGACGGCGGCACCGCGGAGTTTACGCACGGCGTCAGCACTACAACTCCCCGCGCCTCGCCTGGAAAGCATACAAAGTATTTAGAGAATATGAACCAGGACCAAAAACCTTCGATTACTGAGAAGAACTCGTCATTTTATGAGACTAATTCTGATGGTAAGTGAAAACTTGTTCAGTAGTTGAATGTCAGCGAGGAAACGTCTGTAAACGATATAGTCTAAACAATAGCCTAATAATGGCGTACTACTACTAGCCTACTACTAATAATAATAGCCTAATAATAATTATAATAATGATTCTCAAAAACCGTTTACACAGTTTTTACTCCACCTGAGAGGCCCAAAGCTACTGTGACTAAAAATCATTAGGCTAATATTTTTAATTTACGCATAATTTCTTAAAACGGATATATGACAACTGGAAATGTAAATATTATTACATTTACACTTAAAATCATGCCAAGGCAAGAAAGGTGGTGCTATTTGTGCTGATTATAGATAGGCTAGATTAAGCCAATTTAAATGATGTAGGCTATTTATTTATTAAATTAGTCTTTTCGGTTAATCAGTATTCGTTCGATCTGGAACCCCACTTGTTAAACACTTTTGAAATGGCCTGTACATGATTATTTTTAATTTCTCCAAAGAACCTCCAAATAATCTCTAACTGTATTAAATATATAAGTACGTATGAAGTACGTTTTTCATTCATACCTATATATATATATTAGGCTATACGACTCTTTTGAGAAATTAAATAAAGTTCACGATGTTATAGTGAAATAAGTGTATTCGTTGTTCCAAGATGTTCTCCAAATAACCACAAAATAAAACGTTATTTTTATTACATATTTTACTTTAGCAACTTAAAGCGGTTTTATAGGCTTCAATCCTATCTTTTTTTCTTATTACAAACTTTTGGTATAATTGATCTCAAATAGCTTAGCTAATAGTTTAATGTTTATATCTTTTTGGTCTTAAAACAATTAACGCTAAATAAGTTATTATAATGAGTTATAAATAAGTCATATAGTTAATATAAAATAAAAGAACACTTTGTTTAACCTTTTTTTTTTTTTAACCAGGCAAGTCAATTAAGAACGGGTTCTTATTTCCAATAACAGCCTGTTTTGAAAGTTATTAGTATTATTTTTATAACAGCTGCGTCTTTTAGTAAAGTTCAGGCCTGCTCACGGTATCCATAGCGCATTTCGTCCTCACACTTTCCCATATTATGATTTAAAAACGCATTTATAAAGTTCTAGCATGTTAGCCTAATTAATTATTTGAGGTTCAAAACTTTTTGAACTATTGTGATTTAACGTTTTCTTTCCTCATACTGCTGGAACAATTTATCTCAATTTATTGCAAGCCTAATCATAAAATATTGCGATGAGGCCTATAATGCTCAGAAACAATATCTTCAGACAGACCAACAGCATTCAAATATCGCCACGGATTTGCGCGCGCGGTTTTGAGGCCTGTTATATGGCCTTTCTTGTTTGCGTTTAAATGCCTCATTCTGTCACACTTTCTAAACACGAACATTGATATTGGATTCTAAATTCGTTTAATTTATAAACTATTATGTTAATATTTAGCAAGTCAACAAGCAAGTTTACATTTCCAAAATAACTTATTTTATTTTAAGATCACGAGACGTGTTGAGCCAGTATGTTCTGCAACCTTTTAATTGGGGACCTCACATTATGGAGATTTTGGGGGTGTGTCAAACAAATATAGCCTGGATTTGATTGGTGGGATCGAACTAGTGTTGAACACAACACTTTAGTAATAAAAGGCCTGTTTTGTCTTTTATCTTGTCCTATTAGGAGGAAGAAATGCAAGGTAATTTCTGCCATATGTGCCGGAGTTACAGCGTCGAACTTGTTTCCCATACACCATTGCACATATACATTATAGCCTACTTTTTGAAAGACAGTTTTTGTCATGTTTACAATCATTTTTATAACTTCATCTTTATTAATCTATCACTCTTTCGCAGGACAATTGAGACATTTTGGGAGATATTTAATTAAAATAAAATTAAAATAATGAAGTGTTGTTCTTTAATGTTCTTGATAAGAGTACAGTAACTATTCTGTTCCTAAAAGCATTTTTAGTTTATATATATATATAGTTCTTGTACTAGAAGAGATCAAATATAATGCCTGGGGATTTTTATGACCCAAGGTCAGATGTTTTTAGATGATCATGTTTGAAACAATATCATCATTTTGTCATTATGCACAGTATGAATCACTCTTATTCAATGATATACTCAAGCAGAATGATATAGAGAATCCAACTTCATATTAACACACCGAGACGTGTGTTTTGCTTTCTTTTCCATGAAAATTATAGGGATACGATTATTTGATTACAATTAAAAATTGCAACACAGAAAAGACATAAAAAGTTTCTATTTTAGATCAAAGTATTCATGAAAAAAACAGCCTCTTGTAAAGGACTCCTCTTCCCATCCTTTATATTCTCCTGAGAAAAGCAAACACGTCCTGTTTGAATGATGTTTATTATTATAGTGATTATAACGGAACTTTTTTGTTGTCAAAATTCCTTCACTTCTTACAACCTTTTAACCTGTCATATCATAATGGATTTTGTAATGACATGCATTTTATTGTACTATTTAAGCAAGCGTTTAAGCTTACAAAAATTGATTTTTAACTCAAGCCATTCAATCTCAAGTTTCAAGCTTAATCAAAACAGTAAGCTCTGCTGCCAGTGTGTTGTTATCCTTTTTAAAGTTCATGGAATACTCAAAAATATACTGAATATTTGATAGAGAAAATGTTGCAATGTTGGTTTAATGGTCTTCTATTTAATATAAACAGGAAAAATTGTTTTTGTTTTATGTGCACACCATTATTTCTACTGGTGATGAACAAAATAGCTTCTATGGTTTGCAGTAACATACAGTGGTTGCTATGAATTTATTACAGATCAAAAATATGTTTTTTTTTTTGTTTTTTTAAGAAAAGTTATATTTAGGAATTGAAGTTGTGCTGCTTCATATGAAAACCTGCATTAATTTAACTTGTAAACATTATAATTCTATTTCCTAATTAAAACTCATATATTTGACATGCGTTGTTAGTCTGAGGTTGTTAAGCCCTGCCAGCTAAATCAGGTGAGGAGGAAAAATATTCAGGTTGTACATAAAAAAGCCATTAACTGCAGTTTAGAAGACAAGAAAAGCGCTGTACTTAAACAGAAAATCATGTTCAATTAGCCTGGGCACAGTATTTAAATTTGCTTATTAGAAACTAAATTTCATCATGTCTTGGTGTCAGCAGGAGATGAGACCGTGCCCAAGACCCTTGGATATCCTGCTCTAGACTCGGAGTGTTGTGGAAAACTGAAAGAGCCATCCAATGGGTTGCCTGGAGACTCCATCGCTGACTCCATCGACCTGTCAGGCAAGAACAAGAAGCGGAGAAACCGGACAACTTTCAGCACCTTTCAGCTGGAGGAGCTGGAGAAGGTCTTTCAGAAGACACATTACCCAGATGTGTATGCACGGGAACAGCTGGCACTGAGGACGGAGCTCACGGAGGCAAGAGTGCAGGTGTGTTAGACTCCACCTCCTGGGACAGGCTGTTAGTCATAAGAGCAAAGTAAGATTAAATATATAAATTGGTATTATTAAAATAATTATGTCATTCAAAACATTTGGGATCTAATTTTTGTCTATTCTCTTATTTTTTTCTATTCTCACAAAGGCTGCATTTATTTGATGAAAAATAAGTAAAGAAAATAATATTATGAAATATGATTACATTTTAAATAACTGCTTTCTATTTCAATATATGTTCAAATGTAATTTATTCCTGTGATGGCAAAGCTGAATTTTCAGCAGCCATTAGTCCAGTCTTCAGTGTCTCATGATGTTTCAGAAATCCTTCTAATAGGCTGTAATAATATTTAGTGCTCAATAAATATTTATTGTTAAAAAACTTTTGTGCTATTATATAAAGTTCAAAAGAGCTTTTATTTGAAATATACATTTTTTGTAACATTGTAAAAGTCCATACAGATCAGTTGAATGCATCCTTGCTAAGTGAAGTATTAATTTCTTTAAAATTAACTTGTATAATTGATAATATAAATAAAACATCTGGTTTCAAATGCAACAGCATACACTATTTATTTCTTTATTTTTTGCACAGATTTAAATGCTTTCACTAATATTAATGTTCCTCATCGATTAAATATATTGAATTCATTGAAAGGAAGAGTTTTTCCATTTTTTCAGGGCGTATATTTTATATCATTCAATAATTAAGTTTAATATATGGATATTCAGGTGTGGTTCCAAAACAGACGGGCCAAATGGAGGAAAAGAGAACGCTATGGGAAGATGCAAGAGGTGCGAAACCACTTTGCTGCCACATACGATATCTCTCTTCTCCCTCGCTCCGACTCATACCAGGTACACACGGACAGAGCTTGAGAACAAAAATGTAGCTTTTGTCTACGATTTCAACACACACAGGGGAGTTGCTTTGGTTTGCCTGGAGACATAGGGGACATTATCATGATTTATATATGTTGTCAGAAACACAGATTGAATTTAGTTTTATATTGTTTGTTAGTGTAATGCCATTAATCTTGCCATATGGCACGGGCTAGCATTAAACATATTTAATTTGCATACATGTTAATTAAATGTAAAAAGATTCTAAAAATGATTTCAAAATGTGTTTTTTTTTCTGTCTACGCAGATGCAAAATAACCTATGGCCAAGCAGTGCGGGAATGGGAGGCACTGGCGGAGCGGCCAGTGGTTGTGTTCTGGGAGCGGAAAACATAGCATCGTCCTGTATGACCCCTTACCCCCATCCTCATGGCAACCTACCCGGGCTCATGGGTATGTCTGCATCTCCAGGCCATCCTCATCATCATCATCCTCATCACCCGCCCCACCACCCTAGCATTAATGGGATATACTCACTCCATGGCTTCCCAGGAAGCCTGGGGGCCCATTCCTTTGAGCCCGGACCAGAGTCTGACTACAAGCCCTCAGGCCTGGTGGCCCTGCGCATGAAATCCAAAGACCCCGGGAGCCTGTTATCCTGGCCGACATGACCGCGCAGCTGCAACTGCGATTGTGATGACATCACTGAGCCAACAAACTGTTAGCATGCCTGCACATACCGGCATGTTAGTGCTACTCAGAAACACACAACTGAAAGACACTTTTTTAACGCTCAATGTACACATCTCTTTTTTTCCAGATGTTTTCACTGCAAAGATGCATTTGATGCCTGCATTATTTGTTTTGTCTTGATCTGTTTCCCTATGGAAGCATCTCATTTGTTTGTGTGTTTGTTGAAATTCTATGAGCCATAATGGGCTTTGCACACAACTGGCCTTAATATAAAAATCTTCCTGGGATACTTAAATTGTAAAAATTATGTTATGTTAATTACCAAAGAGGATGTGCAACATGTTTATTTAAGTATGTTAATGTTAATCTCATAGTTTCAGTGTATGCAGTGGTTTAGCCCCATTATGTATATATATGTAGTCCCAGTCAATAAATGATTTGACATTTTCCGACTTTGTGCATTCAGATACGCCACCACTAAAAACAGCAAATAAATGTGTGCTTCTGGTAAACCATGGCAGGAATTAAACATCACTGCATATAGATTGCATTTTGTGTTGCTGATTGCTTATGGATTGCTTGTTTTAATTTGGGATGCATGATATTTTGGTAGCATATTGGCTGATATAACAGTTTGCATTTTTTATTTAATGGTTTCGGTCTGTATTAAATATCAACTTGTACAAGCTCATTTCTCAAATTTTTACATTTAGATTAACTCCATTATCCAACACTCACTTAAATTAACTTTTAAAAAAAAACACTAATAACTTAATAACACTGTTAACTGTAATTTTTAGAATGCCCAGACACTTTGTGCATTTAAAATAATTAATTTTAGTATTGTTTTATTTTTCATTTATTTAGATAGAATTATACAGAATTTTAATACCATCATCCTTGAAAATATTTTTGGTATTCTACAAGAATTTAAATATTCATGCATCCCTAATTCTAATCTTGAATAATATCCGGAATATGTGGTTTTACTATAACACAGATAATTGTACAGGCTCAGGCAACTTTGGGATCCATATGAACAGCTCATAAAATTCTAATGCAACAGAAATATTTTGTGTGCCGATTTCGTAAGGCTAGTATAATACACGCTTACAAGTAAGGTGAAATGTTTTTTTACTTGAGAGAGAGAGCATGGTCGTCTAATGTGTCATTTTAAATGTATGTTTTGCTGTAGGCTGGCTGTAAAGGCTGTCAAATGTCACCCGATACATCAGCAGCATGTGACAGACTTGCTAATACAAAACCAACTAAGTGACCACAAACCCCTCACTCTCAGACTGATGACGGATTCCAAGGTTTTTCTTTGTCATACCCATCAACCTTAGGTCTGGGGTCTGACAGCTGGACAAAACCACAAAGCCTAATGAATTATGAATCAACTTACGTGTTATACTACTGTTTAATTCAAGAGTCTTCAACAAAAATCAAAACAGAACGTGAAAAGCAATGCAGAACCCAGGTTTCTGAAGCTTGTTATGTGGTTGATGTATCGCATTAAAAAGAAAGAAAGAAAAGTAATAACATTTTTGCATGGTTTGAAATGCACCTGAGCTTCAATAACTAATCAAACTAGTTAAATTCAAATTGTGCCTTGTGAAAACCTACATATTTTTGAACATTCAGTTCCTGTGACATTGACTTTTAATGACAAATATGTCCCTCATAGAAACAGGGCTTCTAAAAAACAACAAGCATTCTAAATTCTGTTTCTGAGACAGCTCAATGTCAGTATACAGTTGATCGTGTTTGATGTGTTTTTGGAATCCCAATCCTGTGCGAAATAGCTGAAGTTAAAGTGTTCTGTTGATACAAGTGCCAAACAGCCTTGAGGAGGGCAGTTCTGTGACCCAGCCATGGGACCGGTGTGGGTTATTCAGCTCCATCTGGGTTTAATGACTGCATGCCAATCCTGCCAGGCACTCTTTCAGGGTGATTCACTTAATTTAGATGACACATAAAACGAAATTGCTCAAGATGAAAAAAGCTGCAGTGACAGGATTTTCAAAGCTTCTCTCATTTTCCTAATTCTCAAAATGGGAACAGATTGACAGTCGCTTTGGGGCAAGCATTTCCTGCTGCTTCTTTCCTTTGTGCATCGAGGATGACAGAAACGCTGGATCGCATTAAGTGCCAGTTTACCGGACCGTGCTGTGTTTTGGAGAGAGTTGACATGTGGTTCCAATAGAAAGGGAGGCTGACAGAAACTCTCTCCACACCCACAGCTTCGAATTCCAGCCTGAACTTTCAAGAAAGTGGAGCCAGCTCCAGCTACACATGAAAACTGATTAAATCCCAGATTAAGGGATGCGATAAAGAAACACAGTTCAGGAATACAAGAGAAGCGTTACTAAATAGATGTGAACTACAATGAAACAGACGGGATGAAAAATGTACAAAGAGAGTGTGCTAAATGTTGTAGGCCATAAAAGGACAGACACACAAGATATCCTATTGTAAGTACAAGAAATTTAAAAATCTAAGATGGACTAAACAAAAAAAAATCTCTAAAAATCTTTGTTGAGATATGTGAAACAATATTGACCTGTTGTAGGCCTGCAGCAATAAAAAAAATTAGGCAGTTTGAATGACATTTGGTAGTAAATAAACTATACTTGAATAAATAAAAATGACATGTGCTAGCTTCTACAATCCTGTCTTTAACCTTTATTTGTACTAGACAGAATAATTTGTATATAAAGCACTTATTTTCCTAGCAAATAACTTTCCTTGCTGTTTGTGGACCACAAAAGTAACAACTGTGAAGCTTAAACACTTTTTGCATGTACTTCCGGATTAAAGCATCTGTTTGTTGTCTTAAATATAAATATATTCCTTTTAGTATTTAATGTTTAGTATTTATGTCCTTTTACATAACATTTTTCATTATCTTTTCGCAGACGAAAATATATTCCGACTGTTCTGATAATTTGTATATTTAAAATGCATTCAGTTTTATAAAGGCAATGCTAAATCAACATGACAAAAAAAAGCTGTTCTTCACGTTTACATTAACGTGACCCTTCCCTTCACCTCAGAGGAACAGGCAAATATCACCATCTGTTGGACATAAAGTGAACTTCGAGATTTCTTCTTAGTTTTATTTATTTGACCACTTGCAATTTATAAAGATTATAGATTAAACATTCTTAATTTAAATTAAATGTAAGGTGAATTTCCCAGCCTTTAGCACCAACACTTTTTAATTAAAACAATTATATATACTTCCTGCATGATTTGTGGATTTATCATGTTGACAAAAAATATCGAATAGAGTGCAGAAGCAGATGTAATATTTTCAATGCATGTCCTCACAACTTAAGAGAAGATTAGTTAAATGTCACCTTTCTTGTGTCTATGGTAAATATTTGGCGTTTGAAGCTAAAATGGTGCACACCGAGACTGGGCGCTGTACGGGAAGTCTTGATTGACAGACAGAGCGACCAATGGCGTTGATGTTTCGCAGAGATTCAAACCAATCAAAGTCGACGGGCGGGTCTTGTTTTAGTCTTGACAAGATGGCGTATGCGGTTGTTTTGCCGCAGGGACACTGAACAAATCATACAGTTTCTCGTGCAAATTCGTCGACACTGCGGTAGCATAACTGTTAAAAAGTGTTTTGTTAGGAGCGCAAAGCCAGAGGACATCTAACATGAAAGGGAAAGAGCGGTCGCCGGTGAAAAAGCGTTCAAGGGCCTTGGATGATATACGAGACAGGGGAGGAAGCCATCCGACCAGTAAGAAAATGGGGGTTATCTCGATTTCTGGCGGTGGAAGCAACAACGGCAATAGTTCGTCTAAAAGCGAAGGGGGTTCTGCACGACGGGGGCTGATCGGAGATAAAAGAGACGGACGGGATTTTGACGGACATGTCTCCAGTCGGACTGGAAATAACCACGGTTACACCAGCCCTGTTGCGAGCTCGAGCGGCAAGAATCACGCCTCGAGTCTGTCCTTAGAGGCGGCCGCGCGCACCAACTCGCGCGGAGAGTCGCGCGCCCCGCTTCCCACAAACGAAAGTGAGTACAAAACTTTAAAAATCAGCGAGCTCGGCTCCCAGCTAAGCGACGAGGAAATCGAGGACGGCCTCTTTCACGAATTCAAAAAATTTGGCGACGTGAGTGTTAAAATCAGCCGAGTCAACGATGAGAGAATCGCATTCGTCAACTTTAGGAGACCGGATGATGCCAGAGCGGCGAAGCACGCGCGAGGCCGGCTGGTGCTCTACGACCGTCCTTTGAAAATTGAGGCGGTCTACTTGAATAGGAGGAGAAGTCGATCTCCTGTAGATAAGGACCATTTCTCTGTAGTAGCAGGCCATAGACATTTGCATACCCAGAGGCCGCTCTCTCCAACCGGTCTGGGTTACAGAGACTACCGGTTACAGCAGTTAGCGCTGGGCCGGCTTCCTCCTCCCCCACCCCCGCCACTACCGAGAGAGCTTGAAAGAGAAAGAGAGTTCGCCTTTTATGAAGCCAGGGCGCGGCCTGCGTACATCGCGGAGCGGGCCGCTCCTTTCCGCGAGGAGGACTTTATCTCTCCCGAGGACGACCAGAGAGCCAACCGCACACTGTTTCTGGGTAATTTGGATATTACTGTGACTGAAAATGATTTGAGGAGAGCTTTTGAACGATTTGGGACCATCACAGAGGTGGACATTAAAAGACCCTCTCGAGGCCAGAGCAGCACCTATGGCTTTCTTAAATTTGAAAACTTGGACATGGCCCATAGAGCAAAAATTAGCATGTCTGGGAAAGTTGTGGGCCGAAACCCTATAAAAATTGGCTATGGCAAAGCCACCCCCACCACACGCCTGTGGGTGGGTGGTCTTGGACCTTGGGTGCCTCTGACTGCACTAGCCAGGGAATTTGACCGCTTTGGCACTATCAGGACTATAGACTACAGAAAAGGGGACACCTGGGCTTATATTCAGTATGAAAGCCTGGACGCTGCTCAGGCGGCCTGCACACACATGCGTGGATTTCCTCTCGGCGGTCCCGATAGGAGGCTGAGGGTGGACTTCGCTGACACGGAGCACCGCTACCAGCAGCAGTTCTTGCAGCCCCTCCCTTTGCAACACTATGAAATCGTGGCTGAGTCTTTCGTCCATCGTGCCACCCCCGAGGCCATCAGGGTCCGAGAACGGACTCCCCCACCACTGCACTTCAGAGAACGAGAACTATATGCTGGGGCTGAATGGCCTGCGCCTGCCATTCGTGAACGTGTACGAACTCCTGCCTTCGAGCCCCTCGAACACTTGGAGCGTGAGCGACGACGAGAGGCGTGGTCACTAGAGAGGGAGCTGCCAGGCAGGGATGCTGCACGCAAGCGACGGCTCATGGAGGACGGGAGACATCTGGAGTGTTCACCTGACAGCAGCAGCGAGTGGGCGGCCCGTCGTCGCAGGCCGCCATCCCTCGAGGGCAGCCCAGGAGGGAGCAGTCGAGATGGACGATTCAGCGACTCCGATCGGCCAGCGAGAGCTGACCGGGTGTCCCCTGCACGAGAGACCCGCAGCAGCCTGGACCGAGGCCCTGGTGAAAAGCGCATCAAAGGCAGCAGCAGCCTCTCAGAGTCCAGTGTCGGCGTGAGCCCTGCAGAGAGAAAGCGCAAAGCGGGCGATTTGGCCAAAGGAGCCTCCAAAAGGGACCGATCTGAGAGCAGCTCCAAAAGCAGCCAGGCTTCAAAGCAGGACGCAGGGGGCAAGCTGAGCATGGCCTGGAATGGCATGCTGCTCCTAAAAAACAGTAATTTCCCAGCCAGCATGCACCTCCTGGATGGGGACCTGAGCGTCGCCAACAGTCTCCTCATCGACGGCAGCATGGGTGGTAAAGTCACACAGCTGCGCATCACACAACGCCTTCGCCTCGACCAGCCCAAGATCGACGAAGTGTCTCGGCGCATCAAAGTCGCAGGCCCAGGGGGGTATGCGGTTCTACTGGCGGTTCCGGGCAGCTCAGAGGAGACGACTTCTTCAGACCCAGCAGCGTCGACGCAGCGGCCCCTGCGCAACTTGGTTTCGTACCTGAAGCAAAAGCAGGCCGCCGGGGTCATCAGTTTACCTGTCGGGGGCAGTAGAGATAAGGACAACACTGGGGTCCTGCACGCATTTCCACCATGTGATTTCTCTCAGCAGTTCTTAGATTCTTCTGCGAAAGCTCTTGCCAAAACGGAAGAGGACTTCCTGGTCATGATCATTGTGCGAGGAGCATCTTAACAATCATAATACACACAAAAGTGTTGTTAAATGCAAGCTTATCTAAATGTCTCTTAATTGCATGCTCTTTGAAGCAGAAGTACTAGAGTAAAGGGCAAATGTTATTATCTGCTCTGCCAAACATGTACAAAAAAAAAAAGAAAAAAAGGCCCATTCTTATAGCAAAGTTTAGCTCTATAGCAATATATTTGTTTTAATTTGCAATTCATTCAGAGGTCTAGTTTGTCATAAATTGTACCCTGCATAAAAGAATGAATGATGTTGGGAATATTAGAATAGGAATTTAATTTGAACGCTGTCTAGTTCCAACACTTCCTATCAACATGTATTTCAGTCAGATTCCAGACAGTTATCCCTGTACAAAATCCTTTTTGTGAATGTTCATGTTCA
The DNA here is from genome assembly GCF_936440315.1 of Barbus barbus. Classification (NCBI taxonomy): domain Eukaryota; kingdom Metazoa; phylum Chordata; class Actinopteri; order Cypriniformes; family Cyprinidae; genus Barbus; species Barbus barbus. Next base: position 18,185,594 of record NC_136756.1, read on the forward strand.
TGATTATCAATTAATCTGATTTAATGGGAACCTGGTTTATGTGTCTTGGTGCTTTGAACAATCATTCAATGGAGAGTGTAATATAAGTATATAGTCCTGTAGGCCACTAAAACAGGCAGAATATTTTGCTCCGTGAACTGCATGTTGATGCTAGTGTTGTACAGTAAACCGTTGCAGAGGTTTAATATATGTAGCCAAAAATGTCATCAGTGTGTTTATCGATTGATACAGGCTGCATTTTTAACACCCCTTCATCACATAAAAAATTTGTGAACGTATTTTGATTATAAAAGTAGATATTTCTAAGCCCTCCTTAGACCAAAGCATAAAAGGTGTTCTGACATGGGTGTTTTCATATTTTTGGGTTACATTTGAAAGATTTTGAATGTCATAATTCTGGTTTCAAAGTGGGATAGAGTGAAATATCTCAGTTTAAATTGAATGGGTCTCAGATAATTAATTTGATTGCTTAAGGTGGTTTTAATTTAACCCCCCCCCCCCCCCCGCCCGCATAGGACCGTCGTAATTTCCCAGGTAAAACCTATTTACAGTGATATTGTTAATAATGGTATTCTTATGAAGGTTTCTTTGTAAAGTTAAAGAAAAAAGGTTTTGATTTGATTTGCTGCAAATTGCATTCATCAATGTAAAGTGCATGTGCCCTATAATGTGATATTGTCATAATCACCCGTAAATTGCTAGATATGCCATGTGCATAGCACTAAGAAATTAAGGTGTATAACAATTGTAAAAAAAAAAAAAAAATCAAGCCCACCTATTTGTACAAAAAACTTGGTGAACTAAAGATTTTGTTTCTGTGCAACTGTAAGACAGTCCTACATTTTATTTCATTGACATGCCTTTAGTTGACAATATAGACGTACATTTAAGTATGTTTTTACTTTGAAATATTACACAGTGTTGTGGTTCTTAGGTGTCATTGTTTGAATGGTTTTAAAATGGCAAGTCTACACTTTTGTTTAAAATCCTGAAGAAGTAGAAATTTGTGTTCTTAGTGTGTTTAGCTAATTGCAGTGTACTGATCTGATGCATAACTAACATCTTTTCATGTATGACTTTTCTATTCACACTAAATTGTTTTAAAAGTTGGTTGCTTGGTGATTTCACAACATAACAGCTATTTGTGTACATGAATAAATGGACATACTGTACGCTCAGTCCCGGCCACTCAGGACAGGACAGGAAATGGACCGTTCCACAAGTGGATTTCACATGGAAGCAGAAATTATTGTTTGAAATGATTCAGGAGCCCTTTGGATGCACAGGGGCAAGAGCTTTCCATTTAGTGTTAGTGTACTCTCACTGAGAGCATCTTCCTGCTTATGTAATTGTTTTTTTTGTTTTTGTGCTTACAGTTCCCGTATTTAAACGGAAATAATGACACTCTTGATTTGTGCTGTGTTTACCTAATTTCTTGATTGAGGGAGAAAGAGGAAGCGGTCACTCACTCCTTGCACAGCTTCTGACGTGGCTGTTTGTACACACACAAAAAGTGCACTGGCCCCTCATTTGATTATATCACGCTATCAATAAATTGTTTCATTTGAGGGAGAAAATGTTTATTCGTTGGAAATCAATTGAAGAACGCCTGCCGCTGCTTTTTTTTCGGTTGTGTTTCGGGAGGAATTGTTGCTCGATTGCTTGTTTCTGCTCAGGAAAGAGAAATTCTCCTCCGGGATCAGTCATGGCAGTGAGAGCGAAGGGCGAGAGAGGCTTGATGTTGTTGATCTGTGTTTTCCACCCTTGTGTCCTGGAGTTGCCCCACGTGCTAAGTAACCTGAGGGCGCTGCTGCTCTCCCCAGCTCTCAAACAGATCAGGGAGAAGCTTTGAGAATGAGTGGAGAGATGATGTTTGCGCAGACCTTCACCTAAACTGAAATCTTTCGATTCTCCCAGGCTGGCGGCTGCTTCCTGTATGTGTCGTCCATCTGGAAGTGTCCAGGCTTGCTGTAACCGGTCCGGCCGTACTATGCATTGCCAGCACGAACCTCAAATCAGTGATTTCCAATTCAGAGGAGCAGGCGTTTGTTTATCCCATCCTTTGATTTCGTCCGATACGATTTTGTTTTGCTCCATTGAAAATCAGTGAAGGAAGAGGATTTAGAAAAGCCAAAAGCATTTTAGCCTTCAAAATTGTCTGACTCTAATCGAGTTTTGATAGTTTTCTTTTCTTAAACGTTTATTTTCTGAAAGAGAAAAAGATGATCGGTACGTGGTAAATTGACCCTTCGTTGTGAAGAACCCCTGAAAGAAAACATGCTGCCCATGTGAACTCCACCCAGAGTTAACCTGGAGTTTGCTTGCGAGGAGCCTCATCAGGAGGAAGAAAATGAACTTCCTTTAGTAAGATGTCCGGTCAGCTGCATCGCTTCACCAGCAGCTCGTTCAGGCCTTTGGCGAGAGGATCCAGACCAGTCCTCTGGTGTGGGTGGTGAGTAGGGAGTATTTGCTTTATACCAGGTCTTTAGACTTTAGAAGTCTACCCTGGTGCAGGTAAGTGTCAGTTAAGCAAATACATTAGAGCATTGCCATTGGTTGTAACTCTGACTTCTTGGCCTGTGGTTTCCAAAATCATATTTATGTGTTTTTTCTGGGGGGAAAAAAGTAGAAAAATTCAGAAATATATTCATATTTTAAGTAGGTGATTATTGTGCATGTGATTTTTACACAAATAAATGGGCAACAATGATAAAATGTTAAAGCACAAGTTCACCTAAAAATGACAGTTCTATCATTTATACACTCTAATATTGTTCTAAACCTTATGAATTTCTTCTGTGGAGCAAACAAGATATTTTGAAAAATGGGCAAATGTAGTTGAAACATTCTTCAAAATATATGTTTGTTCCACACAGGAGAGTCATATATGATTGGAATAACTTGAGGGTTAGCAAATAATGACACGATTACATTTTTTGGGTAAACTATTTCTTAAAGTTGATATTAGATTTGCTGTATTTTTAAATGTAGGTAAACTAATAACTTATTATTCACAGATGCAAAATGAATTGTTGGTAGTATCCCTCAAACACATTCAACTGTCCGCTTCATTCAGATCATTCAAACCCTTCTAATGACCATAAACAACCCAAAAACACTCATTTAAAGTTATAAAATAATTTTTAAAAGTTTTTAAAATGAGGTCATGGATGTTCTCTCATTTTAAGTTTGGTTATAAAATAAGATTTTTATTTTTTTTAATTCCAATTAAAGCTTCACTACATTTACTTCTAAGCCTTTTGGTCAGCCTTATAATCCTAACAGTTAATTTGCTTACGAGTTCTGTTCATTTTAATTGTAACTAACAAGCTGATTTGTGATGATTTCTTAAAACAAGAACATAACTAAGACTTTCAGTGTTAAGGTTTCACAGGTTCCTTCTGAATTGTCTAAGCATTGTGTTTTGTTCTAATGATAGAAAGAAACAATACATTTATTAGATGACTATAGAAAATCATGGAACTGCTCATTTAGCTCTGCACTAAACCTCATTGATTATAGACAGGCTGAACCAATGGCTTATTGTGGGAGGTTGTGTTGAATTTCTTGGGTGTCCAAAAGTTGTTTTAATTTTTTTATATCCTTTTCCCTCCATAGGACTGTTTTACTTTCCCCCTTTACATTGATATTGTTCATACTGGTATTCTGTGAAAGTCACTTTATAAAGATAAAGACAAAACAAGAATTTTCTATATAAAAATAGATTTCTGCGCGTAAATATTAATAGAATTTACATTTAGAAACATTTTTATTATCATTTATAAAAAACAATTAGACGGTCAATTCAAATTTCACAGTACAGTTAAAGAAACGTTGGTTTTTATTTCATACGTAGAGTGTATTTCTGTTGGCGTGTCTCATTTTAAAGGCTGCTCGTTCTGAAGGCTGCATTTATCATTCACATGTCATTGAGAGTGCCTCATTTAGAAAAGTAACCATTACATTCCAAGTTAAGAGAGAAATAATTTATGCCTCACAGGGAGTAACAGTTCCTTTTATAATTACTTTTCTGAAATGAGACATCCTTGAAGACTTAGGTGGCTGACAAATGTGACCTCATGAGGGTGCGCAGCCCTTGAAATGTGAAAGCTTTCATTAGGAACACAGATGTGGCACATAGTTTGACCAAAATCTGTTCTCTGCAGAATGGACTAACATTAAAATCCACTTGCATTAACGCATATAACTGAAACAGTTGTGATAATTTATTTCTGTAACTTCATTTTCAGTTACACATGGCAGAATAACATGTCAGTGATGATGATAATAATAATGAGATGTCTCCGTCCATGGCACTCAGCTGTGGTCTCTAATGTTTTCTCTTCACCGCAGTTCTAACTGACTGGCTTGTCTTCTGGTGCTATGGAATGGGCCTGGTAACTTGGTAACCGGTAACACTCAAGCCCCTCCTCTGGCCACATTTACATAATCTCTTTGTGTAGTCCAGGCACTGTTCCATTCCCGTTTTTCTAAGTAATGAAAAGAGCATATTAAGTCTGACAGTCCAAAACATTAGCTCATTGTTCCTGGTTGTAGCTTAGTTCTCTGCATAAGCTACCACATGATGACTATAAGCTATTTCAGGCTTCACAATAGGCTTTCTACACTCTGATCTGACTAGGAATTATCTTTCCACTCTGAATGTTGATTGGAAACTTAAGGAAAATGCACAAACTGAATGCAGTCAGATTTTTCTCTATAAAGAGTTAAGTCTGAACTGTTATACCTTATAGAGGAATTGTGTTCAAACTCAAAAATATGTTTACAACTGTCAGCCGTTAATGTTATAGGTGACTTATCTGCTATCTTTTATCAAGGGCCACTATTGTGAGACAAATCTGAACCAATGTCCTGCTCCGAATCTGTTTCAGGTGGACAGATGCGAGTATCTGCTGAGTAATGAACGCACAGATCTTCAGATGAAACCAGGATGGTTTGTTATTGATTAGAAGCCTTTTTCCTACAGCTGAACAACCATATTTAATTATTCATTTTTTATGTATGTGAAATGTTCTACACATTATTATGTGCTGTTTTTGGTGTCCACAGAACATCATGGTTGCATTGTAGGTATCTATTCATCAGTGATTAAACATGAAAAGTGCAGTGCATCTCATCTCAGCTCACATTTCTGTAAGTACCAGCTCAATTTTTGAAGTTAAGTGGTTTTTGCATGTAATTTTGTTAAAATAGTTTAGAATCAAGTTGGTTTATATTAATACTAACGGATGCCTATGATTTCTTGTAATACAATACATATTTTTATATTTGAGGAATGTCTTAGTTGATGCATTAGAAATGTAAATATACTGCTTACTAATGTTGTGTTACATGCATTGTTCTCAATAAAGATGATCTTTTACACTACTTTGTGCTATTTTCTGATGTTACACATGAAAAGAACGAGTGTATGTTTTAAAATGACAAATCTTAATATGAGCAATCTTTTTTTTAAGACACTAATAATAATTAAGATAATCAATGGACTTCAGACAGTGCTGTTTCAAAGATTATATTATATATAAAGCTGTTTTCCGGTTTGCAGAAAACGCTTTTCTTTTCTATTTTCCTCATAATTTAGATAAGATCTCCCAGGGATTAACAAATGTTTTACAGGAAATCCAGTGGCTGTCAAATGTACTGCTGGATCTTGACAATTGTGAGCATTGTCAACAAAACAATAATAATAAAAAAGGAAGGAAAAAAAACACACACGCAACAAGAAACTTTCATCTTATAATCCTTAGGCCAGCATCATGCTATCACATTTTTCATTACAAAATCACTAACAGTACAGTATAGCTGGTGAAGTCTGTCATTTACATTAATAGCGTTATTGTGTCCCCTTAACTGTCTTTAAGGCTAGTTTAAAACAACTTATACAAATGTTCCAAAACACTAACCCATTTCTTCAAAAACCCTGTTTTCATTAAACAATTAAGTGTGATAAGGAAAAGCTTGCTGCCAAAAACAACACAAAAAAATCAGTGGCCAATGATTTCAATGGCATATTGTTATTATTTGTTCACTTGTCACATTTGTGCGTGTCTTGCTCATTCTAGGAAATACTAGTTAGTCATTACTTGGCTGATGAAAGAAAAGAACTGGACATTCCAGAACATGGACAGCCTGTTAATTGACACAACATTCCAGTAGCAGTACATCTTTCGGGCCTCTAGAGGGCAACAGCTCACACAGAACCAGCAAAAACTGTCTACAACGTGAGCTGTAACGAGATTTCTATCAAAACAGGACATGTTCAAATGCATAGATTGATCAATTATATTTCTATTACATCTTTGGCTCTCATCCCCGGTATATTTAGCACAGTCATTGTGTCCAAAGGCAAACAGTGGTGATAAACCCAACAAAATCGGAACCTAAAAATAAAAATGGCAATAAGTATAAAGGATTTGCACTTTAGAGAACGCTCAATATATATACTCAACGTCTGGGCCCTCTTGTACAGGTACACATGAACCCACAAGCACACTGACCTAATTCTTGCGAAACTTGGCATCAGAAGAATATTCACTTGTATTCACACAGCGGTTTGTTCCAAAAAATCTCTTGGTTGCTGTCAGCAGTAAATGACAGTGTGACTGATTTGGCACCAGTGGAAAAAAAAAAAAGAAGTCCATGTCTGGAGTATTCTGGCCTAAAATGTCTTCCAGTTGGGGCACCAATGACAAAATCTGTTGATGTCAGCCATTATGGCTTGATGCAGTACTTTACACAGTACTAAGCTTCATAGCAAAAAACACATCAACAGACATGAACACGCATTAAAGGCTCAAAAATGAGGCTCACGGAGTCTTAATAGGCTTATTGCATAGACCCATCCCCATCTGACAAAATATTCTTATTTCACTACTAATATATTTGCCTAAGTGAGTATTATGTGTCCTGTGATACAAATTTACAATCATATCAGTGGTAGCATTTGAGTAACTTTCTAATGTAGGAAGATCAAGATTTATCATGTGCTGTAAAATAAAAGCTTACGTGGTGACAAAGGCTCCTCATTTTGTTCTCATGCTGATCTGATTGCCATTAAAGATGGCGGTGAGAGAAGCAAGAAGAAGAGTTTTATAAAACCATTCAACCAACTCCATTCTCAAAACAAAGTAGTTTGCATTGTAGTGTCCTGAAGCATTAAATTATTGGTCTCTGCATTCAAATGAACATTCATTTGCTTGCCATGCTGTGGTCCCGCCAAATGTTCAGGTCAGGTCCTCTTCCGATCAGCCCTCAGAGGGTGAACCACATGACATGGTGGAAAGTAAAATGGCTTTGTGTTTAGCGCTTTATTATACAACACCATTCCTCTGAGGCGCCGGGCAGAAACAGCCATTACTCCACATCAATTCTTGGTTTAGAATCTCTAGCCGCTTCTTCCGGGCTTGCCAGCGCCTCGCCAGAGGCTCCAGGAAAAGAGAAACTGATGATAACAGATAACACACACCTGCCAGGTAGAAGGAGCAGTCGTAGGTCTGAGTGTAGTCGTACAGGAAGCCTTTGGGACAAAACACAAAGCGTTAGATGTATATAAAACTACTGACAGATGGAAGTTTTCCTTAAATAGTCAATGGAGGTCAATGAAGAAAACATGTAAAAAAGAAAGACTTCCTTTTTGTTTTTGTTTTTTTTGTTTTTTTCTTGCACGAACAGTCAGTAACCTGACACTTAAGATGATGGTCTCATGGAGAAAACTTTCTACACATTCCAGTCTAGAATCTCCCCACACCTGTTTTCTGACTTGTTTTCAAGTAGGAATTACTACCTTGGGTAGGATAGAAAAATCTGTTTTGCTTCCCTGGCTGCTCATTATTTTTTGGGGGGTGGGGGGGATTGTGGAAGGAGGCCCTGACAAGATGGTTCATGTTAGCATAACTGTTTCAGAGTTCAGGGGAAGGTCTATACTCGCCTTTCTGAAGAGCCCCCTCTTCAAGACTTGCTTTTCCAAGAACTGTACTTCACTGTAGAACTGTTCTATGTAAGGAGATTCTGTATTTGTGTTGATGACTGAGTATTCTTATTAAATAGCAGCAAATAATGTATCTAGTAGCCTAATAGAATTTGCTTAGCAATACATTATAATGAAAAGGAGCCATATATGCTGCATATTATGAAAACTAAAGTTCAAAATGCTTTAAATCTATCCAGACAGGTAATCCTATTTTTAGGTGGGTTAACATGTCTCCCATCTGTAACCCACTTAAACAGAAATATGAAACTGTACGACCTCAGTGTCCCTCAAGCCACAGAATACACAGAAGCAAGCTTGTCTTACAAATGATCATGTCTCGCCAAGTCTTTCCAAAGCTGCTGGTTATTTTCGTGAGACATCGAGGCTACATTCACCTATTGATGTTTATCGCTCGCATGATCTAGTCAAGGAGTTCATCCAAACTCCACATACCTGCCAGAGGAGGACCTGTTAGACAGCCAATCCCCACAAAGAACATTGAGAACCCCATCGAGTTGTTCAGCTTTTCAGAGCCCACCAAGTCCACCTGGAAAACACAGATGGAGAAATGAATAATATTAATGACAGATGGCATATGGCAGCATTATGACTTCTCTAACTAGGCCAGAAAAAACAACTTTGCAAGAGAAAGCAAACTTTGATAGAGAAATAGACAAGGATTTATCATTAAATAAATGATTATTATTTCTTATCAAATTTATTAATACACATTTTTCCCCCACCAAAGCATATTTAAAACAATATTTTTTATTATAATTCAATGCAATATACTCCATCTCACACACACTCATACACTGAGGTATGTGCAAAACTCTTTACTGTCACTTTTGATTAATTTAATGCATATTTGCTGAATAAAAATCTTACTGACCCCAAAGGTAGTGTATCTATTTCATAAAATTTTCATACATTTTAGCACCATAAAGCATAAAAAACTATGTTCCATCATGCTTTACTACATTAATTCTCTTGCTGTTCATCCAGTTTGCTCATATTTAGTCATAATAGAACAGTTGATTTGCATATTACAATTAGACGAGCAATTGTATTGTTTAAAGCAATTACTTGCTTTCTTGAGGTTCAGGGAGAATCAATATTTGATTAGTCTGTTAACGGGACAGTTCACCAAAAATGAAAATTCTGCCTTTATTTACTAACCCTAAGGTTGTTCCAAACCTATATTAGTATCTTTATTCTTTTGAACATAAAAGAACAGTTGCTGGTTCCCATTGACTTCCATAGTACAAAAAACATACTACTAAAAAAATAAAAATAAAAAATACTACTAAGTCAGTTGGGACTAGAACTGTTTTGTTGCCTATATTTTTCAAAATGTCTTATTTCAAATTTAGCAGAAGAAAGAAACTCATACAGGTTTGGAACAACCTGAAAGTGAGTAAATTATAACATAATTTCCATTTTTGGGTGAACTATCCCTTTAATTCAAAGATATTTTCATAATAACTACTTTACATGCACGTTCAACAAGCATATTTAAAGTTTATACATGTTGGAAACAGACTGTTTTCCCTCAGGGGCTTTTTAAGCACTCATTTCACTCATCTGGTTCACTGAGAGTGATTCCAGGTTGTAAAAAATATTTGAAAGGTAAAACCTGAGATTCCTTCCAGAGGAACGGGTGTACTGCAGCGCCGGCTGTCAATCTAGCCCTCTCTCCTTACACTGCCCTTCACAGTATTACACCACAAGAACTCAATGTCTCAGTACTAGAAAGAAGACCTCTCCATGACGAGCATGTATAATACGAGTGAAGGAAACTGCATTAGGATGTCCCCATTTATAATGAACAGAACTGAGCTCATAACTCCTAAGACATACTTTCAAGCTGCTGGTAACATTGAGAACACTGAAAGTGATAAAACAACTAAACAGAGACAACTAAAATTGTATTTATATATTGAACTACAGGTGCATCTCAATAAATTAGAATGTCGTGGAAAAGTTCATTTATTTCAGTAATTCAACTCAAATTGTGAAACTTGTGTATTAAATAAATTCCGTGCACACAGACTGAAGTAGTTTAAGTCTTTGGTTCTTTTAATTGTGATGATTTAGGCTAACATTTAACAAAAACCCACCAATTCACTATCTCAACAAATTAGAATACTTCATAAGACCAATAAAAAAAACAATTTTTAGTTAATTGTTGGCCTTCTGGAAAGTATGTTCATTTACTGTATATGTACTCAATACGTGGTAGGGGCTCCTTTTGCTTTAATTACTGCCTCAATTCGGCGTGGCATGGAGGTGATCAGTTTGTGGCACTGCTGAGGTGGTGTGGAAGCCCAGGTTGCTTTGATAGCGGCCTTCAGGTCATCTGCATTGTTGGGTCTGGTGTCTCTCATCTTCCTCTTGACAATACCCCATAGATTCTCTATGGGGTTCAGGTCAGGCGAGTTTGCTGGCCAATCAAGCACAGTAACACCATGGTCATTGAACCAGCTTTTGGTACGTTTGGCAGTGTGGGCAGGTGCCAAGTCCTGCTGGAAAATGAAATCAGCACATCCATAAAGCTTGCCAGCAGAAGGAAGCATGAAGTGCTCTAAAATATCCTGGTAGATGGCTGCGTTGACTGTGGACTTCAGAAAACACAGTGGACCAACAGCAGCAAATGACATGGCAGCCCAAATCATCACTGACTGTGGAAACTTCACACTGGACTTCAAGCAACATGGATTCTGTGCCTCTCCACTCTTCCGCCAGACTCTGGGACCTTGATTTCCAAATGAAATGCAAAATTTACTTTCATCTGAAAAGAGGACTTTGGACCACTGAGCAACAGTCCAGTTCTTTTTCTCCACAGCCCAGATAAGACGCTTCTGATGTTGTCTCTGGTTCAGAAGTGGCTTGGTAGCCCTTTTCCTGAAGACGTCTGAGCGTGGTGACTCTTGATGCACTGACTCCAGCTTCAGTCCACTCCTTGTGAAGCTCTCACAAGTGTTTGAAACAGCTTTGCTTGACAGTATTCTCAAGCTTGCAGTCATCCCTGTTGCTTGTGCACCTTTTCCTACCCAAATTCTTCCTTCCAGTCAACTTTGAATTTAATATGCTTTGATACAGCACTCTGTAAACAGCCACACCTTTCAGTAATGACCCTCTGTGACTTACCCTCTTTGTGGAGGGCGTCAATGTTCATCTTCTGGATCATTGCCAAGTCAGCAGTCTTCTCCATTATTGTGGTTTCAAAGAACAAGAGATACCCGGAATTTATACTGTAGGGATGGTCATTAATTGAAACTCAAATGTAAATATTCTAAGATTTTTGACTTTCATCAGCTGTAAGCTCTAATCATCAAAATTAAAACAAAAAAACTTTTGAAATGTTTTACTTTACATGCAATGAATCTAAAATATATGAAAGTTTCACTTTTTGAAGTAACTTTCAAGAAAAAAATTACTTTTTCACAACATTCTAATTTATTGAGATGCACCTGTATATCTACTCATTTATATATGATCTTTGCAAGGCCCAGGCCTTCCAGTACTCACCAGCACAGGAAGTAGGAGAGCCATGTACCCCCCACAGAAGATGGCAAAGAAGACAGCATAGACCATGAGCAAGATGTACGAGGTGGCCAGAGGGGAGAGAAGATTGACCACACCACACAGGATCAGGTAGGCCTTATGATAGTGATACTTGTGAACCAGATTCCTGTCTGTCACCCAGCCAGATGCAAGTTGGGCGACTGTCTCTGTTATACCTATGAGACAGAAAAACTTTTGTACTGATGGACTGAAAATGGAACACTTAGTATTAGATTCTTCCAAGGTTTCATCCTTATAGGGTATTGCTGCCTTAATATTGTGGAATGTTGTTCCAAACCTGTTTGACCTGTTTTTATGTAAAGGTGACTTTACATGTTACTGTCAAGGTTCAAAATGACAAAAACATTGGTGATCTAAATGGCTAATATAGTTCTATACTATACTTATTTTTTTAGCTTTGTGAGAAAAACAGTATTTCCCAAATTTCCAAAATATAAGTCGCTATCATGCGTACACATACTACAACATCTTTTTACATTGCTTGTACAATTGAAATATACCTCTGTTTCTCCAAACATGGAAAATGGAGAGGTCAGTATTAGTTACAAATAAAAAAAGAATAAATAAATAAATAATGCACATTTTAATTCTTTGAAAAAATAACCTAAGTTCACAAGTTTGGGGTTGGGTTAAGATTTTATATGAAATGAATACTTCTATTTAGCGAGGATTCATTACAGTAAACAATAGTGACAGTAAAGACTTTTATAATGTTACAAAATCTTTCACATACATGTTATTCTACTGAACTTTATTCATCAAAGAATCCTTAAAAATGAATCTGAATTAAAAAGTAATAAACAGCAAAAACTAATACGAAACACTTCTTACAGCAGCAAATCAGCAATTTAAAATAATTTCTGAAGAATCAACTAAATGTTCAGCATCCATTGCTTTAGTCTTCAGTATCACATGACCTTTGGTCCTCACAGGAATAAATTAGATTTTGAAATATATTCAAACAGAAAAGTTATTTTAAACTGTAATAATATTTCACAGTATTCTGTTTTATTGTACTTTTGATCAATTGAATTTAGCCTGGGTGAACATAAGAGACTTCTTTCAAAAACATTGAACGACCCCAAACTTTTGAACTAAGTGTATATTTCACAAACATGAAAAACTGATGCTTGACATACTTTCAGTTAATTTACATTTTGCTTGAAGCCTCTGGCCCAATCTGTTTTTCAGTTCAAAGAGTGACAGAAGAGGAACAGAAGTAATGATAACAGACTAGTTATTTTGTGGTGTGCCGTACAAAGCGTTCAGTACTGCTTTATGTTTGCTGTTGTCTGTGCCGCAGCTGTATGTCTTTATGCTGCAGAGCTTTATTGAACAGTCTAGGAAAAGACCCGAGGCAGCACTATTGCAAATTCATACATACGCAACAGATCCAAAGTGTGAGCCTCTCTGCTGACATGCAGGCTATCACAGTTTATTGAATATACCTACATAAAAATGCACATACACAAGATCATATTCATTCATCACTGAATATGCTTACACAAAGCCCAGAGGTGTTGGTATGATCTGACCAGCTCATATAGAACCAATGGCTTGAACTGATGCTGCAGTTTGTGCACATGTGGAGTCATTTATTGCTGGCCAGACATAAAACAAAACAGCTGCTCGATGTTTGCATGTCCTCGGTGCTCCACTAAAGGTGAGATCCTGGTGTGCCCCGCTTGGACCCAAAGATATTTTGCGCGTTGTTTGTGTGTTTAAATCCCAGCAGGGCCAATGAGTTTCACAGCTGTTCCTGTCATGCTTTGCACAATGAAACTTCAATACAGAATCTCGGTGACAAAACGTTGAGGCTCCTAGTCCACAAAACTCTGTAGTGTATAGGGGGACTTTCACCAGGGTAATCAGGCATGTGACAGGTGTTTGTGTCTTTGTGTACTTCACTCAGTGGACACAAAAGGACAGGACGAATGCAATGTCCCCACTACATCAAAGACGGACAATAGGCCCTCACTGAGGTACAGAGCGCCCAAATGCATGTCCGATCGCTACCACCTCATTAAAACACAAAACGTGTTTGGCTCGTCTCCTCACTCTCTTTTGTCCGCATTGCTGCCTCAGTGGCGCGCCACACATTGTCCGCCACTTCAGAACTGGGCACTGAACTACCAAGCCTCACGGCAGCTACTTGGGCTGTTGCTTAGCGACTTCCCTTGGCTCGCCGACAGTGAGTGACCTGCCACGAGGAGCCTGAGCGTTAGTTCCCTACTCACCCTGTCCAATGTGAAAACATCTTTCAAAGTGCAGGTGGAGGGGGTGGGGGGAAAGGAGACATTTGGAATATCGCGATTGTCTCTCAATTTTGTGCACTATTCAAAACCATTTAGTAGTATATACTATATATTGCAAGTATATTCATACTGAAAATTCCAAAAAGAAAAAGTACACTTCAAATATCCAGATGATGCACTTAATTAACCAGAAAAACAAAGTGTGGAATGTTGGACACTTCATTGACTTAACTATTGCAGCTTTCATTATGTTCTAGAAGGGGAGGGTCTATCAGACAGATGCTGGATGACAAAATGACCTTATAAAGTTCAGACACTAGACAGTAGAGTATTTGATTTACAGCAGAATTTGAATTTGTCCCATTTTAAATTTAGATGATTTATTTCCTGATTATTACTGTGAAGCTGCATTGAAACAATCTGTATTGTATAATGTGCTATATGAATAAAGATGACTTTTCATGGAGTACTGAAGACCATTGAAGCAGTTTTTTGACAGCTTAATTCAGGCAAACTTGGCAGAAAAATTATAAAAAAAAACAACTCCAAGCAACCCCAAGCAGCCTCTGTGAATAAGTGATGCTAAACTTACAAAACCACACTTTTCTGAGCCCTTATTTCATTGATTTACGAATTTAAATGATTTTTGCTTGTGCTATCTTTCAAAATATTATTATATAAATTAGAGACATTGGTACATTTTAAGTGTGACTCCAAAAGGTGACTTTTTGGGCCACTATATAAAGTAGGGATGTACGATAGGGTTTTATTTTTTTATTTATTTTGACAAAATAGTTTATCATTTTATTAACGGACATTCATCAGTTATCAGTCACAACATAAAAATAACTAACAGCTCATCATATCAGTCATAATTTCAGTAACGGTGCATTTACAATTCTAATATGAAGCATGAATTTCAAGTAAATTGCACAGGGTGTAACATAAAAAATTCAATAGTGTTTACTATTTTCCTCTTGCACTATCAACACTATTTTCCTGTTTGATACTGTAAAACTGATTTGATACAATCTGTATTGTATTAAGCGTTATATAAATAAAGTTGAAGAAAAACAAAAATAGACATGTTACAAATAGTGAGCCTTTATCAGGGTGTGTATTGCAGTAAACAAACAATTGGGTCAATAGGGTGTCACATGTTTCCTACATACCCAGACAAAACATTGGTTATGATTTTTTGCTGAAAAAGTTTCCATTTTAATAAAAGCTTTTTCATGTTAACATAAGTGCCTTGTATTTCTTGTTTCTCTAAAGAACACCATTAGAGATAATACTCAACACCCTTAAAATCAATATCTCGATAATACTACCTTTTGGTAAATAAATACAGATGAAAAAAATAATGTTTGAGTAAACATATTCACACTCTCTTTCATTCACTGTGGCATTATTGATAGGACACTTACAAGCCCTCTGGTTTTAGCCACCATGCCAAAGTTCATTTTTTATGTAAGAGCACTCATTGCATAACACTGCAGAAATTAAACTGCTCACAAATAATTAATGTGAAGTTGGCTGTGTTTTTGCATCAACCCTTTAAAGCCCATGATAGAGCACATCTTGCTACGCACAATGGCCATAGTGCATCTATCAGGTATGGCTGTATGGCTTTCCTGGAACACATCCCTGATGAAGCCAGAAAAAAACCCCAGCTTCGCTAATGACATGCTGTCCAGTAGCACTGTCATTACATGGTCTTTTGTCTCTCCATTTTACACAGCATAGCTCAGCAGTGCTTACGTCCTATTGATTTCTTTTACTGTTACACATTATTAGTGTACAGTTCAACTCTTGCAGGCAGAGAACAGCAATAACAAACATGCTGGACTTTTTTGTGCAATAGGTAACTTTTTAATTTAAATCATCTTATAAACTTTGTCACAAATCATTTATCTATAATTTTCTTGTGAATGCAAAATGAATTCTGTACAAAACACTTAATACTTATAATAGAAATAGACAGTGGAAAAAAAAAGACTCTAGGGTTACATAGGTTAATCAAAGGTAATATGACTCACCAGCTACAGAGATGATGAAGGAAGCATCCATAGGGTTGATGCCCAGGTTCCGGGCCCTTGCAGACAAATGGAAGTAAGGGATAAAATATGCCAGCTGACTGAAGACCAGCGACCAAGTGTAGATGCAAAAGAAAGGGTTCTTCAACAGTGAGAAGTCCAACACTTTTTTGGGGTTTTCAGGAAGATTTTCTGCTCTGCTGTTCTCAAGTAACGAATTCACAGGAGAAACCCCATTCATCTCGGGGGAAGTTTTCATTTGGCTGCCATCTGTACCGTTCACCCCATTCTGGATAGACTTTTTGAGTTCCAGATGTGGGAGAGAATTATGTTCATGAACGGGGTTCTCTATTATAAGTGTGTCCCTGTGAATGGGAGGTGAGCTGTCCATTTTGGAAGTGCCATTGGATATAGATGTGTTGCCATTCACATGGTTCTTAAGAGGATCTTTCTCAGATCCAGCTTTATGAAGGTTGGAGTTTGACATGGGAGAAGCTGGAGGTCTAACGTTAATGGGCCGCAAAAGCATCCCAGAAGCCACCAGGTTCAGCATCAGGCCTCCCAAAATCAAAAGAGCTCCTAGAGACAGAAGAGAAACACATGAGTGTCAGTGATAATATTTTAACATGTAATAATAATACTTCTTTCTTTACTGTAATATAAGGACACCCAGACATTTTTGAATTCATGCTCATAAATTCATTACATAAAATTAATTAAAAACATACTTATCATTTAAGAGGAATATTCAAATCAATGGCTGCATTGTATTTTTAATGTATTTTCGGATAAATTATTAGATCCAGAAAAAAATTAGTCACTATATTAAACCAAAAATTACTTTTTAGCCTTAAAAAAATGAATAAAATGACAGTTATAATGTTACTCAAGAGTTCTATTTTAATGTTGTTCTTTAAACTCCTAAAAAACACTTCTGCTGAAAATTCAGTTTTGCCATCAGAAAAAGAAAATGAAAATAGAAAAAAGTTAATTTAAATAGTAATAAAATGTCATAATATAAATGCTTTTATCAAATAAACTTTTGCTTTTATCATGGTGAGCATAAGAAAATGATTTCAAAAATATTAAAACAATCATACCGACACAAAACTTTTGAACAATAGTATATAAATCACACACCAGTTAAAGATTTGTAATGATATTTAAGATCTTATTATAATGTAGCTGAAAACCAAGTACCCTGCCAAGCAAACTGATCCAAAAGCAGCTGAATGAAAGGAGCGAGGGCAAAGGTCAAACCCATGCCAGAGCGTCCAATAGAATATGCAGTTGCCAGCCTCTTTCGGAAATAGGTCACTGTTACAACAGATGTGGCCTGATAAAGAAGAGCAAACCCGAGACCTGGAAAAAAATTAAAGTTTTGTGGATACATTTTTTTTACTCATAATATCTATACTTTTATTTTTCATATAAAATAAAACTCACCAACAACTATCCCCATGCTAAAGTAAAGGTAGATCACGCTAGTTGCAAATATGCTGAAGATAAAGCCGGCACTGACAAAAAACGCCCCCACTATGGAGGTAACCCTGTTCCCCAGCTTGGCACAGGCCACAGAGGCCAAAGGACCTAACGGGTCACAAACAAAACTGGGTTTATTACCTGTCATATTGGATCGAAGATGGTTGCTATGGTGACCGTACCTCCAGAGAGCCTGAGGCTGGACATGATGGATCCAATCCAGCTGATGCTCTCAGATGAACCACCAAACTCATCCTGCAGTGCCACAAAGAAGATCCCAAAGCTCTTCAATGTACCCATTACCAACACGTTCACCTGAAAAAACACCAGCAGATTCAACTGATTTTAGCTCAATACAGATCACCTCAATTTTATCATGGCAAAGACGCTCTAAATTAGAGTATCTAACAGCAGGATTCATGACATACCAGGAAACAATGCAGAACCACCATCCAACCCCAACCGCCATCTGGTGGATCCACATAAACAACCTCCTTTTCTTTCTTCATGGCCTTGGCTTTTTGTTCAGAGCAGAAGGTTTTGGCAGCCTTGCCATCACTGAAACATTCCAACATCCACTTAATATCAACCAGTGAGAGATAGATTTTCATAAAATTATTACCTCTTCACCATCTTAAACATACAACCCCTTACAGATGAAAGGTTTCCAAAAACACAATAATTAATCAATTATTATTATATGAACAGGTTCAATTAAGAAAAAAACCCATGTATCAAAACACTGATAAAAAATTATGTAAAAATGGCAAATGTGGTAGTTAATTTTTAATCTGATCTCCTGTTACTCCTTTGCCCTTTTTTACATTTGGACCCAAATACAGGATCACCAGCATAATGTGGTTTGATCTGGTGTTATCTGTTAAACATTCAACAACCCAGAATGCAGTGGACCGTGATGACATCTGTACCATGGGTTATTCTATTTAAAGTGGTTAAATTTTGAGTAAACATGAGGATGCCACTGGTTTAATCTGGTTATCAGTATGAGGTGAAGTGTTCTGGATCTGGGCCTGAGACCTCTTTATTTACAGCTGATCCAGCTGAATACAAATGTGTGTCTAGTACAGTGTTCAAAATGACACAGAGAGACTGAGCGAAAGAATGGTCAAAGGCTAACGGGTTCGTTCAAACAAACACCTGGTATGAAGTTAACCGAACGGCGAGCCCCTGTGCAGAGATGGTGGATCGTTTGAATTATTTCACAGAGATAAACACTTGCTCAACTACAAATACTGAGCAATCAAATTCATCACCTCAGGTCATTCCAGCTGAAGCAGGAACATGACATTTGCTGATCTGAAAATGTATGGGTAATGTACACATAACAACTGCATAGAAAATATACACTTTTTTTTTTTAAAGGTACAGTTCACAAAAAATATACCCGCTCACAATTAACTTGCCTTCATTTTGTTTTAAACCTGTATGATTTGCTTTCTTTTGTGGAACACAGAAAAGGAGGTATTTAGCATAATATCTAAATTGGACGACATTGGACGTACCTGTACAATGAAAGTTGATGGGAATCAAGCCCCAAAAAGCACAAAAAGAAGTATAAATGCACTACATCACAGGTCTTTAGGAACCATTCAATAGCCTTAAATTAGAAATGACAATTGAATACTTTATTCACTGAAATCATGGTCCATTCACTTTTTTAAAAGAGCTGTTTGGATATTCTGCTAAAAGCATCCACTTTGTGTTCCCCATAACATAACCGTGTCAGACAGAAAATATGTGGTTTGTAAAGCTCTCGTACATAAAGCTCATGAGTTCAAGTAGTTGGTAGTCTCCTTCAAGAGAAAACAGACAAGTGGAGACGCTAAAGCATGCAGAAACTGCTTAGAGGATTACAGAGCAATGAATTGGGCCAGTGTGTTGTAAGTGAAAACATTTCCTTCCATGTGCTTACTGAGGGCCACCCCAGAGTGTGTCTGTGCATGTGTGTGTGCTTGCATGTATGTCAGATCACATGTGCGAATGCTTCAGCTCAAGAGTGAGTCTAGAAAGTTGCATTGGAAAGGTCTACAGTCCACCCTGTTACTCACCCCGACACTTTCACTCAAAAGGCTCTTTAAAATCCAGTGCTAATTGCATTTTTGGTAATTGCCCTATGTGCAGCGATTGAGTGAGCAATATTTTTGGTCACAAAAACAGTGTTTTCCTCCTCTGGTATGTGTTATGAAATTATTATAACATTACTGTTTATGTGACAGTCATGCAGAACCTGTCTGGTCGCTTTGTTTTAAATGTTGGAGAACAGTAGTAATATGAATGAAAAGGGCCACCTATAGAAATGTAAAAAGATCCATCTTAACAAACAAATTTAGTTACCTTTAAGTCGTCACCTTTATTTATATAGCACTTTTAACAATACAGATTGTGTCAAAGCAACTTTCCAATATCAAAATAGGAACATTTAGATCTCATAATCTTAGGCAGTTGGAGAAAAATACTTTGAAAAAGACTCACCTGTGTTGCTCTTTTGGCAGCATAATTGTTGCACAGGAAAATGAATGACCTTTAAGGTGACACCTTATTTACTCTGAGTCATCTTCCACACTGGAAGCTCAACTTGCAGATCTTGCTTTGATGAACCTGTTACACAAACTCTGTTATAACTTACTATCTTTTGGACCTTCCCGACACAAGAATCTCTAATCACTGGGTGTCCAAGGTGTGCGTCTTTCAGTTTCAAATAACTAATTCTCAGAGTTTTCATGCATGCTGACAAATGCATGACGCAGTTAATCTAACATTCATTGTTAGAGATGTCTGACTGGGGGTCACAAGCTTTCATAACTGTGGTGATTTCTGGCATGAATAGTCAAGAGTACTGCTTGTGCATCAAACTTTTTAAACAGTTTTTGTGTTGGCGCATCTGTGTGGAACTTTACATCCCTGTGACTGTGGACCCTCTTACCTTGTGTTGGGTTTGTGCAGGGGCTTGGCCTTTTTAATTAGTTATATAACCTCAGTTCAACTGAGAATTACTTTTTTTTTTTTTAAATCTCACTCATTTGATTAATATGCAAATGCAGTCTTGTTATTCTGACATTACAGTCAGTGGAAGGAAATCCATTGACCTCTTCATTGATTCACTGTAATGTTTTCTAAACACATTCACAGAAGTACATTTCCACACATTGCCTGCAGTGTCTTCACATCAAACATTTAGAGTCTAAAAAACATGCACAACTTTTCCTAGTGTGATACACAGTAGTTTCATAAGATTAAGCAGGCTTAATTTAAGTGCATGTACTAACTTTGGGATAAAGTGTCCAATTTATAATCCAGTATCACTCTTCAACGTTGCCATAAATAATAACCTCGTGACTCCTAACTTTTACTTAAACAAATCCTTGTAAAAGGTTTGCAACATTCAAAGATTCTCACTGGGAACGCACCGTTCAGGACATCCCACACAGACTACAACGTTATCTTTCCTCCCCATCCTCAACTCAACCGTGCGACAACAAACCGTGCGGTTGTGTAGTTAAACCTCTAAAGACTTAGGCTTGGTTCATAGTCATATACTATGACACAAAGTAGAGGCGAAAATCACGAGGAGGCTGCACTTATGCACTTACCTCAAACGCCAGAGAGCCGATGCTGTCGCGAGCTGTTTGCAGCCGCATAGCGCTCGTGTGTGGATCGCGCGAGCCCAGCGGCGTTCGTGTGAACGCGCGCTACTGGAGTGCAGTACTTTACACCTATCGATAACAGTCGATAGAAAAAACACCGTCAGTTAAACCTCCGGAATTATATGATCAATGCTTCATGTTCTGATAAAACATATCGGGTTTTATTTTTCTGTTAGTTAGGTTAAAGTACAATTTTTTGGGGGGGAAATAACCTAAATAAAAAAAGAATCACATTTAGCTAGCCTACCTGTCGTTTATAGCCTACGCAATTGTATTAGATTGTTGCAAAAAGGTTAATACATTTGAAATGTAAATAAAATGTAAATAAAAAGAACCATAAAATTAAAACCTAACCAGGTTACATGTATTTTATTTAATTATGGTTTAATGAACACAGAATAGGCTAATATCTACTCCTCACACACCGTTGAAATCAACCTAAAGCATATCAAACTATTACCAAATTGACGAGAGAGAGAGAGAGAGAGAGAGAGAGAGAGAGACTTGGCTTTTTCTTAGCCAAGAAAAACTTCGGATTTGTGATATATTTATCGGACTTGTGAACTTCATCAATCATTTTGTGAATTGTCAACGACTAGCCTATTTCATAAACGCAAACGGGAAAAGGACTTACCATATTTCCCGAAACGATATCAGTCATTTTATTCCAGGTTTGATTTGTTAAGACTTGATCTGGATAGACGTCTCCTCATGCGCGCATCTGCAGGTGTGCCGCGGGCAACAGTCGTGGATTCCCCGGTGACAGCTCCGCCTATGTGGTGGTATGTCTTATCGAAGTCATCCCTGACCATGGCTAGACTCCCTGTGCTTAATTTCTCCTACTTTCTGAAAATTTTCCCAAGTCTCTGAGACTCTCAGGGGTCACATCTGACCCCTCTGACCGCCACAGATCGGAAGCAATGCTCTCAGGGCGTGCAGAGCCAAAGACGGCCCCTAGTGCTTTAATGACTATGTGACCGGAACTTAGAAGCTAAGTATTGAAGTGGAACTAATTATTACAGAGGCTTTCCTGGACTGTGCCTATTTGAAAGAGGTCAAACCACTACACTGTGACTGCTTCGGGGGCAAATAATAAATGTTTAAGTATTCAGGGGGAAAACCATAAAAGGCACTGATGCTCGTTGAAGGCAGGTTAATCTTTGAAGTTTTTAGAACAACAGGTAAACAGACAGTAATGAATGACAGACTGTCCTACAAGATCTACCTGCACATTTTGATACTGTAATCCCAGGTAAAACATTGCCATGCAAAGTCATTGCATGTCTTATGTTCTCAAACATTATGTAGCCTAAACACACCTGTATTCTGAAATGTTAACCATACAAATGTACATAGAGAAGATTTATCTGCTGTTTAAAGCACACACAAACCATCCACATGTACAGCATATGACAAAATTGGCTCATATGCTGTAACTATTTAGAGCTGCAAATCAGATAATATATTTTGTCTTTTCAGTTGAAGATCCATAAAGGGCATTACAATCTACAAATATAGTATTGTGTGCATTTAAAAAAATAATAAATTAATATTCATGAAATAGTTTGGTTGACCCACACTTGCTTTGATGATTATCTTGTGTTCTATTCTCAGTGCTGTTTGTGTGCTTGAAAAAGTTACACATTCACAACATCTTCTAAACAGTATGAGTGACAAACAGTACATGCATAGCTACATCAAAAATAGAGCAAAAACTGCAGTGTATGATTTATTTTCTCTAAGAATTAATGCTGCACACTTTGTATACCACTTGGATGTTTCCAGTTTAAGTGCTAACTTTGCCAAACTCTGATTCTTATCAGTTAAGGTAAAAAATTTTCACACTCAAAAGTGAAAAGTGATTTCACAGTTAACTGTTATCAACGCTCCATGACAGGCCAGAATGACTGATAAAAATGGAAAAAACCTTAAGTTACATTTTTTTAAATTATTTTCTTTACCTCTGTATGTTTTATCGGAGAATTTGTTTACAAAAAGAGAAAAAAAAGAGAACACCAAATACTCTGTATTTTCCACACGCATACATCAAACCTTTTCAAGTCAAACAAACA
Source organism: Barbus barbus (assembly GCF_936440315.1). Classification (NCBI taxonomy): domain Eukaryota; kingdom Metazoa; phylum Chordata; class Actinopteri; order Cypriniformes; family Cyprinidae; genus Barbus; species Barbus barbus. Next base: position 18,208,682 of record NC_136756.1, read on the forward strand.
AACAGGAAACAAGGAGTATTCCTAGTGTATTTCTGTTATTCATAAAATAAGACAAAAGTAATAGTAACCTAATTTCAAATGGCATCTGTTTGACAAAAAATACATATAATTAACCATAACTAAGAAGGAGGCTGAGAAAAACCTTACCCATCTCAACTTTAATAATTTGCCATTGTTAATCATGCACATCAACTATAACTCACAATGAACCATTAAACTGTTCTCTGTAAGGTACTTACAGAATGTAAAATCATTGTAACTATCTTCAGTATTCTACTTCATGCAAAACATTTGACAACTACTGCCCCCTTCTGAACACATTATGGTACTTCAACTAAACAAATGTGCAAAATAGACCCAGTCAGAATTAGTTTCCTTAAATAACACAATTTATTGGATGGGAAACAATGGTTTGACCCCCACCCACCCATAAAAGCAGTAAACATCTAAACTATGGTTGCAAGAAAATACAAATATTGGAAAAGAAATGACTGATTAACCATGGACACAAATATATGATGGTTTTTGATATGATGGAAGACATGATCTCAGCCGATCAAATAGACCGTTGAAGCTTTTCAAACTCAAATAATGATGTTTAAAACACTGCACACATTCAATATATGACAATTATAAATAAACTGAATTTATGATGCCATCTTATGCACAGCCAGTGTAATTGTTCCATGTGTTCTCACCAAAATGTTCCTGCAATGACAGAATTACATTAAGGGTCCCATTTAATACTTAAAAAGCAGTAACAATATTTATCATAAGTCATGTTATAATAAACTTTAGTGCACATATACAATTTGAAGAGCATGTCACGGAGTGGCATGTACTTAATGGGATAAAAGCAGCAGTCAAAGATTGGAGAACAAGCCCTGAGCTGTAATTATGGCTAAGCCCCTGAATTATACACTTTATTAAAAAAAGTTTTAATGAAGATTTAAACATTTGACATTTCAATTAAATATTTCAAGATCTGTAGTCTGTTTTGGAAACTAGACAGATGTTTGTCAAGTAGCTTCTTACCCAGAGTCAGACTCTAGACACACAGTAGGAGAGTCAGTGGGGTCTTTGGTTAGAGAAGCAGCTTGCTTGGCCAGCACAGACACAATGCCTCCATGTTCATCAGAAAGTGAGCCACGGCCTGAGATCAAAACATTCAAGACATTAACAGTTACAGTACATCATATGGGTCATGCTCAAATTATGGTGAGCAATGAAAAAGATTTCAGACATTCAAGAAAACCCATATAAAAGCAAGATTCTGTAACCTTTATATTTTAATAAGCAATACGTTCAATATTATTACTGTGTACTGTTGCACATAAAGTGAGGGAAAAAATAATTTGTTATCTATAAGGAGCTTGTCACTGTCTTGACTTTTTACCCTTGCTTCATTAGTGAAACAAATGTAGTGTTATTTTAAGTATTAATTAGGCTATATATTATTGTAGTTTTCAGTAATATTTTGAATGAGCTTTTATTTCAATTTTCATTTTAGTTTGTGTTCAGTTTTTTGTAATATGTTACTGATAAGAGTAATGTGTCCTGGTTTTGTTATCTTTTGCCTTTTTAAATTTTAGAGCTTCAAATGATTTGTTTACTTTAATATATATATATATATATATATATATATATGTGTGTGTGTGTGTGTGTGTGTGTTCAATGAGTTCAATTAACACAAACAATTACAAATATATTAGTAAACATAACACAAACGTAAAAGTTTTAGTTCGGGTTGTAAAGTTGTCTATTTTATGTAATAATAATGTCCCCAGTTATTATTTATTTATTTTTTTTAAATAAACTGAACTGAACCACATCCAAAACTTTCGTATTGATTTTTTTTTTTGGCGACATCTTCCTCTGTAACGTTACACAAATATTAACATAAAATGAATGCTGCAAATACAACACCTTATTTCATCCATCATAACCTAACAGTCTGTGGATGAATAAAACAGAATGATACTTACATCCTAGATTATGGCCTTGAGCGTCTGTGCACAAAACCCCAACGATGGCAGGATTTTTCATTCTAGTGGAAGAAAACATTAGTAAAGCAACACCCAAAATAAGTATAGATGCTTGGGAAAAAATGATGCATTTAACTTACGTATCATCAAGATGCTGCTCCAGTGCACCCTCCATAATAGCGGATTAAAGAATGTCTTCAAATTAACCGAAATATGAAATATTGTTGAGAGAGCAGCAGCGATATTTATTATTTGTATCACTTCCGGGATGTCAGCTGACATTCCAACGCTACGGCGCCCTGTAAGGAAAAAATACTAAACGCGAATATGATTTAGCGCCATCTAGCTCAAAGTGTAATCTTATTATTATTCGTCTGTTTTATTTTTATTTTTATTTATTTTTTATTGGCGGCACGCAATACAGCATCCTAACCCTCTTTGTGTAGCCTGTAAAGCATTATGGGTTTTTAGTTTAAATAAACATTAATTTGATGCAACAGGAGAACTAACGAGCTAATAGCTTAGTTTTTGCTGGACCAAAATGATTGAACCACAAACCAGCTAAAATGTACTAAAACACAGCAACCATCTTAAGATGGATGTTTCTTCAGGGCTATGGAATGCTGCAGCCATAATGACAAAACCCAGAAATTTGAACTGAAGTGCGGGCCGGGCCGGGCCGGACCTGGTGCGACTGCACAGTTGCACTGCCTGAAGGACGGCCCTACACAGACCTTGTTTTATACATAAATTGAAAAACCCATTATCAAAACCAATAGGAAAATCTCAAGGGAACCCAATGTGAATTAGTCCGAGTTTTGACGTCACGGCTGCAGCACTGTATTGTTATTTAGTGGATGATCACATATTATTCAGTGGCTAGATCGACATCTTTTTCTTCATCTAACTTCCTTTTTATAAATAATACAATCCTAAAAACTCTTTAAAGGCCAAATACATCCGGTTAACATTTAGCTGTCATTGTCAATGAGAACTCTCAGGGGAACGTGTGAATGTTCACTGTTGATATCTCTCTAGACGACCCCACGCTCTGACCAAGAGAAGAATAAAAGACCAGTCCTGCTCCTCACCATCAATTGTATTTGAGCAGAAGTTCTTTATCAGAAACCAATGCTATCTTTTCCATTTTGAACTCATGATAGTGAGGCACTCTCTTTTGTGAGCCTGTTTTAAGAATCACTTCTGACAAAGGCTCTTTTTTTGGTCATATATATTACATAACATATATAAAATATATGTTTATGTAACTATGTATCATATACTATGTATAGGCTATACTGTGTACAGCCTACTACAACACAATTTGTGCAAAGTGTAACGCATAAATTAGGTTATTGAACTCAATATACATGCAAATAGAATGAGGCAGAGCAACATCGACCATTTCTGTCCCTCTAGAGCCCATCTGACCAGGTTAATGTTTCCAGAATGTATGCAACCTTTTATTTATGGATATTACAGTTTTGATATGAGGTCTGTTTGACATTTATACTGCTATTGCAAAAGACAGGCATCAATTAATGTGCCAAAAATGACAAGCTAGTGTGCGCTGGATAATTTAAACAATTCAAAAATAATTATTAAGTGAATTAAGTAAATTTAATATTAAGTAAATATAAAACATTAAAGGCTATGTATTAATAATTTAATTTAATTTTAAATTTTATTTAATTTAAACAACTATTTTCTTTCCTTTTTTGTCTCAGTTTTCAAACTACATTTATTATGAAGTTATGCTTAACAGCTTTCAGGCCCTTTTAGCTAACTTGGATTCTCCCCTGCCGGCAACGCTTGATGATTTCTGCCCAGTCCTGTGCAGTTAGAGCCAAGTTGGTCTGCTGACAGGGCACAAAGTTGCAATGTAATTACGTGGCCTGGGCGTCAGTGACATCCATCACTTTCACTGCAGTCAAGTAATGCACTGCTGACTAACCAATGGCATTTTCATGCTCTCGCTAAACGTAAATCAAATCCCAACAGATAGGACTGACATTTCCCACCCCGCTATCGTTCACTCCAATTGCCGTCAAGTCAGATATTTTATTTAGCTATAATTTCAAGTAAGCTCATTGATTCTGTATAGCTGCGTTTCATCACGTATCTCCATCCCTAGGGCTTTGATGATCAGAAGTTCATTCAGGCTATATCCACATTTTCATTTGCTTCTGATGCTGATATTAAGAGCATGCTGGACTTTATAAGGTGCCTTTATAAGGACTTTAATGCCATGTAAGATGTCTTAATTGTATGTATTGTTAGCTGAAAGCACAATAAAAATACTTATAAACAAACATGCTAACAGCTTTTACGAATGGCAGGCGTTCCAATTCTGCATAAAACTGAAGAGCTTTGTGTGAAGCTTTGTGCCTTCCGATGACCTTACGGAGGCAAAAGCAGAAGGACAAAACCAGATTGAACTTGACACGAGGAAGTTGTTTAGTTGAAGAGTTCTTATTTTTAAAGAGTCCCTTCATGAGGACTGTTTGTAGTGAGTAGGGCTTATGTGTCCACGATGAGATGTAATTACTCTTGTTGCTGCTGGGTCAAGGAAGTTTTCAGGCTTGAGAGGACATGATGTCGAATGTGTTTAACCTTCTGTGGCTGACTGGCACATTTAAGACTTGTAAATAGGAAATTGTCAGTGAATGACAGTGCATATTATGTCATGGAGTGACTGTAGGCTTAAACGTCTCAAATGAATTGACAAGTGCTTAATTTGTTGTGATTTACCTGCGAGCTGCATCATATTGTCAGGAAGCAAAAATAAATGTTTCTCTCGTCAACCCCTTGCGCTGATGACTCATTTCCAATGAACTTACTTGACTTGTGTTGAAACTTGGCTGAAAGTCTGACGTTACTTTGGCACTGTTAAGGGTGGTGAATCCTAATGATTCAAATGAGAAGGTGATAATTATGGCTTGTGGACTCCTGTAAAATGAACAAGTGCCTAGTGGAGAAGTGAATGAGGGAATGGGAAAAAAAGCTGAAATGACTTTAACAAGCTGTGCATGAAAGCGGATGAATAGATTCAGAGGATATTGGATAACGAAGGTGTGAATAAATATTACTTTTGGTAATGGAGTAAATCATGTTGAAAATATATTTTCAAATTATTGTTTGAGATTGTTGTATTGTATTGTATTGTCGTATTTTAAAATATAAAAAATGTACCTAAAATATTCCTTTAAAAGTTGTAAATTAGGGAGTTTTACTGCAAATACTACTAAACTACTAATATTACCCATATGGCAGGGTGGGAACTTATTTTCAAAAATGGCCAAAAATATATTAATATTTACATTTAAAATTATTAATATATTTTAAAAAGCATTTCAAAATATACTTTGCTATACATACATTACAATCCAACAAAATTCACGTCACATTTAATGAAAACCTTTATTTGTTTTCTATAATGCATCTGTAACATACAGTATTACAATAGTTTTAAATAATATATTATTAAATCACTTAAATATCTATATATATATATATATATATATATATATATATAGCCCAAAGTTTAGATCTCTAGCCTAAATGTATGAATTCATAATGAAGTATATTTAATTATATGAAGGTTGAACTAAATATATTTTTAATTTCACAGATATATTTTATTATGCTTCACTTTTTACAACATAGCATATATTTAAAATGTATTTTGGCCAGGAAAAAAAAAATTGCCAAATAAGTATGGCTGTAAATAAATAAAACTATAAACATTAACTGGAGAAATCACTGAATATTTTTATAGTGATTTGAGCTCCAGTGATTTCGAACCCGGGGTACTTAGAAGGATTTTGATTTGTTAAACCTATAAAACAGAAAAAAAAAATTAATATAAAAAATTGAATAAGCAAAATATTGTTTTGTATGTTCTTATAAATGAGTGTGGACGACTCTCATACCAGAATATATGTAAACTTTTTTTTCCACTCATATATCAGCTGTGATTTTATTAAATTGTAAAATAATTTCTTATTTTAAATGATATTCAGTATAAAATGAGTTGACAATATGAGCACATTTCAGAATTCAATGAAGGGGTGCTTGAGCCTTATTGATGGGGCTTTGGAGGCATACAAGACTAAAATAACACTGTTCTAAATTTAACTCAGCTGATTTATAACCACACAAATCCAATGAAAAAATGTGTTACTCTGGCTGGTGTCATCAGGAAGGATTTGCTTGAAGTGAAACGTCCAGTGAGGTCTCTTCTCCATCATCCGGTCCAGCGTCATACAGAAAGAGATGATGAAGTCCCTGCGGAGGTGTGGGTGGGGGAAGAGAAGGGCGAGGGGACATAAAGAGAAAGAGAGATGGAGAAAGATAGAGAGAGAGAGACAGACCTCAGACCTTATTTCAGAAGTTACCAAAGACTCCACACTCTGAGACAGGAGGACAAGAACAGCAGAGAATTGAAATCATCTCAGGGCCATACTAAATCCTCCGGGAGCTCCACAGAACAGAATAGAGATCAATAGGGAGAATTCGAAAAACACAAAAAAGTGTTAGTGTCCCGCTGCTGCTATGAGCAGGGTGTTGATTCTGTCCGTGCTCCTGCTGTCCCTGAGCTGGTGCAGATGTGCCGTCATCACAGGGGTAAGTCTGACAAATCATCACAGGATTTACTTTTCATTGTATTTTTTAATGATGTCTTAATTGAATTGATCATTTATTTATGCAGTTATACATAATCAATCATGTTTAGCTGGTTTTAATAATACATTTCAATAGTTAATGCTAAAAAAAGTAAGCGGGAGGTTTGCTTATCCCCCAAATCGATTCAGTTCAGCCTTAATTTTGCTTATTAAGACTAATTGTTTAAAAAGCATGTTTGCTCGTAAGCCAATATGTCAAATTAAACGTAATTGTATTAGAAATTCTTTTTTTAATAATATCAATTAATAATGATTAATAATGAATAAAAGTTTTTGAAAATTTGTACACATTAATTTGGCATTTCTATCACATATGTTTCAGTATTTTATCCTTTTATCTATAAACCTTTTTTTCCATATACTTTTACAGCCCCAATTAACATACTCCACTGAATTCATATTTAACTGGATATCATTTAGCATTGTCATTTTTATTGATCATTTCATTTTTAACAGGGGTGTGTGAAAAGAGACTTACCAAGAAAGTAGCTTCCTCTCTCTTTAATGAGACACCTGAGCGTTTTTGACTGCCAGAGGTTTTGATAATTCTGGGAAAAATCATAGAAAAAACAACAACAACAGAGAGAGGCATAATTTAAATCTATTTATAAATCAAATCCAGACAGAATGTTTAAAAAAGCATTTAATTTGCACCCTTGGCATGGGGTAGATACATTTAAAAAAGCAAATACTTTATCATTCATACAAATTAACCTCTCTCTTTTTACACATTAACAAAGACTTTAGCAAAGCCATGCAGGGCAAGATCTTCTTTGCACTGGGAATGAATGCGATATCGTATGTGAGTGACGTTGTGTTGTATTTGTGTGTCAGGCATGTGACAGGGATGTGCAGTGCGGTGTGGGGCTGTGCTGTGCTGTGAGTCTGTGGCTCAGAGGCCTGCGTATGTGCACACCACAGGGGCTGGAAGGAGATGAATGCCACCCATACAGCCACAAGGTATGCAGATACACACAGCCATGAGAAACCCCTCTGGAATATGAAAGCAGTGATTTGACTGGCTGACCTGAGGCAACCCAGGCCTAACTGTTATAAGAAGTGAAAGAAAACCAGGGGATAAACAGAGGAAAGATCAAAAGAGACTAGTCAGACCGGATAATACAGCTTATACAGATGGTCAAAGAACCTTTAAAGGGATAGTTTACCCAAAAATTTAAATCATGTAATCACCCTCAAGTTGTTGCAAACCTGTATGAGTTTCGTTCTTCTGTTGAAAAAAAAAAAATCAATGACTTCCATAGATTTTTTTTCTCACACCGACACTGTGCAAGTCATTGGGAGCTGTTCGCTTTTAAGTAAAAAGAAACTCATTGGACACAAGTTTGCAGTCTCATTTTAAACAGCTGATCGGATCCTGGAGTAAACATGGGTGATTGCCAGAGATGACTGAGAAAGGCTATAAAAGAATTTGCTGATAAGAGTAACTGATATCGATCGAATGTCTCACAGACCAGGACTGTTTATCACTCTGTCAGACAGTCTCAGACTGATATGGCGATACAGAAGCTTTGCCATTCAGCTGAGGCTCCGAGGCAAAGGGAAATGGATTTGGAGGGCGTTTGTGACTCATTGATGACTAGTAAAACCGACAAGATCCTTAAACAGAAACCTAAGCCTATAGAGTTTTGTAATGTATCTTGATTAGCTAACCTAACGGCTGAAAAGATTTAATTAAAATTATATATTTACAGCAGTAACACTTAAAAAATATACACACAAAATGTAAATAATTCACAATTTATGTTTTAATAATTAATGCATTGCCGATCTAAAAGTTAATGAACTATGTGAAATAATAATATAATCTCGTAACTATGAAGTTATTTGTGTTTTGACTGCAGGTTCCTTTCCCCGGCAAGAGACAACATCACACTTGCCCCTGCCTGCCACATCTGGTCTGCACCAGGTACAGCGACAACAGATATCGCTGTACCAGCGACTTCAAAAACATAGACTTTTAACACTGGAAACGTGTGAGAAAGAGACAAATGAAGGTGGGAATACTTGAAAAGGAACAGCACACGAAGATAATAACAAGTGCCATATCACCTTTCTGGTCATGTTCATTTTTCACTCTCATGCACTTTGCACTACAAACATGCTGTTATCCAGCTGCCCCAGAAATGCTGACATACATTATCCACCGTGGCACAAGGTCTACCTCAGAATCACTGGTTTACCTTGGCATCCACTACACTTGATAGTAAAAAACAAAGTTAGTTTCATCACCTTTACGCGAGTACACATGCAAACACACATTTTGTAAGGAATGTGCTTTAGGCGGGAATCATATTTTCTTCAATATGCTGTGAATTTGTTGAAGGCTTAATTATGGTAATTAAATTATTATCAGTCTGAATGGTCTTTGTGCTTTTCTCACTGTGTGAGTATGTGCTGGGTGTGTGAATGTGAAACAAACACATTTCATTTTAAATATCTGATGTTTTAAAAAATATATATGTATACTATTTTGTCCAGACAGCAAAATAACTCTAGAAATGGCATTAAATGCTATAATATTGTAATATTCCAAATTAATTTAAATTAAAATGTATATACAAAACATTAAAATACAATAATAAAATATTGAAAATAAAATAAATGATCATTGTTTACCATGCATTGCATTGCAATCAGAATTTGATTTTAAGAATGGTGGTCAATATTAAATTAGCAGGCTATCTAAAATATATTGTACTTGGTGCACATAACAGACATAGTCATTTTCGATTTAAAGATGTATAAAGAAAAGATGACTATATGACTCCCCTTTTTTAAGTTTCACTTCTGTTTAACAGCCTCTAACACTTCTGAATGACCGGTTCAATCGGAGTTTCAGTTCAGAGATTTAGCAAAAATAACATGAAAGATTGTTCCTCTGAAATGGAACAATGAATGGAATGGAATTCTCTTCACCTCTGAGACCTACTATGGACAGCTCAACAAACTGCCTAGGAGCTGGATGAAGATAAAGCAAGGGTGCCATGAAATGTCATTGCTGAATTTATTGGTATATGGTTTATGAAAGGTGATGGGTCTAACTGTTGATAAGTACAGGATTGCAAAATCTGGTTTTCACAGATTTTCGACATCTAACTACAGTTTCATAATTGAAACCTTCTCTGTTCATCCAAAATAAAATGACTGCAGCTATAATTACTGCATCACAAATTGCTGTCCTTCGTGTTTCCATGTCCTTCTAGGTCAATCACCCACATGAGTCAAATATCCAAATGGATTTAGAGTAAAGAGTTACAATTTTTTTGATAGTACATTTTACTTCTAGACATTTTCAGTCATTAATCATCATAATGAAATTTTCAAGAATAAAATACTTCTGCGGTGTGTGTTAAATTAATAATATTGTTAAATCTCATAAAAAAATCCCTCAAGAAAACCACAGCAAAAACAAATAAAATCAATGAAAACATAGAACACAATTATTGCAAATGTTTATGCTGGTGCTCTCATAATAGTGGAATATTCTACACTGTCCTCCACTGTGACTGTAGAGTTTGAAGAAGCGTCTGTGTCCATTGGGTTGTGTATCTGTAAATTGGCATAAAGTTCAGATGGATCCTGGTGGGGCTTAAAGTCCACCATAGAGTAGATAATGCCATTCTGCTCCTGTGGAGAGATGTTGAGCAGACAAGGTTTGATGACATTTCAGAATCAATCTTTCAATCCATTCATCTATCCATCGCTTATGTAGAATCTAATTTTCCCTGTTCAAGATGATGACGGTGATTACAGAATACGCTGTAAAAAAACTAATGATTCCCCAAACGTTGAATTTACCTCTACATTTAAACCTTATTTATAGCACATGGCGGTCTTTGCTAAGGGACTGAATCCATATAGTTTTGAGTCAATAGAGAAAATACAGTATGTATAAATTGCTTACCAGGGTGGCGTTAGGAGAACCACAAATTTCACTTTTATCTGTAGACGGGAAAAGAAAATGTGTTCAGCCAAAAATTCCTTAGATAAATGAAAATAATCACTATCCATTCACCTACCTGTGGATTTCTTCTTCCTGGTCTTTAGACGGTACACAAGCAGTGTCATTGAGATGACAGCAAACACCACAACACTTAAAACAGCAGCTAGCGTGTAGGATGTTCTCCAGCTGTCACTGCTTAATGTATTGTGTTAAACAGATTAATAACGGTTAAGAGTTGGAACTGTAAAAGGTTCATGATTGTAACAAAATGTACCTGTGTTTCTCTGCATCATCCTCAGAAAGAGCGGGTGGAGAGGGAGAAGAAGAGGACCAGACTGCTGGTCTGCTGGTCTGATGGAGGGTTCTATATGAGGATTCTTATATATACATATATAAACATTTTTTTTTTATTAATTTGATTATTTTTATTAATGGCTGCTTCTATTAAACTGACCATTTAGCAACAGAAAATCTTACCAGAAAATGTAATTGTAACATATTCATAGGTGGCAGGGAACTCTCTGAAACCACATCCATACGTGCCAGCATCCATTACACTCAGATCTATAATTATTACTTCAAATTGTCTATTGTAATTAGTGATAAATATTCTTCCTTGATACCTGGTGTCAGCTTGTCCTCTATCATTCACAAACTGCAGGCACTTTGACTGATAAAACTTACAGCAAGCTTTTTCATAACTATAATAATTTGGGTGAAAGAAATATTTTAAAATAATTCTATCCGTTGAATAAATCACTTGGAGTCCTGTTGAATTCATTCCTGAAAAACATTTACTGAACATGAATGTTTTCTTATTTTAAAACTGAGAACACAATTCCATCTATTATCACTGTTTATATCAATATTGTTTTATTATGAAAATTATAGTTATTTTACGGTTAACCCATAACGTTGTAAAATGCAGCTAAAATAGATCAAATGCCTGCTTTTAAACTTTAACTTTTAGTCGAATGACCGATTTAGCTCCTTGATCTTCTATTAAAGAACAGAAAAAACAAGAATCATTCTCACCGTTCTTCAAGAGGACAAGAAGAAAGAAAATCAGCTTCATTTTCCTCTCTAATATTTCAAATATTCTTTAAAAAAACTGAACTGACTCTGATGAACTTTATGTTTTTTTCCTGTCAAATTGAGGAACATCTAAACATAAGACCATGACGAACAACCTACAGAAAAAGGAAGTACAGCCTTTTGAACACATCAGAAAATAATTTGGACTGCACTCTCAGTAGTATATGAACAACCACTTAAACCACATCAAAGTTTTGTATAGTCATGACAGGTAGAAATGTTACCTTTAAATTGTCTGTTGGGCTTGAATAGAGTTTTAAAGATTTTTTGAAAGATCTTTATTCATCATAAGCAGTGTATGTCTCAACTTCGTGTGGGGTCGAGTATGTAGAGTTCAAGTTCTCTATCGCACCCTCAATCCAGTTACACATTTTGTTATAGACAAAATATTGTTAAATACATTCCCACAACTGGTGTGTTTTGTTTGTATTGCTTAAATTAACAAAGTAGTGGCTTCGAAGGTTAAGTTTTTAATGCCACAAACCCAATAAAATTCAGCTATATATTTAAACAAATAATGCCTCATTTATACAGTGAAAAATATTAATATTTAAAAATGGTCAAATGCTTATTTCCTATAAAGCTGAAAATATTCATTCATTGTTTCTGCAGAATCGTCATTCTCATAGTCATTGTGAGAAGAAAATCACAGTGAATTCATATCGTTTCATTGATGAAGCTGTAACATACTACAGGCCAAGAGTGAAAAAGTACATGTTTTTCAAGCTGCTGTAACAAAACATTTGAATCAGGAATCCCTACTAGACTTTTTCTTTTCTTTTTTACAGTAAGTCACCTATTGTGCTTAATAAAAGAAAAAGACAAAATGGTACTATACTATTAAGCTACACAATTTACATCTATAGTTCCTGCAGAATTATGAAGGAAAACAGCATTTTTTACAGTGTAACCTGAATCTGGTTGCCTTGGGAGTGCAACAAATGCTGCAAATGTTGAACTCCATTCTGAGAGCTCACATACTGGACCTGGGCAATGGAAGACGAGAAGAAGAGATGGAGACAAATACTGCCAGACTGTGATTTGATCATGAGTCCATTTGACTGAGGCTTTTGAACCTGTTTATAGTGATTCCTGTAAAACTGAAGCAGAAGCTGTACCTCTGGTCATTAGGTACTCCACCATCTGTCCATCTGCAGGGTTGTTCTGCAGAATACACGTCCCCCCCGTTAAGTAAAGTGAATCATATTTAAGACATGAGTTTTAAGATGTCATCCATGTGGTCATGAGTCAGATGCATAAACCGCTTACCACCATGGTGTTAAGAGAACTGCAAGTTCCATATTTACCTGAGTGTGAAAATCATAAATTATGTTCATTCATTAGATTTAAGAACTGGTCACATTATTATTCAAATTTGCTGAGTACTTTGGTTCTTAATGAAATAATCAAGCACACACACTCCAACCGAGGTGCAGGTCAGAAGATTATACACAACAAATTTGTGTATAGAGAAGATATATAACTGCACAATAACTAGCAAATAAACTATTTTATTTAATTAACCAATGCTTCGGCAAGAAAGTAATTTGGTTCTACCGACCTGTGGATTTCTTCTTCCAAGTCATTAGAAGAAACACAAGCAGTGTCGCAGAGACGACAGCAAACACCACACTACTGAGAACAGCAGCTAGCGTGTAGTATGTTCTCCAGCTGTCACTGATTAACATGTTATGTTACAGAGGTTAATGAATATTAAAATATCAATGAATTCGTCCAAAATCGAAATTTATCATTCTACACCTGTATGACTTTATTTCGTCTGCAGAACACAAAAGAAATTTAGAATAATTTAGAATTGATTTTTTTTGCTGTTTGGACCCTAACATTCTTCAAAATATCTTCTTTTGTGTTCTGAAGAAAGTGAGTCATGGAACAACATGAGGTTGAGAATTTTTGGTGATCTGTCCCTTGAAGAGTTACAGTTTTAAGGGCTTCATATAAGCTATACCTGAGTTTCTCTGTGTCGTTCTCCGAAACAATGGCTGTAGAAGGGGTCCAGGTTTAATGGGCAGCTTTGTTGGTAGGGGAGTTGTGTTTATGCCAATGAGATTTTTTAAGTCTTTTAATGAAGAATATAATTTTTATTTCACAATTAATTATTTAATTATAAGAATAGAAACACCAAATGAGCATGACCAAGACAGCTGATACTAATTCTCATTTATGATGCGTCAGATTTCCTAATGATTAATCAACTATTGCAGAAGGCTTAATTTAGTCTTAACTGTAACTTGAACATCTTGAGAGGTGGCAGGGAAGCCTCTGAAGCCACATCCGTATCTGCCAGCATCCATTATGCTCAGGTTCATCATTTTTCTTCAAATTCTCCATCATAATTAGTGATGAATATTCTTCCTCTATACAGAGAGGCAGCTTGTCCTCTATTATTCACAAAGGGGGAGCACCCCAACTGATCAAATTTACAGCAAGCTTTTTAGAGATGATAAAAATAAAGATGATAGACATAATCCCATTGTGTATTGCTGCTTGACAACAATTTCATTTGTAGGATTATTATGAGAATTAAAATTAAATAAAATTATTTTATTATCGATAAAGGTACATTTAGTACAGCTACTTAAGTAAAAATACTTAAGTAAAACAATTAAGGTTAATCATAAACATTTTTATCATTTTAAATATGGAAAAAATGTATGTACTAGAAATGGTTTCAGTCTAATAGCAGATTTAACTTCATAATTTTCATAAAAAAACAACAACAAAAACGAACCTTTTTTCTTCATTTCCATCAAATATTTCCCTTTGATCTAAGTGTTCCCAAAAAGCTGGACTGGCTCTTAAATTTTATTTTAATCTCTTTTCAAATCGAGAAACAAACTATTGAAATACAAGACCATGCCGAACACCCGAGAAAAATAAATAAATAAAATCAACAGGAAATCTCGCCTTGTTTCGTTGTCAGATGGTGTTGTTAAAATGTATTTGTTAATCAAGCACTTATTAACAAAAAATTTTTTATTTTGGAAACAGTAAAGGTCTCATCCACAGAAGATTCATCACCGCTGTTAAATAAATATGCAGGGTTAAATTTAATACTTACATCTGCAAATTGATTGAATACAATAGAAAGTCATATCCACTCCACCCTGGTGGTCTGTAAAACAAATGAAAATTGCATTTACCGTAATGATAATACAATGACAGTCCACAACATTACACGTTAACATACATTCAATTTTAAAACTGAAGTCACAACCAAGTGAACAAAACCCACCTTTTAATTGGGATGGACCTGATCTTTGGTGCAGAGCATAAAAGCAGATGCAAATGCAGAAGAGATTAACACTTTCATTTGATCACAAGTTCATCTGAATTTCTTCTAACCTAAGACAGCTTGGTATTCATGTCTTCTTGAAAAAGCTCTTGAAAAATCAGCAAGATGTCTTAATAATGTACACAAGTTCAATTAATGTTACATGTTTTCATATTCTATTACACTCCATTCCCTATTATCATTTCCAATATCTTTGTAAAAGCTGAACTGTAGCATGATGACTTCAAGAAAACCAACCATCAGTTCAGATAAAGAGGTCGTGATTTATTTGGTATGCATTTTAAGTTCCTTTCTGTAGCCATCTGAAAGAAAAACAAATCTCTAAAACATAAGAAGCTAATGATGAAACAGTACATTTCACGCAAAATGAAAACAAATCATCAACCCTCCTTTATAAGCACTTCAGCTACAGCTAGGAACCGTTTCATAACAATGTGACATCAATCCTCCGGTCTACTGTTTCCACACGTCACTGAAGCAGCATCCATCGTAGCACATCACAGCGACACATAGAATTAAATACAGGGATTTTCTATACAGGCAGCTCTTGGCTTTTGTGTTTCTTTTTCTTTACAAGGCAAAACATAGTAGGCACACAAAGATAAATTGCTTTAAATATTTACAAAGGCATGAGTCGTATCATTTTCAGAGAGGATTTTAGGATCTAACTGTACATTCACCCTCTAACTGAATAACTCTGGAAGAAGACAACTGTTACTTGTGATCGTCAGAGTTTGCAGAGTCCACTGCAGTCTTCTGAGACAAGCCTCAGATGATCTGTGTCGTGTGTGTCTTGTTTCTACTCCTCAGTAAAAGTGATGACGTCATACTGGATGCCCTGCTGCTGCAGCTGCTCCAGTTGTTCAGGTGTGGCCTCGGTGTAAACCGTCTGAGCCTGAGCCATGGCTGCATCTGCAACAGCTACACACACACACACATCACTTACATCAACTCTGATTCTCTTAAACATCACCAGAAGGTTGTAGCATTAAAACGTTCTCTTCTTGGTTTTTTGAGTGAATAAAACTCCTAGGAAAGTGTGAAGGTGTAAGGTCATACCAGTGACTGCCGAATGGGCGGCTGCCTCCAGGTCCTCAGGGGCGACAACCTGCTGCTCGGCAGTGATGGGGACGTACTGGATCTGTCCATCCTGAGATAGAGCAATCTAACACACAACAAGCAAGAGATTTATTCATGAATCAGTGTAAATAAACACATTATGCATTACATTCATTTTCACTGTTAAATCCAGTTAGGTAATGTAGAGAAATTTATTTTTTTTAAGAAATCAATGATACAAATGAATGGTGCTTTAAATTGATCAAATGTGACAGTTATTAAATTGTTAAAAAATATTACTATTTCATTAAATTCTGTTCTTTTCAACTTTCTATTCATTAAAGAATACTGAAAAAATGTAAATAAAAATATTAAGCACGGTTTTAAATACATATGTTAGAATGATTACTACTACTGACAATTCAGCTACATTACAGGAATAAATTACATTTAAAAAATTTATAAAATTGACCAAACAGAACAGTTATTTTAAATTGTAATAATTTTTTATAATATTACTGTTTTACTGTCTATTTTTGATCAAATAAATGCTTTTCTGAATGCAGCATAATATAAACTGTAACATAAAAAAATTGTGTAATCTGCTCTGGGCTCAACCTGTTGCTCCTGCAGAAACGTCCCGTCATGCTCATACTGAATGTGAGCGATCCGTCCATCCTCCATCTGCAATCCACAATCAGAATTCTTTGTCATCATGATAAATATAACATCCTACAGACCACAAATGATAATGAAAATGCTTTTCAGGCTGCAATAAGAGATCAGGTGAGTCTGACAAGACTCAGTTCACAGCCATCAGAGAACTGTTCATCAACAACCATGAGGAATTCTGGACCCTTGAGTTATGAATGATGGAAAGAGCACATACTAACCTGAATGTGGTTTCCATCAGATACCACCACATATTCCCGCGGAAGCAGGTGCTGAACTCCATCCTGAGAGATGATATACTGGACCTGAGAAAATACAGGACAGAAGAGGGCACGGAACACAAGTTCAAATGAAGGTCTTGAATGTGTTTGCTTATCACACACATAATGCACACTACAGTTCCAAAGGATTTTTTTAAGGATTTTTATATAATGTATTAAAATGTAATTTATTTCTGCAATGGCAAATCTGGATTGTAAGCAGTTATTACTCCAGTCTTCAGTGTCACATGATGCTTCATAAATCATTCTAATATGCTGAATTGGCTTATTATTATTATCATTGTTGAAAACAGTTGTGCTGCTTAATATTTATGTGGATTTTATTTTTCAGGATTCTTTGTTGAATGTAAAGTTAAAAAGAACAGCATTTATTTGAAATAGAAATCTTTTGTAACATTATAAATGTCTTTACACTTGCTTTTGCTCAATTTAATGTCTTTACTGTATGTAAGCTTTAACTTCTTTTACTTAAAAACCCCCCAAACTGTACCTCAGTGACCTGATTGTCTCCAGTCATTAAGTGCTGTACCGTCTGTCCATCTACTGTTGTGATCTGCTGAATATAGGTTGCCTCCTCCTGAGAAATGTAAAATTGTCAAAAACGTGCAAAATGCGAAAACCTGAATATAAAATCTTCTGTATTATACATACATTAAATATTAACAAGCTGCTCTGTTGGCCAAAAAAGTGTCCATCATATAGAGGATGAGAATGAGACTGTGTGCATTGTGCAAAAGTACAATACCTGGTCAGAAAGAGTCTGATCCTGAGCCACAATGATGTGTTCCTGACCCAAAGTCTGCTGCAACCTCTCCGGACTGATGACTGCCTGACCTGCCTGCAGATCTGAACAACACAGGAAAAATAAATATTATAAAGGCATAAGTGAAAATGACTTTGACAAGACATGTCAAATAATCAGAATAGGGCTGTGTGAATCCATTATTTCTATATAAACAACATACAATCTCACTATGAGAGTCGGCACTTACTCTGCAGTGTGGCTAAAGCCTCTTCATCACTGTTAACGATGATGGTCTGCTGAGAGGGGACAGAGCGGGTTTTACGGGGCGAGGGTTCCTGAGTGTGAAGCCTCTCCATGTGGAACTTCAGATGGCCGTTACGGTTAAACCTTAAAGAGGAGGAAGTAGTGGAAGTGTTGTATAACCAGTAATCTAAGCAGCACAAATTCCCTGATAAATCAATTCTATTATCATTTTAAAGATCATTTCTCAATTGCTCCCTTACCTCTGGCCACAGACTTGACAGGCGTAAGGCTTTTCGTTGGTGTGTGTCATCATGTGGCGTCTCAGGTCCTTCTTGTTTTTAGAGGCAAAACTGCAGCTGTTGCATTTATGAGGCCTCAAATATGCATGCATGGCCATGTGAGACTAGGATTGTAAAATTAAATATATTATAAAAAAGCATTTAATACAACAAAAATGGTTTTGTAGAGGTCAGATAGATACTGAATTAAAACTCAAACCATATGACCAACACACCTTGACTTCTGGCCAAGAAGGTGCTGTAAATTCACAGTCGGGGCATTTGAATGTTTTGGGGTCTATGTGCGCCCTCTTGTGGTTCTCCATGTCCGAGCGGCCGTGGAAAGCCTCCATGCAGATGCGGCAGGAGAAGCGTTTGGTGTTGAGCTGTTGAGAAGGGGGTGACGGACACAGAGGAGGGGAACATGGAGCTTCACTGCTTAGCTGCAGGAGGAGAATTCTGTCAATTAATCTTTCCATTGGGAAACAAGGAACACAACTGGTTATTCTATCTGAGAAGTAAAAAACCGAGTCTCACCTCTACCTGCTGGAGGACTCCATCTGTCAAGCCTGAGCTCAAAAAAAACTTCTCTTTATTCTCTTTGAGAGGTGTAGAGATGGACAAGGGCTCGGTGCTCACTTCCATGACCTGAGGTTCTGCTGAGGGTTCCTCTAAACTGCTGCCAAACACACATGCATCATCTTAAAGGATTTATATGTCATCAAAAGGAATTAGAGTTGCTGTTTTTGACAGTCAGTAGTACCTGTGTGCTGTCTCTTCAGAGGCCTGCTCCACCACACTGAAATCTGCTCCCTCGTATGTACCAATGCCAATCTGTGTCACCTCCTGCGACACATCCGTTGTCTCCTCTTGCTCCACGGTCTCTGTAGCTGTCTCAAACGCCTCCTGCACCAGAGTGTCCCCGTTCTCTGACACATGGAATGTGACGAGCTTTTGAGGCTGCAAGGATGAGCCCTCATTCCCAGAATCAGCTCCGGTCCATGACCCCGTCTCCAGGGTCTTACCATCTGGTTTCAACACTGCCACCTGAGAAGAGTGATCACAAAAAATAAAAATATTGATAGATATAATACAGTAATATAATTTCAGTTTAACATGGTGATGATTGTTAGAGATACAGCTGAACAAATAAGCTATAATCATAAAAAGGCAGATCTCATTATTATGGCTGATATAGTATTCATTGCATTGTACATTATCTGAAATAGAATTCCTTAACCTAAAATAAAATTCCTATGTGTAAAGTATGTCTGATGTTTTGTACTCATGAAGTCTATGTATACATGCATTAAAAGAAAAACAAGAAAAGAAGAAAAAACAAGAAAACTTGCCCCTTTTTCTGACAAAGTAGCACAGTTTCTGCTAAACTGAACTTTCAGTCGATAATTTATACTTTGTAATACTATCACAAAATGTTTTATTGTTTTCTATAACATTTTTATTGCTTATTGTTATAGTACAAATATAACAAACTTATATAACAATATTACTTTTCTTTTATTGTGTTTTTCTAGGCCCGTTAAACTTTCACCTAACAGATCCAATCCAGATATGTTCAATTGAAAGTACTTAATATATATTACTGTTATTATATTATGAATGTAACACTAAAATAGCTTTTTGGTTTTGCCTTTTGTAGGGGTGTCTCTGAAATCTGCACATTTTAAAGCACAATTCAAAGGCAAAACAGTGATTTGATTGCATACAAACCAGTATTGGCCTATAGTTTTGTCGTTTTATTGGCCTATAGTTTTGTTGTTAAAATTAGTATCATTCAAAAATTTCCAAATTGAGATTTTACTTTTATAGATATGACTTTAGTTCACTTACTGGTACCTCTTCGTCCAATAAATGTCAAACACATTATACATTTCTAACAGTATTTTATATCCCAGTAGATGATGTGAGTCTGTCAGCACAGTACCTGCAGTTCTCTGGCGTTACTCATGTTCAGCAGCAGATCTAGAGCATTTTGGGCTGAGAGGTCTGTAGTCTGGGCTGTGAGGATCAAATGTAACACTGTATATTAATAAGGTGAAAGATGAAATATGTATAGATTAATTCATAATCACACCATATATTTTAGGTGTGCTCCAATCACTGATAAATTTTCTACTAACCTTGCTCATAAATGATGGTAGTGTTTCCCAGTGCATCTTGAGATACAGATGTTTTCCCTATGGACTCCATGGTCTGGAGAGTAATGGGGTCCACTGTTACCTTTAGATGTAAAACAAATATTATATATACATGGATGCTGATATTTTCTTCCATTCTGATAAATACAAGGACATCAAAATGCATATCTATGTACGTACAATGGTCCCTTGAAATTCCTGGGTTTCATGCTGTAATCTCAGTTCCTCAATCTGCTGCACAGAGAAAACAGACGTCTGGTGCCGGCGAATTGGCTCCTCTGGGTGGGATCGGCTCCACTCATCGAAGGCCTCGGGGTGCCGACACTGCACATGCAGCCGCAGGTTCTTCCTGTGTCTGGTTGTGAAGTGGCACATGTCACATGAGAAGGGCTTTTCACCTGGTCATTGGGTAAAGATGGACAGATATGATCAGGAAAGCTTTCTACAACCAACATTTAAACATTCTTAAACGTTATATAACTCACCAGTGTGTTTAATGGCAATGTGGGACAGCAGGAAATCCTCTTTACTCGTAGAGTATTTGCACTCTTCACATCTGAATGGTTTGTCATTGGTGTGGGACAGCTGGTGATTAAGCAGGTGCTTCTTGTCATTGCAGGTGTACTCACAGAACTCACATTTAAACCTGACACAGGAGAGGAGAAAAATAGTTGCCTTTATATTATGTTAACCAGTGGAGTTCAGTTTTTAAGAGGAACAGACAGTTACACTGACATCCTGACATCTCACTCACGTGCTGTTGCCACAGTTCTGTATGTGCGTGAGAAGATGCATTTTGAAAGTGTAGCGCTTCTTGAAGGACTTCCCACACTGAAAAGCAAAAAGCGTGAACATAGCAAATATCCAGAGCTGCATTTCACAAAACCATTGTGAACCAATATAGACTGTACAGACTGTATTTTTTATCAGTGCTGCTTAGATTTTTCACTGATTCATCAAAACTAGTTTAACAAAATTCACACACCTAGCTACATACAAGAACTTTACCTTGTCACACATGTGAGGTTTCTCTGTGCTGTGTGTCTTCATGTGCTGCGTCAGGCGTTTCTGCATGGGATATACACGACAGCAGATGGGGCATGGAAACTCAGACACTTTGGGAACCTGTGAAGGATTGATGCAAGACTGCTGTTGCATTAAAACTTTTCCTCATCAAACCACTCAAAGCTAACTTAAACTGATACATCATGTCACATCTTGAATCTTACCATATCTGTCTTTCGACTCCTGAAAGAGAAGAAACAAGAACATTAATTTATACTATAATAATTTGTCATATGTGAATTTTAAATTTCAATATTTTACAATTTCAAGAGGACAGACAAAAATATTTTAAAAGCACACTATCATAGACAACCTCAAGGGTTTGAAAAAATAAAATTCATGAGGAGTGATTGATGAAAAGGAGACATGCTCAATTCTTACTTGCTTTTGTTGTGGACAGCTGAGTGCCGGATCACGTCTTTCTTATAAACACTGGAGTAATCACACATCTCACATTTGTATGGTTTTGTACCTTCATGATTGAACATGTGCTCCTATAGGACACATACATCAATTTTATAGTTATATACATTTATTTTGATATTAGCACATATTATACAAACATTTAAAATACATTAAAAATTGTTCTTTAAAAGTTTCTTTAACTAATGAAAGTGAATAAAATACAGTTTTTATGGATTTATGGATTGTCAGATGAAGGACTCTACTTCTTACCTTTAGTGAGGACCACCGTTTGCAGCGGTAGCTGCACTGCAGGCACTTAAAGCGTTCAGGGTCATTTCCCTCGTGAGAATCCACATGGAATCGGAGATCCTCTTGCGACAGAAAGCGAGAGCCACAGATCCAGCAATTATGAGGTCTTAGCAGGGGCTTAAGGGATCTGTAGTACTTGCTTAAAAAGAAGATGAATGAAACAGAATGTGTTTTAAATGGAAAAGGTTTTCTAAGATATAATTTTGTGTCAAACAGACAAGTCTAATTAATCAAATGTTGTGGATGGTCAAAGAGTAGTGCAGGCACTACTTACTTGCGATTCATGTACTTTTTGTACTTCTTTTGAAGGAATCGTTTAGAAGGTCTGCCTCTTTTTTTGGGCAAAAACTCCAGGTCATCAGGGCCTGTGTTTGATGAGGGATCTTTGTTTTCTGAATCTGACTGGCTGACAGCTGGTTCCATTGCTGACCCATTGGATAGAGAGGAAGATCCATTCTCCAATCCAGAGGAACTTGCTTCTTCAGGAGCTTGAGGGTCCCCTGCATTGCTTGTTTGAGTTGCTGCTGGAGACTCTGTTTTATACACAGGTGAAAATAAGAGTTATCTCAGACCTATGCAAGTTATATATATTTTTAAATATTTTATTATACTTCGTAGACCTAAAAAGCTGAAGTAACACTAACCTGAGTCAGGAAGGAATTTGCGGGGTGGCCCCACCGCCCTGCGGGGCCGTTTCCGTGAGGTAGAGGAAGATGATGAAGAGCAGGAAGGAGGTGGAGTGCTGTGACTGGAAGCCAATCTGGACCTGGCCTCTTCATCAGCTGGCTTATAATCACTGTCACCTAAATGCAAAATGCAGATAAATAAAAAAAAAAACAGGAAATTAAATACAGAGTACGCAAACTGGTCTTCACTAACCTTGATCATCAAGAGCACCTGCATCAATGATGTCATCTTCTTCCTCTTCTGGTAGCTCCTCCTTCTTGACCACAGAGAACGCTCGCGCCCTGCTTTCGGATTTTCGAGGACGTCCCCGTCCACGTTTCTTTTGGTCCGGACCACCTACATGCGAAAGCACATTCTGAACAAGAGAAACTTAAAGGAACACTCCACTTTTTTTGAAAATAGGCTCACAAACAAAGAAAACATTTGAAAATGAAAAAATTAACACCTCCTACTTTACCTGGTGGTTTAAAGTGTTTGTCTCTCATGTGGTTGATGAGCGTATCCTTGGAGACACTTTTATATGGGCACATCTTACACTTAAACTGCTGTACGATCACCACCTCCATCATTTCCTCTAGCTCAGCCATATCTGGGGTTCTGTGCCCAGGCTCATCCACCACCCCAGACTCCACCACATCGGGCTTTGGGTGGGTGGAATAGGTCCCACTGCTACTTATGTATGGGCCAGGCAAGTTATCATTGCAGTCCATTTGATCAGTGAGCTGGGATCCCACTGTGTCAGCCAGTGAGTGCTGAACAGCCCCCTCGTCGGCATATAGCGAGCCATGTGGTAAGTAGGAGTGCTGGGGATCTTCTAACACACTTCCTTCCTGCTCTGATGCCGAGACGTGCTCCCTGTCATCCATGCTGCTGTCTATGTAACGTGAATGCTGCGGCCGCTCCACACCCTCGGCACCGTAATCCAAATAGCCATCACTGCACTCTACGATGTACCGGGAGGAGCGAAATGAGCATCTCTGAGGGCTACTGTTTGTACCGCTGCACTCTGCTGCGTAACGCCCTAGAGGTTCTTCTGAGTCTGCCACGTTGTAGTTGGTGACCCCTGAATGACGTGGGGTCTGGTCAGGTTCGGCTCCTGAGCACTCGATGTACCGAGCCTCCCTGGTTTGGTCCGGGTCATCTACTCCACTGCACTCTATGTACTGGGAGTGCTGCGGCTGGTCTGGGCGGCTGCAGCTGCTGCTGCCGTCGTCGTGCTCAAGGTATCCGGAGTGTCCAGGTTGGTCGGGTTCCATGCTGCCCTGTGCGTTTTCTGACAGGTCTGCCTGATCCAGGCAAGTGGAGGTAGGTCCATCGGCAAGGGCTTCAATGGCAATGCGGCTTGACAGAGCAGAAGACGACATCTGAGCCACCATAGGAGCTCCTATACACAGTGAACAAAGGAAATGGCTAATTGAATATCCAAAAACTACCCTATTTTAAAATTATGTACTCTCCCTCATGTTGTTCCAAACATGTATGCATTTCTTCTATGGAACAAAAAATGAAGATATTTTGAAGAATGTTGGTAACTAAAGAGTTTCGGTTCCCATTGACTTCTATTGCATTTTTGTCCATTCAATGGGAACTCAATGGGAACTGAAACAGTTTAGTTACCAAAATTACTAACGTGTTTTTTTCATATAGGTTTAGAATGGAAGGATGGGGAGAAAAATTACTACTAGCACATTTTGGTCAAATAATATACTAATTGACAATTTATGCATTTAAAATCTAGAGTAGTCACACAGATTATGACAAGAACAAGAAAAAAAGGGAATTTTACTACAATATAAATATTGACAGCACCATGTAGGATGTAGGGATAGTTTAGCCAAAAATGAAAAATCAGCCATAATCTATTAATGCTCTTGTTGTTCAAAGCTCATATGATTTGTATTTTTTGTGGGACAGGCAATGGTCTTTTAGCACAGTGATTGTCAACCTCTCTGACTCCAAAACCACCATTGTCCACAAATTTGATTATACTTAAAAAAGAAAAAAAGAATTCCACAAGTTTGGAGGTGACTTATTAATATAATAAATATATTATGATTCTTTTTTATTTTATCTTATTTAAAAGCTTGTTTTGTTTCCCAACAACCATAGAGTGCAGGTGAAAAACTGTATGTGAAAAAAGTAGTATGTCCAAATTCACAGTATTCATAAAATAGCAGGTGAAAAGTACCCAGACACCCTACTACTTCCCGGTGAGATTCTGAAGTGCACATCTGATGGACAGTTTACTATCCCATGAGGCCATGGGAGAGGATTTGTGAATGTCAGTAAAGTGACATTGTAGGTCATGCCCGGATTACAATCATACTACACACATTCATACTATATAGAACATACTTTTTAATCACTTTAAAGAAGTTAAAAGAAGCACCTACTTATAGAGTAAGTGACTCTACATACAGCCCTTGACTTTGAACTCTAGGGATCTTTCTCACCATCATCAGGACCTTGAAGTATCAGATACTGTGTGGTCTCTGCACAGCCATCCTCTGCGCTCGTAACTGCAATGCATCCTGTAAAATTGGCACAGAAACACAGTATTGACATTGAATACTACATATACATAAAGAAGACGATGTCTACCATATTTAATACCTTGGCTGTGATTAAAAAAAAGAAGAGGTAAGAGGTTTTTCTACCATTCATAATGTCAGGTCCAATGGTGGATTCGATGATCTTGTCGATAGCTGAGCCGAGATCTGAGGATGTGGAAGCAGTGGAATCAGAAACCATCATTCCTCCTTCAGAAACAGCGCTGGAGTGGACCAGAACCTGGACAGACTGTGTCACTGTTGAGACGCTGGAAACACTGGTTGACTGCGCGACAGAAGAGGAGTCTGGGAGATGAATTCTTCGCACATCTGTACTGGAGCTCGTCTCTGGGATAAAAACCTAAAGTGCAAGTCAAGAAAATAACCTTGATATGAATTACACACTAACATGCGGAGATATAAATGCGTGGGTTGTTTGTCTTACCACAAGTCCCTCAGAGCTCTGTCCTACGTGACAGTCTGATTCTGGGGCCAGGGCAGGAGGAGCCGCCGCGTCGCTGCTATCGGCAGACATGGCTTCTGAAGACTCCATGCCCATGCCGCTCTCTGACGGCTCCTCCATCCCAGAATGCCCCACATCACTGCTGCTCTCCACCTCCATCTCCTCAGAGTCCATCTCTGCTCTGTGGGAAAGTGGCTTTCACTCAGTAAAGCAGAACTAACGTGGACATTGCATTCTGAATGATACATGCAAGGGCATGAGTGATGGCAAGCGCATAAAGTGTAATGAAGTAATCATTTTATTGAAACATTTTTTTTAAATTAATTTTGATGTAGAAACATAATTTTGTAATATAATGAACAGGTTTGACTACTTTAGTAATTTCCATGAGTACAAATCTTAATGTTTAAGCATATAAAGATATTCTAGGGAATTGTATGCTTCTAATTTTATAGCAACAGTTTGGACAGGACCCTTTTCTATTCTAACATGACAGTGTCTCTGTGTATAAGACACGGTTCAAAAAGACATGATTGATTCAGTCAGTGTGGAAGAACTTGACTGGTCTTTGTTGCCACAGTTTTGTTAGTGCCTTCTGTTCTAAAGAAGGGGGTGTCCCAACACTTTTGTCCTTATAGTGTCTATACAAGTCATTGGTGTTTAGTGATGAGTTTTTGGCTCAAGGTCTGCATTTAAAGTCACACCAGAGGTGTTCAGCTGGTATCAGGACTTTGCTTTCTGCAGACCAGTCAAGTTCTTCCACACTGACTGAATCAATCATGTCTTTTTGAACCATGTCTTATACACAGAGGCACTGTCATGTTAGAATAGAAAAGGGTCCTGTCCAAACTGTTGCTATAAAATTAGAAGCACACAATTCCCTAGAATATCTTTATATGCTTAAACATTAACATTTGTACTCATGGAAATTACTAAAGTAGTCAAACATGTTCATTAAAAGGGGGTGACCCAATACTTTTGGCAATATAGTGTATGTACAAAAAATAGATTTGTTAAAATCATATTATACTGGAGATTCAGTGGGTTTCTATATCATTTTTTTTCTATAATTATATATGTGTTGCGCTAATCTGTGAGCTATGAAAATAAAAACCTATGTTAAAAAACTAAATAACCTATTTTCTTTCATTCAGTGTTAACCGGACAGATCCACTTGCATATTTTCTGCCGAATTTGCACAAAAGCCTTGTTGCAATCAAGTAGCAACTAGATTTTTCTTAATAAACTAGAATTTTCTAAATATTTATTGCATCACAGAGTATTTGTTTTTAAAATATTTTGTGTTGTATTGTTGTTTCCTACTCTGTGATGTATGTCTACTGCTGTAAGTTAGTGTCAAATTCCCCCAGAGGATGAATACAGTTTTCTTGTGAAGACACCTTTAGGTCACGCAAGCACATTATAAGCTTACCAGCAAAACCACAAGCCAGCATGGTCTCCCATTAAATTCATTTAAATAACAGAAAACATCATCCAAAACATTTGATTTCTCGCATGTCCTCAACGGACATCAATCCCTCCCCACCAAAACACCCAACTAGCTGTGGTTGGGACATAAAATCTTTCACTTGACTCAAACTTATCAAGGACAAAAGGGTATTTGTCCTTGCTCAACATATCACGTTCTGATGCGACGCACACCAACAATTTTATGAAAAAATTTCACTACATTAGACACCAATAACATTTCAGTCCTCTCATGGACCGTGGGCTACACTCTACTCGTTTCTATCTCTATACTAAGCGCGTGTATATGCTGCCCTTCCTTCTGCCTGCTCGCGCAGCGCCATTTTTCCTCCCGCCGCTGCGAGTTTATTTTTTTCCGCTCAGGCGATATGAAGAACCGCTCGGGGACCTCGAGGGCCTGCGCGAGCAGGGAGAGCCAGTTCGCCCGAATATTTTTCTCTTGCCCATCATGGGAGAAACTGTATTTGTACACAGTTCGACACCATTATTTTGAGCTACGATTTTTTCTTACCTTGAATGGAAGAGTATTTTGCTCCTCACGCTCGCGAATGAGGCGAAATAAAATAGATATTTGAAAGCGAATGGTTGGTAATGGTTTCTAGTCGGGCGCCATCAGCGTCTCCTCGCTTCCTGTCCTCAAAGCTGACCGGAACTCATTTATCTGTCACAGGGAGAAACCTTTAATCTGATTTATAATGTATCGAGAGATTTATTTTAAATGTGATGTTCTATGTAGAGAACATAAATATCGAACATCTCACTTCATCTTTTAAGTGTTTTGTCAAATAATGTTGTGAACAGAAGAACTAATTGCTCTCAGAGGATGAAACCACTGAGTGTCTCGCGGATTAATATGACACCGGTTGTTTATCTTCTCGTTTATCATTTCAGAATCAGAATCAGAATGAGCTTTATTGGCCAAGTATGTTTACACATACAAGGAATTTGTTGTAGTGACAGAAGCTCCACAGTGCAACAGAAAGACAGTAACAGGACAGGACACAGGTAATGAAACAAAATAACAGGAAATAGCCAATAACCAATGTAACAATGTAATCGGTAAGATTTTGGATTACTCCAACATAAACATCTTTTTCACTTGTTTTAGCATTGTCTCTTACGGTGAAATCGGTAAGATCAACAGAAGTCTCGCTGAAATGACATGTTTATTACATTCCTCATAAGCACTAGTGACAATTTAAATAATTGTAACGTAATTTCTTGTGTCTGTATTTATGAGCGACTATCTTTAAAATTATAACTTTTATATGAAATGGGCGTGTGTGTGATTGTGTAAATGTTTACATTAATTTATACTGCATACCTAAAAATATGAGACTTTCTAGTCCTAGTGTGGCAACAGTTTAAAATAGTCTGCAGTAATTATAGTTTGAATATTAAAGAACTACAGCGTTCTAACCTTGTGAAAACATAGATCAAATTCAATATTTTGCTGCATTTTCAAATATGAATCTTTGTCTAGATATAATAAGCAGTTGCACAAGGATTGAATGGTCTTGTTTACACATTTATTGAGTAATCATAAACAATGCAACAAACAAATACAAATATAAATAAGTGGAATGTGGAAAATTAAATTAATAATATTAATATTATCATTTACACCAGGCAAATGATTTCACAATATGCCAAAATCTGGGCTAAATAACATCTCAATATTAGCTCCAAGGCTAAAAATAAACCTTTGCTTAGAAAAACATGTGAGTGGGGTCAATACACAGAGAATGGATGCTTTGTTGACAACAAATGCATTTAGGCTACAATGTTCCTGAAGTGACTCCACTCATACATTTACAAACAAAGTTAACTCCTAGAATTAGACTGGCAATGCCTCGTTGTAGTTTGACAGAACAAGATTATAGTTTCTCTTAATGTGCTGTTAAGAAACTCATCATGGACAAAGCAGTTATATAGTAAGCTGAAATAAATTATATGACCATGTTAAAGCTAAGAGACAAATACGCCTAACATCCGTTTCATGTGCCTAAGATAATTGCAGTGTTAAAACAGTTCTTTTCCTATAACAGTTAAAGTCAAAGTCCCCATAACAGAGACTTTAAATTTAATACATTCTGTCTGTGTCTTCCTCACTACATTTTACACTGAAGAGAAATGGTTTCCCTATTAAAAAGGGCTCTGTCATCAGGTTAGGATGTTGGATGTTTTCACTGCACAGCGACTGCACATCTTAGCATTTTAGGAGGTCGTACTTCACATAACCCACTCGGTCAACCTGCTTTCTGGCATTCATTCTCCAGTAGAAATTCTCCCGGCAGAAATAAAAGAATCCTAAAAAATAGCAGAAACAAATGTCATTTGCTTGATCACATAAATCAGACTTTATGAACTATTTTAGACCATTCATTTTTACTTACCCTTGTAGAGGAACACATCATGGGAATCAATGGGCACTCCACCAAAAACGGAGTCAGTGAATCGTGGGAATCCTCTGTCTATCATCTGAGCCTTTACATCAAGTCTGTGACAATAAATAAGAGATAAGAATACTGTGGAAAAACTACAGTTAAAGAGCTTTACACGGTCCGATCAGCTCTTTCATGTTACAGTCCTGAAGCAACGTTCACATACCTCCAGAAGTTCTCCCCATTAAACAGGAGCACCTTGCCTTTTCCTTTCTGCACAGTTCCATCCACTCTGTCCAAGTTGCTTGGCAGGCCGAGCTTCTCGATTTTACGTGGTCCAAACACCTCATTTCCAGTATAAACCCAGAACTGTTTTTCTGTGTGCGTGAGATATAGTTGAAAAAGCACTGTTATATATCAACTTCAACATGTTCGGCAATAATGGCGAAATATCTCAACCTGGTAAATAAGTACCTGCAAAGAAGTAGATCTTTTTCGTTAGCTGCTCCTCAAAGGCAGTGTTAATGACAGCTGGCAGAGCAGGCCACTTCTGAGATATCAAGAAAGGACCTTTGCGTTCTCCTTTCTCTGAGATCTTCCAGTAGTGCCTTTGAGAGAGAATTTAGAAACATGTAATTGAAAATAAGGCATAATGAAGTTTGTTTTCTAAGTTGTGTTTGTAAGTTCATAACACTATATATGTAGAGTTATAGCTCATACCCATCCTTGAAGAAATGAAGCTCTTTCTGGATTTCAGTGATGGCATCAAATTCCTTGATTTGGCAAGCATCCTGTGAAGGGTCGACATGTACTGTGGTAGAAACAGTGGTTGTTTTCTCACTCGGGGTGGATTTAGTTGGCATAATCGAAGAGGAAGTGGTGAACTGTGGTTCTGGAGGAGTGGGATCAGGGCCAGTTTTAGGTCCTGAAAATAAATAATTAAATAGTTAAGACCAGAATTGTAAAAGACTGTTGGGTTTCAACATCAAAAATCTTGAATTTTGAATAAGAAAATGCATAGTAATCCTAAAAATCAATAAATGATGGATTGTTTAATTGGATAAATACCATAAAGATACTGAATGCCCTCGATATCATCACGATGCAGAGAGAAATCCTCTACGTATTTGTACATGGGATACATCAGAGCATCTTTGATGTTGGAGTGGTCCAAACCAAGTGCATGTCCAAACTCATGAGCAGCCACCAGAAAAAGACTGTATCCTGTGAGAGAAAAGACATGTTAGCCAATGTCTCACTTTCATATAGTGTCTGAAGGAGATGATTATCACTTACCCTTATCAGGGCAAAATCCCCATTTTTTATCTGTGTCATAGTTGCTGGTGGTTCCACACCAGAGTTTTCCATCACTACGGCCTTCACTAGTGCAAGAAGAGTATTTGGTTCCAAGGAAGGTGAAAGGAAACTGGCATGGCTCACCTTCTGAATTTCCACCAATTACAGCTGTATCTGTGAGGGGAAATATTGTATTATAAAATATCTTACTTCATTAAAGTTTCAGGTTCAGTCTGAAGGTACGAAGGTACTGCTTACCTCTGTTAGGACAGAATCCATACTCCTTATCAGTGTCAAAGTTAGCTGTAGTGGCACACCAGCGATACCCATCACTTCGTCCATCTGTGGTGCACGAGTCATATTTTCCCCCCTGAAACACGAAGGGGAAAACACATGGTGCTTCGTTGCTGTTCCCACCAAACGTGAAGAGAACTGGGGGAAAACAGAGAAAAGAATGTTAGCCATGCTCATATTAATAAATACTTGTGGTTGTTGAAATGTTGTCACATTAATTCCACATTTTAAGGCCAAAGGAGTCAGTTTAAATGTCTGTTTCGGAATTAAAGCCTCATAAAATCATGACTGGAACACTTACGCTCACTGGGACAGAAGCCAAATTTCTTGTCATTGTCGTAGTCTGCAGTGGTTGCGCACCAGGGGAGACCATCTGTGCGCCCCTCCGTGGTGCAGGTGGAGTAGGATGTTCCCTCAAACAAGAAGGGGAAGTGACACATTGCACCCTCTGCATTACCATAGCGGGTTTGAATTGCTGAAAGAAACACATCAATGTCATTGTCTTCTTCACAAATTTTAAGACAAGGTATACAGGGGTAAACATTTTGACCTGACCTGAGTGAGTTATACATTTTTAATATATATATATATATATATATATATATATATATATATATATATATATATATATATATATATATATATATATATATATATATGTCTATTTTACTGTTATTGAATAAAAACCTAAAGCAAACATTTTATATTACCCAGACCTCTGTTTACAAATCTGAAAATACAAGACTCATTTATATGAAAGATATTATAAGTGTGATATTATATGCTATTGAATGGAACCCAAAGCAAACATTTAAAATATTACCACAATACCCGAGTTTAATACAGATCTGTACATTTTTATAAATAAGAACTCATTTATACTACATATGCAAAATACTATACAAGAAATAATAAAGACAGTATGTTCCCAAAATGAATGAATTGGCTTTTTTTATTGATATTGGATGGAACTCAAAGCTAACATTTAAAATATTACCCCAGATTTATATATTATCTCAGTTTGACATACCATGTTTTAGTACAGACTCCAACTGTCACTATACACACAAAACTGTAGAGGGAGCTATTGTTATACTGTGCATCTCAAGAAACTGTTACAGTATGATGCCACATGGTGTTTAAAGAACTTATACATTAAATACATGCAGTGAAAATGGGGTGTATTGAAATATAAATCAAGAATCACTCTCACCTGGTCCAGAGCCAAGGGTCCAGTATTCATCATCATCAAAATGGGCATCTCCCTGAATTCCCTCACCTGGAGGATAGGCGTGAGCCAGCAGCCCATCTTTCCCGTCAAAGGGGTAGGGATCGCCGTGATCTGACACAAAAACGACAGCTCAGTCAAATTCATTAAACAGCGTTAAATCTTAATACTTTAATTTATTACAAAAACTCAACTCACTATCTTTCCCAAAGGAGATCATGATGTCAGCAGTGCCATCATAGAGGCGTGTGAACGTCAGAGGGGTAATGTCACTCCAGACTTTGAAAGCTCTGGCAAAGGCGTCATCGATCAAAGAGGCTTCCATGTCGGGTGAGTAGTTTAAAACCCTGTTTATCAAAGCAATGCAATGGATTACAGTGTGTTCATTACAAGTGTTGTAGTCAAAGTGTAGATATGTAGATAATATCCCACCTGTATGTAACATCATTGTGATCCCACTTCAGGTCTCCTGCGAAAGTCTGATAGTTGCGGATGTCTGGGACACCACAGCGAGGCTGCTTCATGGCATCAATCGTGGGCTGGTCAAGAGAGCCTGTCTCCTCCAGCCCGAGGTCTCTCTGGAGCTTCTTCAGTGCTTTAGAAGTGGACACGACTGCCTGCAGTCCACTCTTCTGGAGAACATCTATGTAGCCGTAACGCTTCAGGTACTCCTGGAGTCAAAAATTTAGATAAGAGAGGAATTCATATAGAATAATAAAATCAACTGCACTGTACTATTTCAAAAGCAGATGACTGAATATCCAGAGAATCCATGAACAAAAACTTGATATACTCACATCTGCCAGCTGTGTGTCTGTCATGTTCTTGATCACATCTCCAGGGAATGTCACATACACGGATTTGAGCGGCACACACCAGGCTCTTAAAGAGCAGGTTCCAAGAACCAGAAACGCAAAGACTCCAAGTCTCATGATTAAAGTAAAATTTGAAACTATAAGAAAGACTTTGAAGGAGATGAAGTACAAGCAATGTTGTTTCCTCTTCTCCTGCTCTGTCTGTCTGTTCTGGTGTCCTGAAGGCAGTATTTATGTAATCCCTAGGGCTTAGTCACTGAGCACCCACCAACCTCCAGTAGGTTATTTCAGCACTCCTACTTACTAGCACTTGCCCACTGAAAAGGAGTGATTTTTCTTTTCATCCATTCAAAAAAGAAGGGGATTTCCAACAACCTCACATTAAGCTTGAAGACGTAAAAAAGATAAACAAAGACTGTCTTGTCTTTAATCACATTTCTTAAAATAAATTGTGATTTATAAATATAAACATAAGTATTAATTAAAGCTACTTTTGAAATAAATTTAATACACTTAATAAACATAAATATATCCTATAAATAATTTAGAGAAATTGGCTATATGTATATGACTGTATTTATGTAAAAAAGTAAATAAATAAACAGTACTTATTTTAGCAACTGGATTTTTTCAGCAATTGGTTGCATGAGCATAAAAGTACTTAAGAACAAGAAATATAAATAAATAAATAGTATATATTTTTAGCAATTAGTATGCATGTATTTATGGAAAATAAGGGTAAATAAATAAATAATAATGCTTTACGAGTATAAATGTATTTAAGGAAAACAAACAAACAAATATATATTATGCATTTTAGCAGTTGGTTATATGAGTGTAAATGTACAAAAATATAAATCGATTTTTTTTTTTCACAGTGGAGGAAGGTAATGCAGGTAATGAGCACCAGAGAAAGTTGTTTTTGGATAATTTCCTGTCAAGAACAGTGAATGGGCATAAATTCATTCTATATTTGATAATTTTGGGAAACCCATAAACTGAAATAGTGCCAGGTAAGCAGCCATATTGCATAATCAGCAGCCTTGATGAAGCTATGATGAATACATGCAGGTGTCTTGCCAGCACAGCTCTATTAACTTACAATATTGTGCAAGTGTATTCATGTGCGCTGTGTTGACATGCAGGTTGAGTAGTTTTGTGCCCTGAGGCAAAGGAAACCCTAAACCATAAATGGCCATAAATTAGTTTCTGCAAAAAATGCAGAGGCCATCAGCTGTTTGGTTCAGAAAAAAGAGGATGTAAGAGTGTTGTTAAGTGATGCACATCAGTGAACTAATTTCGGTCACTGATGTGTGTATGTGTCCGTTTTTTGGGAAATTCTGTTACACACACCTCACTATAATGTAAAACACTGACGAAATATCTGATATCATTGCCTTTTCTAGTTATACACATCAACAAACGCATCCGTTCATTAATAAACTGTGACACAAACTGAAACAGGAAAGACTTCATGCCTGTGGCATATTGCTAAATGTATCTTGCATGTCTCTATTTTGGACATTAAAATTAATTTCCTCTCTCAATGTACACTTGATAATGAATCAGCAGCTGCAGTGAGGGTGGTGACTGCCTTTGCTCTTTTAAGGACATGAATTAAATTAGTAATAGAGAATTAGGTAGATAAAAGTGTAATATGGTTTTTAAACAGAACAATCGAAGGCTGTAAAGCCATAGTGGGACAAATCTGAACATTTAGCAATTGATTCTGACACAGTGATGGGAAGATACCGCATAAAACCTGATTTTATTAAGACATTCTTGTCTCTGAGACACTTCCGACACAAATGCAATATCCTTTTTTATTATTTCATCAGGATTGAAACACAAACGTGATCACAAACAGGTATTAATCACTTTCAACAACATAATAATGCAGATGCTTAATTGCCCATAATTAGACAACATGAGAAACCAGGAAATTTCAGAATTCAAATATAAAAGCTTTTTTACATCTGCCTTGTATTCTCCCATCAGTGCCAGTGTTTTCACATGCATAAATAAGCCCCATGTCTGCTTCTGAGGATTCAAATGTTGTTTACCAAAATTGTTTCTTTGGCCATTTTCAAATTTAGTGGACGCCAAGGGCAAGGGGCACATGTTTGAGTTGTTTGTGTCATGACATAAAACCATTCAGGACAATCCCAGTTGAGGTTTCATCGCTTGCATGTTTGACCCCCAGAATGTTTTCATAAACAACCACCAAGTGGTTTGGAAATGTAATCCGCATGTACAGTACCCTCCAAAAGTATTGGAACAGTAAAGACAAAATTGCTCTGTTGTCTGTGGAGTCAAGACATTTACAAATATGATTAAAAGATGAATTGTCAGAGTTCTGTCGTGTCTGTCATGTGTTCCCGCCTCATGTTTCCTTATTTGGTTTGTTTCCTGTCCTTGTTAAATGTTATCATTAGTTAATTCTTGTCCAGCCGTGTTCGTCTCATTATCTATGATTATCCCTTGTATATTAGTCCTGTCTGTTCAGATTATATTTCGTCTGGTCTACTCGTTACTCCCCGGTGTTGGATGTCTGTGTCTTGTCCTGCCTTGATGTCTCCAGTAAAGGACTATTATTTGAAGTTATATCCTCGTCTGCGTGTTCCTGTGTCCTCCCTCGTGTGTGCACCGTGACATGAATATGAGACAAAACTACAGAATGTCACATTTTATTATTGGGTGATTCAACACATACGTGTTTTACCAGCTAAGATCAGCACTTTTAGAGTTTCAGCAGCATAGCAGATCTATTCCGCCAAGACCAAATACATTAACATTGTCATGCACATTACCATGCCAATCCCTCCAAGAGTTGTCATGACAGAACTATTTTTCTGGTTTATCTGAATTTAGAGTAAACTGATATAGAAAGCATGACTTAAGTTATATGGCAAAATATCAAACATATTGAGAGCATTTTATCAGAAATAGTTTTTATGGTCCACTGTAATGTCTGTATCCTGTGGGTGGAGTTGTATTGGAAAATGTTAAAAGGATAATAAAAATTACAATATAATGAGGTCAGTTTTTAACCAGTGTGTGTGTGTGTCTGGGCACTGATGTGTGAGTTTACATTTTGAGTCTGTCACTCACATAATGGTGAGTAAGAAATGATTAGGAAATGTGTTCAAAATTAGCAATTCCTGAGAAAATTATTCTCGTGTATTTTCACATATCTATATATACAGTATGCTGTATGAGCTCTTTATCAGATCATTTAAATTCAAATAGAAGCTTAGTCCTACATCATATTAATAGAAATAATAGAACAATATTTTCTTTAAAAAATGTTTGATCATGCTGAGATAGAGTAAGTCCACATGAAGACTTGTTTAATCCATAAATTGTGCACGATTTTCTCAGCAGACAACAAGGGAGTGACTCTTTAAATTTAAAGACAAAACAAGGGAAATATATTGGTGTTTATGTTTTTGAGACATACGGTTGGCATTTGATGTGGAGAGCCCTGTTGTTCATTTAAAACCCTTTTGAGGACAAACTTTCCTGTTACAAGGAGGGATGTCAAACTTGGACACAACACAAGAAAATAATTTCAATATGAATTAGCATAACAACAACACGCATACACAAACACAAATGCAGGCAGGCTACATTTAGAAAGCAACCAAAATCCACAAAACATAACAAAACTTGCTGATGTGGTCACATTTGTTTTTGCACTGTTGGTATTATAAAAATTCTTGTTGAATGATTTCTCACTTCATATAGTATTTCTATATTCTGACTTGCTGACACGCTGTTCATTTTTTATGGTAATCAAATCCTGTAGCTATAACTATTTATAAGCGGTGTTATTTTACTGGACAATTATTTACAGTCATTTATGCACAATCATACAGGCGCTACTGTTTTCATCTGTCACATATCCAGATTTCACAAAACCTATCCAGAGTGCTTATGTGGAAACATCTGTATCTGTTTAAGTACGGCGTCAAGTAAGTAATGAAAAACAGCTCCAGTATTGTACAGAATGCCGCAGTGTTTTTGCTATTTTACATCAAAAAGAAAGAAAGAAAAAAGAAAAAAACCGCCTTTCATACCCCCCATCATCTTCTGCTGCGAACAAAACAGATCAACCTGCCTTGTTTGGCAACAGTAAATTTACCCTTTATTTGAGAAAACAATTCTCACGCAATATGTTACAAGAGGAAACCACAGGAGACAGACACAAGTTATTGCATTAAGACCATGAGGATGTGTGTGTGACATCAGTGTGAATGTAACTACGCAATAACACAGTGTGGTCTGAAAAGATCCTGTGTGGAAACATACGCTACTGTTCACCCATAGAGTCGATGTTGGACAAGTCAAGGAGTGTCCACGACAAGTCCTCCTCTTCTTAAACTCTCAGGGTGAAGCATGAAAATAATTATGTTTTAAATGTCGCAGGCAGAGATTGCTAGCAATAAAACAACCACAGCTACATAGTCTGCCCTGCCCTGGTCCTCCAGCCAAAGCCTACACAGACACTGAGCCCTCACACTTGGCTTTGTCCCACTCCAGCAGGCTGCTTTTAAGGAAAACAATGCTCTAATAATATTTTATGATATGTTTGGCCCATGGTATTTGTGTATATATTCTGTATCGTGTTTATCACCAATGACCACTACGAAAATGTAAGGCTGCACCCCAGCTATGTATTCTATAAAAAGATGCTTATATATCATTCAGCTCATTGAATGGGAATACATCGTCCAGCAGACCAAATCGCATACAACACAGGTTTTCTATTATTTCATTCTTGAGAAATGGTCTGAAGTGTCATTGTACTCCCACAGAAGTGAACTGGTACACCAGAAAAATAATTTTTCCTCTGAATATTACTCCTGGCTCAGGACTTCTCCAACAATTTAGTTCACTTAAACCAAGTTTAAAGCAAGCTCACATTTAGCTGCCTCTATTTTCAACCACAATTCAAAATCCAATCAACAACCCATGCACAGAATCTACTTTTTTTGTAAGTGATCCAAGTGATGATGACGTCCATAACACTGAAAGGTCTTATCACAATGGACATATAAGTGTTCAATAACACAAGCTCATTAGTGAAATCTTAATTAAACTGCATTTTTAGTACCCAAGTAGAGATTTTTTGATCACTCAAGCAAATAACCAAACTGTGCGAACGTAACTGTATACAGCAATACAGTATTAACAACCATACTGTGTTACTGTGTGAACATGGCCTCTGTGAATCAGCTGAAACATTTTAGACACATCATCTGCTGCTGTGTTGACATACTTTTCCAGCTGGAGGAACAAAACATAGTTAGACCAAGCTATTCTGCCAGAAATAACAAGTAAAAAGTAGCATTTTTAGGCTTTTATCATCAAAAGGCACTTGCTTTCTGTTTTGCTACCAGCGCAGCAGATGAGGACTATGTGTTTGCATAAGAGGTTGAATCATTTCCTTTGGCTACATACAGTATGTGATGACATTATAGGAGGTAAGTGGGGACTTTTTTTTTTTTTTTTGGCCACTAAACAGAAGGGGTAGGATATGAGCCAGCATACCGGTCAGATACCAACACTGGCACTTCATAGAAAGCTTAAATCAACGATTACCAAGGCTAAATATGGAACAACATGATACCATTTACTCCCTCGGGTTGAGCATGAAGTATCCTGAGTCCAAGATTTCTCAACTTCTCCTCCCTTAGGAAACTGGAACAATCACCGTCCATCAAAGTCCCTTGCAGTTTCAGAATGAGATGGATTGATACCGACTCTGTCCCATCACCTATCAACTACAATCCTTCCTCGAGAGAGCCGTCATCCTGACAAATCAGCCTACTTTCACTTCCATCCCTACCTACACTGGACATACCCTGCATATGTAATGTTTCGCTGCTTACACACACTCTCTCTAGCACTGATCTGCAATAATGAATATTTTCATATAATCATAGTAATTGATAATAATTGCATGCCTAATCATCATGAGACACTGATGACTTAGCAATGGTTGCTAAAAATTCAGCTTCGCCATCATAGGTAAAAAAAAATACATTTTAAAATGTATCAAAATAAAAAAAAGTTCTTTTAAATTGTAAAAATATTTCACAATATGATCAGTTTTTTATTTTTGATACAATAAATGGTGAGCATAAGAATCATATTCAATATTCCATACTTTTGACATCTAGTGTATAAAACTATGCATTCAGATTAGTATCCAAACAAATAAAATACACACCCTGCAAACGAACAATACACAGTGTAACAAACAAAATCACGATATCATGTTTATCATTTCATTCAGTGTAGATTAAGTTCACCTGTTCCACAAAACTGAAGAAGATCACTAAGTAAATAGTCACCACACAAAGAGCAGAGTAATACAAATCAAATGTAAAGCATTAGTATTTCGAACCTAGGGTGTCATATGAAACAGGATGAAAAGAAAAAACAACAAGTCTGTGATCCATGGGATCAGTGAGTCAAAGTGCTGGTGTTAAAAAAAACCCCATGACTCTTCCGTCTGGCTAGAGAGAACTTCTACAAATCTTTTCATAGCACAGGCCTCACTGCAATGATTCATTTAAAGACCCGAGATACAGAATAATTAGGTATTCACTCATCAAACTGATGACTGTTGTTGTCAGACTGTTGTTTCCCGAATGAACTGTGAAATAAGTATTATCAGTCTAAACAGCATATTCTACATTTGTTGTAAATTATAAAAACAAATTAGCGTCTGTCAGCAAAATTATTAGATAAAAGAACAGTAATATAATTGAGGCCAAAGTTCACAGGAACACATGTGAAGATAAAATAAAGTGTTGTGCACAAAAACAGGAAATAGCAGATGTTTTTTGCTCAGCATTAACCGATACACTTAGTAAACTTTGCACAATATCGAGAATTTACAGTCACTCCAAAGCAGCCACAAGCTGAACTCAGCAAGACCTGTAGCAAGCAGTGGTTTAACATTTCCATTTCCAGGAAAACCTCATTCAAAGAAAAAGAAGGAGAACTATTTGCAATGCATAAACAGACTTCAGAAAAATCAGTTTAAAGAACAATTAGGTCATATTCAAATGAGAAGAAAAGAAAAGAAACAACAAAAACAAAGTGGGATGGGGGCTAAATCTAAAAAAAGATGGATTTTCCCAATAGCAGCAAACGAAGTGCAGTTTGAGCGGAAAGGATTCTTTATGTTGGCAAAGAAAAGCAGTTGTAAAGCTGTGGTCGATCTCTCAGTACCGCAGTGAGAGGGATGGACCACAAAGCTTGATTAACCCACATATAATTAGAGCGTATTTAACATGTTGGAATACACAGGACTACGCCTTCATAACAGTTTAAATGTGTTTATTTTTTCTCTGTGAGCAATGTCTGAGAGGCACAGTAGTCAGAAATGTCTTCTGGGAGAGAATATCAAGTATTTATAACTTAAAAACAGATTTTCTGAGGTTTCAGGAAGCCAAACATCCACAACTTTCACAGTATTTTTGGCCTATTTAGTATCAACAATACTCCCCCCAGTATCCACAAACAACACCATCATCATCATCATCATCATCATCACCACCAAGTTTCAACTTCATGTTTAAATCAGCTGTTCCTCTCGGTGGAGCAGGTTGGGGAATTTCCTGCTTGACTTGAGTCAGGAGCAGATGCTAGCACGGCCAACACAGTACAGGCCCTGACAAGACAAAGAGAGGTAGATTCTGTGTGTGTTTATGCGAGGTTAGATAAGTGGTCACCCTAAGGTGAGTGTGTTTTCTGAACCACTAATTTGTAACACTCAATATGCAGGAATGTGGCTGTACACCAACAAAAACACATTTGTGTGCTGACATAACACAAACACAACGCAGTGTGGCAGGAGACAAGCAGGAAGCGGCTATGAAGAAGAAATAACTATAACTATATGTACAGTTGTAAGCCAAAACAAGGTTTATTTTTTGCCAGAAAAAAAATAAAAAATAAATAAATAATAATAATAATACATCAATTTTCAGAAATTCACCTCAGCCCAAATATCATAAAAT
This sequence comes from Barbus barbus, assembly GCF_936440315.1. Taxonomy (NCBI): domain Eukaryota; kingdom Metazoa; phylum Chordata; class Actinopteri; order Cypriniformes; family Cyprinidae; genus Barbus; species Barbus barbus. The sequence goes on from NC_136756.1 coordinate 18,250,183, forward strand.
GTGTTTCAGTATTTGACAACTATTAAGTGTTGAGTGACAGCTGGACAAAAGTCATAATAATCCTGGTAAATTCCCGGTTTTCCACATGCAGCACATAATGAACCTCCCACATCATGACAGGCACATATGCAGGAGTCCCCTGTAAGTGCTAATCATCTTAAAAAAACAAAACAAAACAAGCGAACTCCAGAACTTTGTAATTCACTGAGGGTGACATTAACATTGTTGAAAATTGAACAATCATTTTCAGGCCCTGACTTCATGAAACAAATCATATTCTAAACAAACCAGTTTCAATATAAAACTCTGAAAACAAATACTGATACAGTGGCACATTTGGGGTTACGAAATAATGAAACATCAGTCATAATTGAGGTCATGATACCGTTTTATGTCAAAGCTCTCCTGAATTAATTCAAACACATTACATAAATAGGCTAAAATAGGCTGTTTACACCTCAGGATGTGCCAGGATGCAAAGGTGGTTACCGGCTACTAAATGACACTGTCCAAAGGAGTGTTTACATTAATTGGCTTATTAAAATTTAACGGAGTGTCTGTTTACACTAAGTGCAAATAGCCCGCCTTGTTGGCAAAGGCTATTTACACTAACTCCACTATGGTGTGATTGGGTTAGTCAACACTTAAAAAAATGACACTTATTCAGCATCAGTTTCAGTGGCGTAGATGGGAAAGCGCTTGCTTATTGATGCGATCGAGTCCGAGCCCGCCTTTAGCCGAGCTTTTTTTCTCCCTTTTCAAAACTCAGATTGCATCAGAATGGCATTTATTTTCAATAAAAATGAAGGAAATAATCAAAAAGTTGAAAATAAAAACATCGGGTAGGGTTAGGGTAGGTGTAGGGAGGGATTGTTCCAATAAGGTGGCATCCGTTTAATAATTTGAATTAAAACTATAATTTACACTCAATAAGTTATTATTGTATACTGTTTTATAATGTAGCTACTACAATACTGAGGTGCAGATAATTGCCAGTTTCCAATAAGTAGTATAAATAGCAGAAAACCTTGCTATTTTAACATAGTGTAAATAGAATCTATAGCTATTTGCACTTAGTGCAAATAGACGCTGCCTAAATTTTGTTTATTCATTTATTTGATTTATTTATTTATTATAAGAGGTATGCATGACTACACCTGTAGAGGGCACTGTGTATCTCTATATAACTTTGTGGACAAATCATTAACACACAAACCTTTGTATATGAATAAGGCAACAATATTAACATTTATTGTAATAATCTCTTTTTAAAGTAAACTATCAAAAAATTTGCAACTTGCGTGTTTTCAAAAAGCAAATTTGTACAGTCTACCAAGTAAAATATCTGCCAATTTCTGCCATCTGTTTCTAGAAATACAAAGAAAACATCTTTCAGATGTCAAAACACTTACAGCTCACACAGCTGACATGATAAAGACACACAGCCAGTCAGAATGGTTTTGAAATACATAACACATGAATGCATTCTCCTAAATACAATTGGATTCCTACATTAGCATACATGTTCATGGATGCGTGTGTATGTGTTTGTATACATGGGTGTGAGAGTGCAAGGGTGCCAACGGATGCCGAGGTGCTGGCATTCCCAGAGGAAGTGCTTAATTAAAACAACAGCTGTGACCTCACTGCCCTCTATGTGTGTTACAATGATAGCAGAGAGTCTACTGTGTTTATTTACTGCTTGTTATCATTCCTTTGTGTCAGATGAATGCTTATAAAAATTTCCTTTTGGTAAAACGGTTCAAAGAAGTGTGCTAGGATGTTTTGTTTTTTAACTTTTATGTGTGTGCTCGCATTTGCTTAATCAATTTAATTACAAAAATATATTTAAATTTTCTTTTATACTTTGTACCTCATAGCAATTTATAGATCTGCTTGATTGCTGGTCTCTCTGCTCCACTGTTTCTGTCTGCTCGGGCCTTTTAAGCCTCATGTCTGCTCCATAAATATCGCACTGTATTATTGATCTGCTCTGTTGACAACCTGGCCCATAACATCTCTGTAAACTCATAATTTTACATGGTGCTTGTTTGATAATCTTAGAGGCATAAGGGCCAAAGGGGCCTTTTTTTGTCAGATGTTATCTTGAAAAAGTGTAGGCCAACATTTGTCCTTTTTCCATAGGGTAATAGAGTGCTTTTTGTTCAGATATTCAGGCCAAAACCTGGTGAGGTCTTGAAGCTGAAATACCTTAAAAACACTATGCTTAAAAAATCTACAACAATGAAAATTTTTGTTCATGTTGTGTTGGTCAGTATGGTATAAACTTTTAGGGTGTACTCAAATCCAATAAGATATTTATCTTTCTCTTATGCTTTAAAAGCAGCCAAAACTTCCTGTGTGGAACATTTAGTTTTCAGCATCATTGAATCTGCTCTGATGTAGTAATGTTTATTCAAGCTTAAGCCTGAATAAATTATTGGAGCTTCAACTAGAAACACTTTTACCTCATTCATGCCTGCTGACCCAACTGAGTTAGATAAGAATAAGAAAAAAAATGGCTGGCACTCATGTGTGTCAGTGCTGTTTCTCTTATGCCCTACTGAAGTCCGTTTAAGATTAGACTGCAGACCTTAATTAGAAAAAAAACAGGGAAGATAGACTGAAAACCACTGCATGCACTGTAAGCACTGCATCAGTCACATGGGAGTACGGGTAAGTAAAGACAAAAAAATGAATAGGTTATAAGGACTGCTGAAGCAGTGCTTAGATAGCTGTATCATATTAAAGCATTTAAAAATTCCTGCCTCGTAGCTATGTTGACATTATGACATAAAATGATGAATGTTCTCTCATTAACTCATTACAATGCCCAGAGGCTAAACATCCAATCATTTTGCTTCAACCTTACATATTTCGACAAGTCATCCTGCTTCAGTGATTAAAATGAAATATAATAACAATCTGAAACAAAAAAAAGTCACCACTCATGACCTTGCCCTCGAAAACCCATGACTATCAGCTTAGAATCATGTTACAGATGTAAGTGAGTGTGCTTGGTTATTTTCAGAAAATCTATAGACTCAAATATCACTCTTCTTGCATATAGCTTCAGAGGTATAACAGTGATATTATTGTGTGGAACATAAGACAACTTCCTTTCCATACATTACACTGATGTCATGGGTCTTGTCACTGATGCCCACACATTTGCATGGTTAATCCACTATTAAACACATTATGAAGCAATTGACCTTGTTGACATGTCCTTTTTAAGTATGCCAAATGGAGGTAATGGAAATGTGCAAAAAAAAAAAAATAAATAATAATAATAATTTAGATTTTGATAATGTTATAATGTTACAAACTAACTACTTCATGGTGGAATCTAAAAAGATAGATTCTTCAATAAATAAATAAACAAATAAATATGTGAGCTGCAATATTTAATTCATCAACACATTATACAAATATTGCAATGTCCAGAGGCAATGGAATTATTTAACAACAGAAAGAAAATTAATTTATTTTGAAGATGTCTTAATGATGAACTGCTTAATGATGGAATTTAATAGAACACCTACATTTTCACCAAATTCTAAAAAGGCAGATTCTTTAATAAACTACAATATATTCTCCACAAAACACACATCCTGATCCATATTTACTCCACTCAACTATAAAACCATAAAATAAACTATAAGGCCCGGTTTCATAGATAGGGCTTAGCCTAAACCAGGATTAAGCCATAGTTCAATTAGGACATTTAAGTAATTTATAAACATGCCTTAGAAAACACATTACTGGCATTCATTTAAGACAAAACAAAGGCACTGATATATTTTAAGAACAGTCAGTGCAAGTTTCTTTCAGTTGAAACAGCTCAGATTTACATTTTAGTCTAGGACTAGGTTTAAGCCTTGTCTGTGAAACCCGGGGTAAATGTTTTAAAATCAAGCTTACTTGCTAAAAAAAATGGTAGTCATACTTTTTGATGGGCAAAAAAGAGACCAGATTAAGAACACAATTTTTAAACTATTAAAAAAAAACATGATTTAGTGACCAAGAATAGCTTTTAACTGTCTTTAAAAGTCCTACCTTCATTATTAACCATGTCATTACCATCACATTATATGGTTGCAGAAAGAAGAAAATGAGTCATGGCAAAAATAATCTGCCATTTAGGAATCCTGTCGAAATTTCATCCCACATATTTCCATTGAACAATTAAACAACACTCGCTCACTGTCATCTTAACAATACCTAATTGCTTCATATATAATTTCGTAGAAATTTTGTGAAGACATGTTTGCATGCTGAAATAAATAAGGGCAATTATCACACAATAGAAAGTGATTGCGGTTCAAATTCTCTTTAACCACAAAACACACATCCATGATGAACTACACTGACTGATCAATGCTCAGGTTTGGAGAGAAGGTGCACCAAGAGCAGAGGGATCTTTGTTTTTTTTTAACCATGTTCACAGCTCTTCATGTTTCCTGCTTCTCAAGACTGCTGTTTATGCTGCCATGCTCTAAAAACAGCTTTTCCCAATAGACATTTTACTGTGTGGTTCACTTTCTGTTTACATGCTAGACCTGTTGACAAGAGGTGTGTCTTTTCAAGGTGAAACTTGTTGAGCCAGTTTGGTGAGCCCTCCTTCAGAAAGATGCCAGCAGGTGTATTTTTAAAATACGGATATAGAAAACATAAGGGATAATAACAACTCTGGGTGTCGTACAGATACACTTACAGCAGCAATATAAATTCAGACTTAACCTGTTGTCCAAGGAAATGACGATCCGGAACTTTGCTATTGAGTATGACGCTGTAAATGATCGCAACACCTTCAGCAATGGGGATACTTTGGTGGGCAGAGTTATCGTGGAGGTGTCAAAGGAAACCAAAATCAAGGCTCTGACTGTCAAGGCGAAAGGCAAGGCTGATGTGTCATGGACTGAGACGCAAGGGGAAGACAGTGCGACATACTGGGATAAAGAAAAGTATTTTTCACAAACTCAATCTGTTTTAACAGAGGATAACGCAGACGGTAATATCTGATGTGACTGATGATGTTAGAAACGTTCATCTGTTCAAAACAATCTTTACATTTAATGTCATGTATTCTAGCGCACTACAAAGATTGTATAGTTATAAATAGAAGAACTAATACTGGATAAAATAAAATAAAAATAAAAAATACTGGACAACATTGTGATTGTGTTATGTGGTCTGTGTATGCTAATTGTAGGCAAACAGTTTCAAATTTTGGGGTTAGCAAGATTCCTCTTTTTAAAATTTTTTGAATAATAGTTTTATTTAGCAAGAACACATGAAATTGATCAAAAGTGAGACTAAATCACTTATAATTATTATTAAGCAGCACAACTATTTTCAAAATTGATCATAGTAAATATTTCTTTGCCTTGGTCAGCATAAGAGACTTCTTTCAAAAACATGTAAAAAAAAAAAAAAATCTTAGCAACCCCAAACTTTTGAATGGTACTGTATTATTAAATAAGTATATGTAGGACAATATTGACAACATTATGTAATGTGTCTGTATCTTTTTGCTAGGCTCTGTAACTCTTGTGGCTGGTAGACATGTCTTCCCTTTCGCCTTTCAGCTTCCCTACCAGTAAGTCATCACCCTCTTGTCCTGCAGGCATTCATTCTGGTTGATAGATGTGACTAATAGATAGACAGTATATACTTTATTGATTCCTGAGAGAAAATCGATATTCCTTTGAAACAGTCTCAGTTAGTTTTTGCAATGTAGCCAATACGTCAATGTGCTATATCCTGTGTGTTGAAATATTGATCTATCATATTGCAAGTTGCAAGTTGCATGATGCAAGTTTCTTTCTGAAGACTGTTAGTCATCCATGCAAAATCTCTCTGTCTCAGGGGCTTGCCTTCATCTTTTAAAGGTGCTCATGGTAAAATCCATTACCGACTTTCAGGCAAGTTGAGCAGGTCTATGCATGCAGCAAGCAAAGCTGAAGCAAAGTTCACCTTTGTTGCCAGAGCTGATTATGATCACTCAACACTGATGGTATGATCATTTTTTATGTGAAAACAGACATATATGGACAAATAATAACAACTCAATGATAACAGTTTTACCAATAAATAGGGGTGGGTGATATGACTCAAATCTTGCAGGATATGAGTAATTTTATTTCATGATAATGATATATATCACAATACAGTTATTTTTACTTTAAATAAGGTCTTTGTGATATCAAAAGTTTGACAGCAAGCTCATATTGCAAAATGAGTTTTCGTGAGCACAGCAACATCATGTAAGCATGTAACCGTGTCTGTGATAGAAATGATAGTCCAAAATCTCTACCGCTTGACAAATTTATACCTCTAAATCGTGTCTACCAGTATATCGCCACCCCTAAAAGACCAAAAAGACTACATTGTCCTGTTGTCGAAAAACAAAACAAATTTTTTTTACTCTGTTAAAGGTTAGATTTAAATGAACTCTATGGATGTTAAGTATCGATGTTAAAACTTTCATCCTACATGCAGGCACCACAACATGGCAGTAAAGATAAGAATGTCATATTTTTTGCCTCTGGAAATATTTCGATGAATATTTTCTTGCCAAAGACAGGCTACCAGCAAGGTAACCCAAGCAATATACCCAGCATTTTGCTAAAGTAATGGATCTATCAATTTCAAAAAACTCATCATACAACATAGATAACTGCTTTGATTCATTTGGCAAGCTGTAATACAGTATTTATATCTCAAACAGGTGAAAGGCTAGTCGTCAACGGTGAGATTGTAAACAGCTCAACTCGAAAAATTGTGCCAAAATACATTATCTACCAGAAGCAAAGCTTCTTTGCTGGAGGCCAGAGAGCTGTTCATACCACCCAGATACTGAAGGATAAGGGAGAGCCTTTAGTGTCCTCCACCAGACAGAATCTGTCAAAAATATTAGTCCTTCCTACAGAAATCAGCACCACCATCCAGAACTGCAGAATCCTCAAAGTCGAGTATAGACTGAAGGTAGGAGCCCGAAAACAAGACAGGCCTCTAGCATGTTTGCAAAAGAGTTTGATTTCTTTTCAGCAGCAAAATATCTTTGATGTACTTTGGATTCAGGGATGTTGTCGATTTTTTATAGTCTGCTTTTGTGTTTTCATGAAACAAAGTAATGGAAATAAAAGACGATGTCACTCAAGTGTTTGAGTACACGTTACTTCAAAAAAGAATTGTTCATGAATAAATTATGTTTTGTGTAAGTTTCTCTCTTGAAATCATCTACAGTATAGTTTGATCTTTCTGTTGCAGGTTATTTTGGATGTATCGTTCACTAAAAACCCTGTGATTAAACTCCCTTTGATTGTACTGCCTCTACATGATGGGACCTCATCCAAAGAGTTGGAGGCAGGACTACACTGAGACCTGGCCAAAATGAACATTTTAAATTAATATAAGCAATAAGCAAGTGAGTGAATGTCCAGCACCCTCTCCACCCTCAATACCACGACTGAGGTGCCCTTGAGTAAGGCACCGAACCCCCAACTGCTCCCTGGGCGCCGCAGCATAAATGGCTGCCCACTGCTCCGGGTGTGTGTTCACAGTGTGTGTGTGTTCACTGCTGTGTGTGTGCACGTTGGATGAGTTAAATGCAGAGCATGAATTCCGAGTATGGGTCACCATACTTGGCAGTATGTCACTTCACTTCACTTATAATTGCATATTTAAAAGGAACAGTTTACCCCAAAATTAAAATTCTGTCATCATATTCTCACCCTTATGTCGTTCCAAACCTGTATGACTTTCTTTCGTTTGTCAAAAACAAAAAGAAGATTTTGAAGAATGTTACGTCCACAGGAGAAATTAAATAGGTTTGAAATGAAATAACCATAAGGAAATGATGACAACATATTCATTTTTGGGTGGACCATCCCTTTAAAATTAAGATAATTAATTTTAACTAGCTCTTTTTAAATAAATGCATTTTATCAATTCTATCCATATAAAAATAGCACAATTATGCAAAAATAAATAAATAAAACATTAATGCATGTATCCCTGAGAGTGTAATGGTCTTTAATAATGCTATAATCTCTCTGTAACCTCTTTGTTATTAGATCAGCTCAGTTAATTCAACTAAAGAGGAGATGATGTCATGATCCTTTTATAAATCGAGCATGTGAAGAGAAATGGAACATCAGAATGGCATTTACCGTGACACTCAAGCCTTCATGCTGACATAAATACAGAGGAAGACTCTGCCTGTCAACCTGGAGGCCACTGAGCTCTGGCGGACATCTCCAACAAAGCAACCTTTCTGTAGCCTGCTGCTCTTTGCTGTGTGTAACTCGCAGCTTCTCAATTCAACCTTTAGTAAAATATGTGGAATCAATATTACAGCTAATCTGTGACCTTTGACCCTACACCAAAAGATGAAATACTGAACATCTGAGCTTTGTAAATGGAGGACACTGAATTTATCTGTTCCATCAGAAGAGCCCTTTGATATATCTGAGCAAAGTTTTAAAAAACACAGTTCTTTAGAAAAAAAAAGTACTTTCTTGTGGGAAGAACAACACGAAGGTTAAACAAACATTTTAAGATCTTTTTCACTTGATTTCTACAGCATTAACTAGAAAGTCTTTACTGTGAATGATCAGCAACCATCTTTAGATGACAGTGATTGGAAGAGTTCAGTATTTCGCCTCCCCCTGCTGGAAAACAAATGTTGTTACTTCACTTATATGACTTGACAGTTTAATGTCTGTTCTCTGGTGCTCACCATGTAATTTTAGTAATTCATTTATTGAGTAGAAATCTTTAACTGCTGTGTGTGTAGGCTTGTACCATCAGGAAATAATGTCACAACATTAGACAAAGCTCACGAGAGGCTGAACATATAGGCAGTTTATTGAAAACCATTGCTCTAATCAAATTACAGGAGATGTAAGGCTAATGATATCTTTTCTATGAGAACATACACCAATAGGTTAATTAGGGCAGCATAATTGAATTATTTCCTCTGTTTAGCTAAACCAGATGACCTTTAATTAATATTTAACATTAAGGCAGCAGTAGTGACATTTATTGTACGATCTCCTGTGTGAAGTGGTCTCAAAATAATGAGTTATTGAATGGCTATTCCTTAGTTGTAGTTTCCTAGGGAATACCTTTATGTTATTGACCCAAATTAATCAATACACTGCTAAATAAATAACAACTGATAAGCAGGAATATAACATCGTTGAGCGTAAAAAAGATGAGATGCCACGACGAACGTTTCTCAAAAGACAGCATGGTGATTCCATAGTTGGCCTACAGCATGTTACTTATTTTAATGTCAAAGAGACATGGGCTGTTTCTCAGAATGCAAAGAACAGACTTGCCAGGCTACCTTGAAAGAACAAACTCGGAAGGACATGAAGACACAGAGCCAGATATGTGCTGAGATCTTGTTGCTTAACTGACCGTCTCAACACATTGTAAGTAATAGGGCAGCACCATTCAATGCACAATAAACCGTGTAAATGAGCATGCATATTTAATGTTACTTATGCTTTGTCAATGTTAAGATTCTTTTTAATATGGCAATAAAAAATTACTGCAGACTTTCCTCAGAACTTCATCACGTTTTTTTTCTTTTTTAATGAAGCCAAATAAAATGACAACCGTTTACTTTCACAAGCTGTCACATATTTGCGAGCTTTCAGCGGGAATCTATAAAGTCAGAACAAAAGAACTTTAAAGCGCACAGAATTCTGTACGTCGTCCACCTGCAATGACTTCTGGGATTTTTGATATCAATGTTGGTTCTCAAGTCTGAAATCAATGTATCCTCAATATCTAGGATCCGGGTACTTTCATGCATTCTCTTGAGTTCTTGAGTATTGGAATTAAACTTCAGCAGTTGATTATGAACAAGAACACAAGGACACAAGATCAAACATTAATTTAGAAATGACCATATTATGCTATATTTAGGCTAGTGCTATTGAAACATACTGTGGTTGGCTGCTTTACTGTCAGATGTTCACATTCTGTCTTAATCTAAGCAAGTGGCTCTTGCTTAGAATAAGTTGGAATGTGGACCAGATTTATGCCGTTTAGACAACGGTCTGGCTATGCGAGATTAGAGCAGTAATATAAGAAGAATTATGACACCTTGGCACCAGCTGTGAAGGCTATCAGTTGGCTAGAGGACGGGTGAATCATACACCGCATGCTGTATGCCAGTTTTTCCAGGCCTGATTCTATTACCACTGAGATTCAGATTAAACATATTCTTTACGGATCATAAACTGGAGGAAGAGAAAGAGGTCTGTCTGTGTGACTGAGCTAGAGAGGTCACCGCACCTCATTAGGTCCAGCATTTAGCCTGTGTTTGAACAAATCTATGAGCAGACGGCTGGCACAGTTTGCACTCACTAATGAGAAGTGCATCTGATTTAAAGTCAGTGAACACACTTGGACTGAAGGGAACTCATCAGTGACCTGTTATAGGTTCAAACACTCAAATGTCTGCTATATATCATAGAATATAGGCCATACAATTAATATAGTTTTACAACAACAACAATGACAACAATTATTATTACTTAGCATTATATAATAATATCCAAGTAATGTTTTTTGGTATTCAGGTCATAAATATTTTCTATTCTATAATATAATCTTTTGTTTTCTTACGTTTATCTAATTTTAAAGACTGGAAAATAAATGAACTAAAAATAGTAATTAAAAAAATTATGCATTGCAGGGAATCTTATTGTATATTAAAAAAAAGCTTTAAAGTAAGATTGCTTTTTCTCTGATTGGCATGATGAGCAGGGAATTACATGATGAACTCCAGATGTTTGGGAATTACTATATAAGACAATCAATTAAACTCATTTAAAAGTGAGATTTGTACAAGCTGCTTTTGAAAATTAGATGAGTGACTCTAATCAGAAAAGCAGATCTGAATCAGTGTGAGGAAAATCTAAACTATAGATGGATGGCAGTTTGAATTGGGAAAACATAGCACAGCAATTGAACACATTATTTTTCTTCTAAATGAAAAAGGATATTTGATAACAAACAACTGTAACCACTAGAGATGCTAGACAGTCCCTATTTATTTCTCATGAAGATGGCATGCCCAATTCACATCAACTATAATTAATTGCATGTGGAAGTTGAGTGTCACGCATAAGACATCCTGGGAATAAAATGGTCCCTATAGGAAGGACAGGGATCAGAATTACTATTTTGCAGCTTTACATTCAAATATGGGTGCTTTGCATTTAAAGGATTTTTACACATTCTGTAACACGGTTCAGTCGTTCAGACCCCATCGAATATATGGAATGATAACCAGAAGAATTTTGCACATATAGTAAGTCAGGCATGAACAGCTGTTTGTCTGGTTAGAGGGGGAAGGGAATTTGAAGAAAAAAGTGAGAAAGTGGGTACCATCTGTTGTCTTTGTGCAGACAGAATAACATTTCAGCTGTTCCCAATAAATGACTTCCATTTGTTGTGTGCAATGATGCAAATCACAAGTCCTTGAGTATTTTTTGGATTTTTAAACAAGTTGCATTCTCAAATTACTAACTAAAAATGTTCTTGCACTCAATCATGATTAACTAAACCTAAAATGGAACAAATATGCATGTAAGGGTCAGAGTAGAAAAGTTTTGTGAAATGAAAAAAAAAAAAAAAAAATCTACAAGCATTAGCCATATTACTGATGTCTGAAAGTGAAATTTTTATATCTCTCAACATCTGTTTAATTTTATCCTTTACTCCCTAATTAACAAGACAGTTTTGGGTTTAAGTTGAGCGGAAGCCACACGGTATCCCTGATCACTGAAACAAAAATCAAAAATCTGCATCTGCACATTTGTAGTACTTAAGAGATTTAGTTGTAGACAGATTAATGCAGTCATGTTCATCTTTTGTCTGTTCTTACCTGAACAGGTGCCAGAATCTGTCTGGTGATATCAAGCTCCATGCACCATTATGTTATTATTTTATTACTAACCTGTTTATGAATAAATACATAACTTTTCTCTGTTTGCCTTGGGACCTAAAAAGCCGGTGACAGATATTCCTACATGGCTTTTGGCAAGTTTTTGCAGGTCTTTTGGCTTGAATTCTCTCACTCTTTGCTGTTGGGATCTTTCTTGCATTAGGCAGCCTGGCATCAGCTTTCTGAGGAAAATCCTTGAGAAATATGTGAAGAGTGAGTAATGCTGATGGCAAATTTACTGGCTGAGCTGTGTCCATTTCTCTTCCACTTTCTGTACTTGTATTTTCTCAGTTGATATTTGATGTTTGGAATGTTTTGCAGTGGTCCACATAAGGGCTGTTGTCAATCCAAGTTTTAGATCTGGCTGAGACAGCTGAAGGTCTGATATTTTTAACGGAATGTCTCATTAAATTTTTTTTATTTTATTTTCATTTTAATTTAAACAATATATTTAAATTAGTAATAATTTCATTAATTTGAAATATAATTTAAAATAAATATATTTTTGTCCTATTGACAACAACATTATTACAACAGCTGTTCCTTTAGCTGTTTCCTTACGTATCTGTGACAAAACAACTGATGACACTCAACTCTACCTCTCATTCCATCCTGATGATCCAACGATAGCTGCTCGCATCTCAGCTTGTCTAACAGACATTTCTTGCTGGATGATGGACCATCACATTCAACTCAACCTTGCCAAGACAGAACTGCTTGTGGCTCCAGCAAACCCATTGTTTCATCACAATTTCAACATCCAATTAACCATAACTCCTTCAAAAACAGCCAGAAACCTTGGAGTTGTGATTGATGATCAGCTGACTTTCTCAGACCACATTGCTAAAACTGCCCGGTCCAGCAGATTTTCTTTATTCAACATCAAGAAGATTAGGCCCTTTCTTCCGGAATGTAGGGTATCAGAGCGAATCATACAATTTAAGATTTGATTAGACTGGTGTTGAACAACCCAAAAGAGCCAAATTCCACAAAGTGGCCCAAGACAACAAGACAATGTCATAAATCTGTCCACGATACCCTTGCGCCAGCCAGTCTGAAGCAAGCCTAACCAAGCAACTCATTCACAGAACAGTTTTCAACATTAAAACAAAAGAACACTTATTGATAATCCCAACTCAGGAAGGAGATTGTTGATTTTGGGGCAAGAAACCCAAGATTAATGATTGAAGAGACATCATCATGACCATCACATGAGGGAAATCATTAGTAGAGTCTTTGTTGGGTGGTTTCCCCCACCTAGAAGACAAGAACCAGGCTGAGATTCCTTATGAGACCTTTTAACCTCTCTGGTCTTCACAGAACATGTCCTTACGTTCACAGAATGGCAAAGAAACTGCCTTTACATGTACATACAGTATGCACCTAAATTATGCTAAAAGGACTTATGAACAACTAATCATTTCTATGCATAACTCCATATGTATGTAACCCACACATTTAACTACCATTTCCTAATCACACATTGTGTATGGCTTTTGAATAACTACGGAATAGTTTATATTCATGTTGTGTATGTATGAGTGTGAAAATTCATGCTTTAAACGTTTCTACCAACCAATACTTTGTAAAATGTATTATATTCTTGTTATAGAAATCATGTCAAAATTGTACTCTGCAAGAGCGGGAAAATTCGAACCATGTGACTGATAAAAAAAACATAAAGAAACATAGATAGCAACACCACGAGCTAAGACAATGTCTAATTGGTCAAGACACCATTTGGGATGTGTCCAACAGCAGAGTTTAAAACCTCAGGACACCAACAAAATTTGCTTTTAATCATTACTTTTTGCATTAGGGCTTTTAGCCATGCTTTTTCTTGCCTTTTTGCCACCGTGTTTTGTTGCTGCTTTTTAGCGCTCTTTGAGCGTGCTCTTGCTTACACGCCAGCTGCTCCTCTAAAACCATGAGGAGAAACGCCATCTAGTCTCGTCACTCTTCTTGCCAGCATCTACTTTAATTTCTTTTCTTTTCCGTTGAGAGTTTCATGTTCTGAGTTAAGTTTTGCCACAACGCCATGTCTCTGAGTACGACCTCGAGTGCCCATCTAAAACTTCAACCAGCCCACAACTCTGCAACTTCAGCCAAAGCCCAAGACTTCACTACAAACGGCCACTAAACTTCCAGCCAATCAGCAACCTTGGGAAACCCCTTTCTGCAACAAAGACAACAAAGGGACCCCCCTACACAGGCAACGCAAGTACCTCCAGATTGTAGCTGAACTGGTGTATTTAATATTTAGTTAATGAGAGGGTTAATGAAGTGATTTACGGTTGTTCAGATCTATGCAATTGCACATATTGCAATAAACTTGGGATTTCATATTTTCACTCTCCGAAACTCATTCTTTTTTCACTTTCTCTCTTTTCTGCAACCTGTGTGAATGTGTGTGTTTATGAGTTAGATTAGTTTTACATGTCTTAGATTTATCCAATACGGTCTTATTTATATTCAGAAGAGAAGTATCTTGTGTTTTGTGCTCACAAGTTAATGTCTTAAACTGCCGATCTTGTTACTGTGCTAATAAATAGCTAGTGTTTTCACTATACTTTGGATATTAATATCCATTGCAGCATTGATGTTATACGGCTCGTTCAATGAATTACTGGCTGACTCAGTGATCAACCATAAACAGTGATTCTATCCAAATTCCCTATAAAATCATAAATGATTCCCTTTATGCTAAATTGACCTGTTTCCCACAGGAACATGCTTCACAACTCCTTGTTCAAGCTCTTGTTCTGTCAAGGCTGGACTATTGCAATGCTCTCTTGGAAGGTCTTCCAGCCAGTTCTATCAAACATTTACAATTAATCCAGAACACAGCACCAAGATTAATATTTAATGAGCCGAAAAGAATGCAAGTCACACCTCTGTTCATCAGTTTGCACTGGCTACCAATAGCTGCTCGCATAAAATTCAAGGCATTAATGTTTGCCTACAAAACCACCACTGGCTCTGCACCCCTTTACCTAAATTCATTACTTCAGATTATGAGCCCTCTAGAAGCTTGCATTCTGCAAGTGAATATCACTTTATTGTGCCATCCCAAAGACGCACAAAATCACTTTCACAGACTTTTAAATTCAATGTTCCCTCCTGGTGGAATGACCTGCCAAACTCAATCCGAGCAGCTGAGTCCTTAGCCATCTTCAAGAATCAGCTAATAACACATCTCTTCCATCTTTATTTGACCCTCCAACTCTAGCACTCTCTATTCTATTATTTAAAAAAAAGACGTGTCCCTTTTCGACTTGCACTCCATTCATTTACTAACTGCTTCTTTGAAAAAAAAGAAGAAAAAAAAACCTGACAAGATTCTCTAATCTTTTTATACTCTATTTGTTTTCTTTTTATTTATTATACAATTAACAAGAGGCCTCTAACACCGTTTTTTTCTATTCTATATCTGTTTTCTTTTTATTTATTATATTTTTAACAAAAAAACCTTGCTACATGTACTGTGTTAAGCTAACTGAGACTTGTTTTAGCAATTACATATCATTGCTCTTTGCTGATTTTGATTGCATCCATTGTCCTCATTTGTAAGTCGCTTTTGATAAAAGTGTCTGCTAAATGACTAAATGTAAATGTAAATGTAATACAGCACAGGTCATTGATGAAACTGCACCTGTGACACATATTTGTTTCTTACCCATATTTTTAGATGCATATTTCCAGCAACTGATTCCATGAACTGATGAAAGGGGTTAAATTAAGACTACAGAGAAATATGACACATCCCACTCAGAAGCAAAAGGTTGCAGACAACTCTTTTGGTAACCACCCTCATACAGACTAAGTGTGATATATGTTTTGAGCTGCAAACGTCAGCCAACAGCACGCCCACCTACACCCACATCAAAACAATGCTGTTTGGTTCCCCTTTAACCTCCATGTCCTTGTTTGGTTTGGAGTCTGTGTACAGTTTCTTTCTTTCTTTTTTTTTTTTTTAATAATTTTACATTTTTGCTCTGAGGAATGACAATTTTCATGCAAAAACCTAACTCAACTGAATTACAACCTAAAACATACACAAGGTATAGTGTAAACAGACCGTAGAGATGCACCATTTTATTTTTTTACTGAAATACCAAAGCCGAAATTAAAGTTTTATATCATATCATATCATACATATCATATCATAACCTAAACTGAGGATTACATCAGGCTATTAATGGATTCAAAGAAGCCCTGGGTCCTCAGGCCTGTGCTGTATCTTAGTGGGGTTCCTCTTTTCTGATACAAGCCTGCAGATCAGTTGACACTTAATGTGATTATTTGGCAGCATGCTGACTTTTGTCTCCATTAACAGTCAGATGAAGCACAAACACCCAAGAGCCATGACAAACAGCACAATCCTTAGGGCTGAAATCATAGTAAGATTAGGATTGCACACCTTTTTTAAAGGGCAGTCCTGCCTCACTTGCCCTACTGTAGATGAAACAACATGATTACAAAAAAAGTAATGACTTATATAGGATAAGAAGGGGGAAGATGACCACCTTAACTTTAGAATGCATTTACTTCTAAATTGCATTTGTAAAATTAATATGATAAAATACAGATCAAATATTCTACGTACATTTATGCATTTTAGGAATTTATTGAATAATTAAATATTGGCAAGTCAAAAAAACAGAATCCCAGTCAAAGATAAACATCTGAATTGCACAAGTATATACAAGCCTATATTTTTTTACCGAATTCCTATCAATATACAATAGACTCAAGATATAATTTTTTAAAACAAAACCAAGAGAAAAATGCAGCGTCTCAGGTTACATATGTAACCATGGTTCCCTGAGAATAGGAAACGAGACACTGCGTCCTCTAGGGGCCGCTATGGGGAACGGCGTCAGCGTGACCCGTGTCTGAAGCATACATACTAAAACACCACATGTTGGCCGGCGACAGCCTATGACGTCACTACCGACGCGACCACAGTATAAAGGGGGAAAATACGTCATTCACTTCTTCGTCTGAAGTTTGCATCCGAAGCATGGCACCGAACCTAGAGGACGCAGTGTCTTGTTCCTTATTCTCAGGGAACCATGGTTACATATGTAACCTGAGACATGTTGCTATGGGGAACGTGGGGAACGGAATACCCACACCAACATGCTGAGGGGAGTGCAAGCCAAGCACAAAAGGCGAGCACTAAGTACCAACTCTACCCGGCCAAGGGAGTTGCCCCTGGGACGGTACGATGGCTGTCAGTGACATTATCCCCTTCGGCCAAAGGCCTGAGCTGCATACCCCAGAACTTACCTGTTAGGGCCGGGCCTCCTGGACCCAGGGTAGAGCTCAAACGCTTGGAATCAGAAGAAGAGATTCCTTTAAGGGGATACAACCAAGCGCCTAGGATAGTAACTAAGTCTTGGCCTGTCACCCAGGGGCTAATGCTTGCTCTGCAAGAGCTCGCTGAAGGAACTGTCTCAACAGATCCTTGGTAGCAACACCCTGTTCAAGTAGCATCACTGGGGATACACAGGTAGAGTTGGGGCCAAGGTGAAAGCGGGGCCTGACCGACTCAAAGAATGGGCACGAGGTCGTAGCACGTAACCCATACCGTACAGGATTTTAGAAAGACCGCAAAACACTTGTTGTGCGATCTTACCACAACGTGGCTTTCAGAAAGCGCAATGCCAACTCGACCAACAAGGAGAGCTCGGAAGGGAGCAGCATGCTCATAGGTGACCCTCTATAGTGAGGGGAGCAATGCTAGCTCGACCAACAAGGAGAGCAACTTAACAGGGAGGCCTAACAACCTGAAGTTGCTGACTCATAGAGCTGAAATTCTTTTCAGATGCTCGGGAGGGAGCAGAATGCTCATAGGTGATCCTCTAAGGTGAGGGGAGCAACGCCAGCTCGACCAACAAGGAGAGCATCGGAAGGGAGCAGCATGCTCATAGGTGACCCTCTATAGTGAGGGGACAACATGTGGTGTTTTTGTATGTATGCTTCAGACACGGGTCACGCGAACCCTAAAGGACGAAGTTTGAAATTCGCTCGAAAGGGAACTGAATTTTTTCATGTAAAAGAGCAGATTTGACATTTTGATATTAACTCTTTGAACTTGTGGAAAGTGAGACACTACTGAAATGACCACATTTAGACATTCATGTGAACGAGTGATTTTTCCACATTGTTTTAGATTAACACCTTTCTTAAAACACGTGATAATAAATATGGGGAAAAATCCTTCAAATTATACAGTTTATTGTGTCCAGGTTACATGTACATATGTGTCCTATTTTTACAGATTTTTTTTAGAAAGACTGAAGTATCATGAAGCACTGAAGACTGGAATAATTGATTAAATCATTTTGGCTTCAAATTATTATCATATTTCACAATATTACTGTTTACTATATTTGTAATCAAATAAATGCAGCCTTGGACAGCATACGGCACTTCTTTCAAAAACATTTAAAAAAAATTAAAAAGTACCGAACCCAAACCTTGTAACAGTAGTACACAATTAATTTTTAAGAGTTGCATTTAAAAGCTTTTCAATCTGATTCCTGGGGTCACCAAGCATTTCACATTTCGAATGTCTCTCTTATCTGACTTAACTAATTCAACTCATCCATTCATTTGTAGAGAGCTCCATGACCTGAATTGTACATGTCAGATTAGTGATAAAAAAAGGCATGCTGGGGGGTACCTAGGAGCAAGAATGAGGAACACATTATAACACAGCTCAGATAATCTTCATGCTCTCTGAAAACACAAACCCACTGTGCAAAACAAGTAAACACAAACCTATGTGACCCTGTATCCCAAATGCTAAAACATGGCACTAACAACAACGGCATGAGTTTGACTATGAAATCCACATACTGATAAAATACCCTGCAATATGCAATAAATCCTGTTTAATTTGTGGCTCTCCATAAATTTTAATTGCCAATATTTCTTTCTCATTAGCAAATACTAATTGAAAAATGACTTACATGTAGATGTGAGATTAGATATGCTTTCATCAGGTCTCATTCTTCATCCAATGACCCTTGGTGACACTGCATATACAATATTCACTATTTTCCCAAACCTTTTCATCTTCAGTGTCATCTCACCCAGTGAAAAATAGCTTTCAGGTCACACCATAATACTCTTTGTTCTGGTGTTGTGTCTTTTGTGAGTTATAAATATCTTCCTTTCCACCAGAGGTGGCTGAGGCTAGAAACAGGTCTCCCACCCTCTTCCTCAAAGTGTGAAAGCTACGCCCAAGATTTCATTGCAGGGGTGAAGGAACAACCCAGCCGCCTCATTCAAAATAAATCACCTTTGCCCTGAATACTGAACATCAACCTCCTACAGTAAATACAACCATCCTTGAACGCTATTCTAAAAATGTGTCTTGTTGGTGCAGGCAGGCTTCAGTGGAGTTAATTTATTCAGTTTTTAGTAGGTCAGACTCAGGTGTAAACCTACTAGAGGTGCTAGACTAGTCATATGTGCTTTAGAGTGAGTCCCCCTGCAGCACAAAATAGAGAATGACAGTTAATTAAAACAAATCTCACTCTCAGCTTTCACATCTCACACTATTCTGATGAAACCGACTGTGCATAGATTTTTTTTTCTTGCAATGTTTTTATGAAGTGCAGTGTGCTGCTGTCTCCACCCATTGGCAGACAAGGCTGCATTCTCATTACCGTTTTATGAGGCCCAGGGCGCTATAAGTCCACAGAGCTAGTGTTAGAACAGAGCTGCTATCCAAAGATCATTTCACACGGTCTCTCATGCAGTAAAAGTACCATAAAAATGACAGCTTAAAAAAGAAAATGCAAAGTGAAAGGTATCTTGAGCCAGTGTTCATTGATGTTGTGCAGGTCCTGCTCCATCACTGTATGAGCCAGATTCAATTAATTACTTCAGAGAATTTAATTAGCAAATTTTTTGGATTTATACAATTCAACTGGACTGTGTTGTTTTAGTGATCTGGTCCGAAACCAAGGGGTGAATCTTTGCTGGTTAGCATGGCTATAACAGCCCCTGTTGGTAGATGCTGTAACTACATCTAAAATATTTTTTCTGCCATTTACAATCATTAACAATGAGCCATCTATTCTGACAAATTTTTGTTTATAGCAAATATCACTAATATTTCATTACATTATAGCAGATCTTTTACCAGCCCCCAGCTCTTTTATCACTAGTAGCTGGTTTGTAGATATTAAACATTATAATTGGATTTCGCCATTTGAATATATGTTTAGGATATACATATATTAGCACATATTTACAATATATTTGCATATACGTTTACCATATATTTTTCGCAATTGAATTTGTTTTTGTCAAAGCTGTAGATTTATGTGATTTCAAATGAATTAATTATAGTTTATTTGTTTACCCTTAAATGTCTTTTAACTGTTTCTGTTTCAAGTTCAGAAATGTTGTGATCTTTGAGTTGGCTGGTTTGTTTCACGGCATGGAAGAATTTTTAGAACTGTCAGTGGAAAAAAAAATGGACAATTATCTCGCAAGTCACCCACGCTGCTGAAAAACTGTACAACCCCTGTGTGTTGTGCTACTCCAAGAGCAGAAAACCTTGATTTGTTCATTGTTGCGTGTAACCAGATAGGAACAGATAGGCACATCACAAAAATGCCTACTATGTTACCTTGTGGAATTATACAGAATTGAAAAAAAGAAAAATGTTAAACCAACTGCCTGTAAAACTCACTTTTCTTTGAAGAGCCTTCACAATCGACGTTCTGCTACAGAGAGTCAGATTGCATTTTGACTGGTCTTTTGCTGCAGAACGCAGCGTTAACGTGACAGCTGTTGAGATGAGAAATGCACAGCAAAACCTGGGAACAGAGATGAATACTTGTCTTATCACACCCAGTGATAAAAGTGTCACACAACTGTTTGTACTAAAGAGAAAGTACCTGACAAACACTGGCTGGGAACCCATGACATCACCAGGGGTTATCACTAAGGAATGCACTCTCTTTCTTTCTGTGGCTTTCGCATATCAAATCAAACCTGAGGCAGAAGTGCTGAGTCGTTGCTGACTGAAAGCATGAACAAATGGTGTGGAGCATGTTTTTGTTTCATTTTATATAAATTGCTATGTACTCGCGGCCTCCAGACAGAACCATTAGCATTACAAAATCACAAATCAGCTGGAGCCATGCAGCCTTCCATTACAGAAAAACACCACAAGCACTGCTTTGACCTTTACGCTTGCTGATATGTTGAAAACAAACACAGACTTGTATCCTGTTAGACAGGTGTAGGGGGTCACCTTCAGCAAAACAACTCAGCGTGTTAGAAGAAACGCTATGTAAATATCACTCAAGGTCACGTATTACTAAAGTGAAGCCGTGAGAATCTCTCAGCACATAAAAAACTGTTACAGGTAGGATCCAGACTAATCTGAAGCCCTGCTGTGTTACTGGCATCATGGTAACTGCTTTTTTCTCTTCACTGTTCTGCACACCCTCCTAGTGAAAAGAGCAGCACTGCATGACTTTAGCCATCTTCATCAAAGAGAGAAAAAACTTGCTAGCTAACCAACTTCACCATATGCTATATGCAGTCAAATTTTGTATGACAGCTAGACAATCACCAAATCTAAGACTGTGGTTAAAATGGTCAAAATAAACCCCGAACAGTTACAGTGTTGTATACTTCAGACTTGAGACTTTACATTGGTCTAGACTACACTGTTCAAACGTCTAAGGTCAGTAAGATTTTTAAATTAATTAAAGAAATTAATACTGTTATTCAGCAATGATGCATTTCATTGATGAAAGTGACAGTAAAGACTTTAACATTGTTACAAAAGAGCTCAAATTTTAAGCCATCAAAGTATCCTGAAAAAAAATCTGTATCTCGTAGGGATATAATAATTCAGTCAACTCTCGATGTGATACGATTCGCAAAAAAAAAAATACTGCATATTTCTTTGTGAAATTGAAATGTCAAAAAACTAAATTGAAATTTTAAAACATAGCCTACCTCAAATAAATAAATAAATAACACAAATAAAAGATATATCTTCATATAATCAAACTAAAACTTTGTGTTCTGTCCATTTAGAGGCAACCACTGCATTTTAATCAAGATCCAAACAAAGATGCTGCATACAAGCAGCATGAGCAGTTTCTAATTTAAATGAGATATTATAAAACAGAATGGTCTGACCTTAGCTTTGTGTAACTACTACATAAAACATATCTGCACTGAACAAAAACAGCAGAATGAGATGCAAATTCACTCTCTGACAGCAGGTGGCGCTTATGGAACAGCAGCAATACAGCGTTTCCTTGGTTAGCGCTAAGCAGCACTGTACTTATGAACATTAATTTTATATGCATTATGCAAAGGCAAGATGAAAACAAAATACTGTCTAAACTTATCTAAAGACAGTCAGTTCCTCTCAGAGATACATTCATATAAACTCCCACCCCCAACTCTATCTCGATGAGTTTAATATCTCAACCAATTTGAACTGTCACACTTACATATTTGTATAAATTTTCAACTGGCTCGGGTGCATCGTTACATCCGTAGTATCTCAGTTTCCACAAAAACATTAAGCAACACAACTGTTTTCAACATTGATCATAATACTGTACTAAATCAGCAAATTAGACTGATTTCTGAAGAATTGTGTGACACTGAAGAAGACTGGAGTAATGATGCTGAAAATTCAGTTTTGCAATCACAAAATCTAGACTGACCCGCTGTGTTAGTGGCATCATGGCAATGGAACTGACAGTAGTGGAAATGCTTTTTTCTTCACTGTATTCTGCACAACTATTGAAAAGAGCAGCACTGCATGATAAAAAATTAATAAAATAAAATCTAGCTGACCATCTTAAAGCTTAAGCATTAAGCACAAGAATAAATGACATTTTAAAATATATTTAAAAAATAGGAAATAGATTGATTAAAAGCAGTTCTTATACATATTGCAATCTTAATATAGGGTTAATATATTCTAAAACAACAAATATTTTCTTGTAGATGAAATGGTGTAGCTGAATTATAAAAGACTCAAATCCTATGTTTAATTTCAAATCCACTTGACTCAATCTGAGGAAGCACATGCCTCAATTTGAACGGGCCTGATACTTCTTGCCTCTTCATCAGATTCCTTGAATAAAATGGAAGATAATGCGTCTGCGTGTGCATGCCAGTTATTGACTGCACTGCCGTGAGATGAAATCTGATATTGAAATTGTACTGAATCACGTTGAATTATTGACTATTTTATTTTTAGGCAGCGGCACATTTATAATTAATCATATAATGACTGCCCATGTTTGACGAACTGGGCTTTGATGCAATTTCTGGTGGTCTGATTTCAGAAGCGTTGAACTGAGAGAGAACGGGGCATTGTCGCTGCTGCATTAGCAGTCTTGTTCACACACTGAGTCAAGTATAAGAAGAGGGTGTCTGGTGCTTGGGAGAGGAAAACAACAGGTCATATGGATGCACAATTGTGTCAAATGCGGGTTTCAACAGACTCTCAAACACAGACGATGCACAAATAGCATGTTCTAAATGTAGGAGGACTGTCCCAGAGGGGGCTTCATTTTGCAACACTCTGCTTAGCCAGGCAGACTGAAATGCCCCTCAAAGAGCAAGTCAGTCAATCCTGATGTTAATAGATGGCAGACTGAAACAAGCATCCTGGTCTGTCTGTCTGACACGCTTCAAAGTGTGTTGATTGTAAACCTTATAGTTTCATGCTAAACCTTCTGATCCATATAAAACTCAAAAATCAATAGAAATCACTAGCTCCAATCAGACTGACACAAAGATATTTATACTTTTGTTTGAGGGATTGTTTTGAGAATTTTAGCAAATAGAACTGCATATTTTTCTTACATATATATTTTCTTGTAGAGGTTTGTGTAAGTATTTTGTATAAGTATCTTGTATAAGGTTATATGGTTGTGTAATAATCCATTCTTATTTCTGAAAAGACATTTAATGTTTTTTTTTCACATTTTATATCTTTCATTTATCTATTTCTTTCCATGTTAATTATTGTGATATAAGCTGTCTTCAAAAAAATGTATGCCTCCACAGACAGCATACGGCTGTAAGAAGGCAACAAGGCACATCCAAAACCAATTACTGTCCATCCAGTCAACTGAGATACCTTCATCTGATCGATTATTGATGGCAGCACAGATGTATCCTTCGCTGCCTATGATATCCTACTATTCTGTGCGTTCTCATTCTGTGACAGTTGAGCTAATTAAAAACAAAGATGGTTACTTGGTGGTCAGTTTGTGTATAAATGCATGTCTTTGACCAACTTTTTTCACTTTTGATGTTATTTCTAGCGAGGAAATAGATATTTGCTTAGTTATCACCAAATTTGTTACCTCTCTAATTTGTTGTAGACCATTAAACAATAATGCTGCATCAGAAGTCTGTCTGAAATATGTTTCAGTAGGTTGTGCGCAAATGCTGCCTGCAAAGTTGTTGCCTAAATGAGAAGAAAGGCAACAAGTCAGTTGCCTATGCTATTGGACACAGCCATTATCATTTTTAGATACATCCAAATGGTATGTCAAATCCAAACCAACTATTATTGGTTGCTTTACACGTTATTTAGTCAGCCTCTTCCTGTCTAAGTGTCTGGTTCTCAGCCAGAATATCAAGCAGGCATTATGCTGTCAAATGTCTGGTCACACAAGATGACAAACACAAGGCAAATAGCCTAGAATCAGTTAAAGTAGCAGCAGATGAGTGTTCATGGGCCCTTTAAATGCTGTGGTGGTTCTGATTACTGGAAGTCAAGAGACTGAGCATGACCTGATTGACCGTTTCATTAAGTGCTCTTAAAATATCCTCAGGCCTCTAAAACCAACTAGCCCACAGCAGGTAAAAGGCTGTAATATAAAAGATGTATTGTCACAGAACAGCTCAGAAATAGCCTGTTTTCTCCTGCACTGTTCTGGGACGAGCACAGATGGCTGTTAAATTTTTCAACATGCAAGAAAAGCTTCAGACCTGTATCTTACATAATCTCAGCTGCTCACTTCTTTCTGCATGTTTATGAGGACTGTATTCAAGGTTAGACTGTTCTTGGGTGTAAACAATACATCATGAAACCATGAAACATCTGTTCATGTTTATTATAACAAATAGCTACAGTCACAACTAACTGTGTGCCTGTGCCACATAATATTGTAAATAATTTAACACGGTCAAGTAATAATTAATATATAATATAATATAATAGTGAACTCCCTTAAATTCTTACAGCATCTTCTCCATACTAAATACATTAGCTAAATATTAAATTCAGTACAGCGATTCCATCATCTGAAAGTGTATCCTCCCATGCTTTCATTCTTTCTTGCACTGATTGTCCATTTACTCCTATCCTCCAATCAAGAGGCTCCACTGTGTGCTGTCTGACCCCTCCTTAATTGGACCCAGAGGGAAATTAGGGTGGACACAACAGAGAACAAACACTGTTTCTAGACAAAAAAACAAGTTAATCAAATTTGCTCTGATTAAATATTCACAAACTGAATTGACTCTACAAATGGTATTGTTAGCTTACATGTTTGCTGGTCATTTCAACAAGATCTCTGGTTAACCAAAAGGAGTAAGCTACACTATCTGCAGTTCAGTCTGATTCACATCAGCCTGACACCCACAAGCTTTTATGCATGTCATGCCTCAGATTTGTGGAAATAAGCTTTTGGCATTGTTGGTCCTGCAAATATATCAGCTTCATATCAGCATCAAAGACAGCTGTTCCCATCTCAAAAGCAGGCTGCAGTCTCAGGCCGAAACCTGAATACTGATTTATAATTTTCAGATAACTGAGAGCCTGAAAAGGGTATGGAAACAGAATTCCAGACCTCCAGTTGCTGTTTGAGCAAATATTAGTTCAAACAGAAGGAGAATCTTCTTACATTTGACCAAAATGAGGCTGTATAAGGAATAACATTTCTTACATTAATCTTATTAACAATAACTTTTAAATAAATTAAGACATGTATATTATATAATTAATCTAGAAATCTAAAGCATAACATTACTTCAATACAACTTGAAAAAAAGACTCTTTGTACACCTTGACAGCAATATGACAAAAGGTGCTTGGGATACACTTGGCATTCATGAAGGCAAGTGTGCAGTTCTCTGCCCTTGCTTTGCGATATTGCACAACCCTGAATAAGTCGTTGCCCCAAAGGATTAAATGAACACCTTGACCTTGGGGTTTACTTTCCTACTGCTGTACCTTCCTATCCAATTCATCTACTGGGCAAGACACTTTCCCATTGTATAATGCATTCTCAATGTCAATTTTACACTTGTGTCCGTCAAACTGTCTCGCTTAGGGCATCTTTTAGCTTCCTGACTGTGTGCAGTAGTTTACAAATCTTGAAACTCGCTGTTCCTTCACCCTGGGTTTCCTGAGGCTGCCGGTGAATCTAGCATTTCAAAGCACTGGATCACTCTTTTGCGCTGTTGCTGACATGTAATTGGACAGACAGGCAGGTGGTAGCCCTGCAGAGTTGTGCTGTTAAAGTAGGGTGTGAGCTGCACTGTCAAGTTCTTCACTGCTTTGGGTCCATCTTGAATTCGATAATGCTTCGAAGCTTTCAACATCTTCCTTTCTACTTTCAGCAACAGGGCATAAATTTGTATTAATTATCCATAGTTATTATATACAGTGGCCTAGATGAATAATTCAGTAGCAGGATTTCTTTGCTCTAAATGTATTTACATTTAGGCTACATTATATTTATGCATTTAGAAGATATTTTGGAATAGCCTTCCTCCCTTTATCAGACGTGCCCAATCTATTAGTATTTTTAAATCTTATCTAAAGATATATTTTTTACCCTGGCTTATAACACTCCTTAGTATGTGTTCTGTTTTTTTGGGTTTTTTTTTTTTTGCTGATCTTATTTGTCTGTTGATTTCATTGTTACTTTTTTATTTTATTTGTGTTTTACTCTTTGTAAAGCACTTTGGTCAACCTTGGTTGTGTTTAAATGTGCTCTATAAATAAACATTGTTGTTGTTGTTGCTTTCATTCAAAAGCGACCAATGAGGAACATCACAAGCATTTTATTATAAGAGGAAACAATATTTTTTAGCACGCAATGCCAAACTAGTGAAATGCAGAAAAGTAGAGAAAGATAGATGTTTTTTCTACCACTCATATTTATGCGCACATGGAATTAGTAGTGCTGACTGTAAGGAGAACATCTTACAGTTTTTCTCAATTGCTTTGGCACATTTTTCGAAACAGTCTTAACATTCTCTAAACCAGGGGTTACCAAGTTCGGTCCTGGAGGGCTGGTGTCCTGCAGAGTTTAGCTCCAACCCTAATCAAACACACCTGAAGCAGCTAATCAAGGTCTTAATAGGTATACTTCAAACTTCCAGGCAAGTGTGTTGAGGCAAGTTGGAGCTAAACTCTGCAGGACACTGGCCCTCTAGGATCAAGTTTGATGACCCCTGCTCTAAACTGTGAGTGCAAATGTCACAACTGTTTACTGGAACATCAAAACTTTATTGCATGTCTTCAAAATGAAACATTTCATTCATGCTTCAAAACCTAGTTATCGTGCCAGTAATTTGGCCAAGGCCACCAAAATATAAAGTATTTTTGTCATCGTGTGAGCCACACTGGTCAAAATGTTTAGTTGTTTTTTCACTATGACAGTCAACCATGGAAATTAAGGTTTTATAAAAAAAAAAAAAAAAAGTATATGAACATTTGTACACTCTGTTACAGTGGTATTACCTGATGTAAACTATGGCAACAGTTTGGATGACTGTTACTGTAGCTACTGAAATGCAGAAAGCTGCACTTCTTATGTATGCCATATTTCCTTTCAAAAGTACAAATTTACACATTACTGTATGTGGGATATTGATTGAAAGAGACTGTTTCAAAATGTTTGAATAATTGAGGATATGGTCGATCTCCCAATTTTTAGCTGCACCCTTCAGCCATTGTAAGGCCATGATTGACAACATTATTTCATCCGATATGCACCTCTGTCCTTGGCCTCTTCTTCCTCTTCCTCTGTTCTGCCTCTGTACACTTCCATGTATCCTTACTCCTCTTCTTCCTCTCGGCTGTTGACCCTGATTGTTTTCTGGATGTTCATCCATCGTCAGAATTGGTAATTTTTGTGTTGTCCTCTGTCTATATATACTTTCCAATTTAAGGGTCATGAAGTGCACCTTTGAGCTATTTCAGAGAATTGGTTTATAATTGGTTGATCTATATTCTCTTCATTAGTGAGAGTCAAGATTAACTTTTCATGGCAAACAATTCATGGCAAATTTACAAAGAGTCTAATAGAGATGTGTAGAAAATATGCTTGACAGTTTATGACAACTAGATCAACCATTTTGCATCTAATGACTTATACGATGAACTAATGAGTAGATGTTTTGAGGGGTAAGACAATAGCACAGAGAACTATATAATACATTTTGAGCAACATGACAATAGCAACTTGTTCAAAAGAATGAGAAACTGCTTTTATGATGTGCACAAGTGACTAGATGATGTGGAGGTTGAACAAGAAATTTAGACATTTTCATTTCTGTTCTGGGAAATGCACCAAAGCAACTGAGAAAAACTAATAATCCTCAATTATTTGTATCCTAATACACAATTTAAGGCCAATGCTGTTTAATCTTCAAAATCATTAGTGCACAAATTTCATGCAGGCTTATACGTGGGTCCTTATTTTAAACTACAGACATTCAATGGAAGTTTAGAGGTGCTTTAAGCAATTTTTCTAAACTCTGCTAGAAGTTTTGTAATTGGCTGAAAAGCGTGGGCTGCTCCCCTGATACTTTCTTGCTGTTTACAGAGCCTAGGGCTATCTCACACAAACAAGTGTGATTTCTCAGGACATCTATTTTCAGTGATATCTGTTATGTTGAATTTACAGGACTTTTAACTAGTCAGAATATTGGAGGGGAAAAAAATATTGCCAAAAAATGTCAGATGCCTCACTGGCAGCAGGATTATAGTGAGATTATGCAATCTCTGTGAGCCATCTGGGTGAGTCCAAATCAGGCATACACTCATCAGACAACAATTGTTCTGATACTGCTGAGTAGCTAAACATACTCCACAAGTCACATAAAGGAAGAGGACTTGTTATTATTTATTTCATATTTATCTTTGTTAAGATGTTATTTGCATTTTTGAATTATCATGAATATGACACCACAGTACATTACTCACTCACACTAAAAAGTTTTCTGAATTATTAGATGAGTTAAAAAATATAAAGGACACTAAATTCATGAAATATTCATGGAAATACTGATGAAAGTGAAAGTGAGAATGCAAATGGAGTGAGAAGTATAAAGAGAATAAAGAAAGAAATACATATAAATGAGCCTTTTAGTGTTTGAGCTGATTGAGGTAGAAAAATGTGTGTTCATCTCTCCTGCTGCATCAACCTATTTGCAGCCAAATCTATTCCAAATGAGAACGCGCTGTGAAATTATCTGTTTCTGCACTATACCTGAATTACCAGCTGTGCCTTCCAATAATAGAGGATTACACTCACTCCCATAATGCAGCGGGACAACTCTAGATAAGCACGAGGAGCCACTGTACTTGAGTGAGCGAGACTAAATTAAGGAGAAAACTATAAATAGATCTGTGGAAGAAACAAACCAGTCAAGTAACCTTATAACCTTGATTAATCCCTGATGGTTGCTGTGAATTTAGTGAATGAATTAAAAACGAATTAAAAACACTCAAGTCTCCACATAAAATGACCATGAAAATGATGGAAGATGATGGAATTTGAAATTTCAGGGTTTAATCTCCATTACGTTAAAGACAACATGGCAGAAATTTCAACATACAGGAGACTTATGCTTAAAGAAATACTCCACTTTTTTTGGAAATGGGCTCATTTTTCAACTCCCCTAGAGTTAAACAGTTTAGTTTTACTGTTTTTTAATCTATTCAGCCGATCTCCGGGTCTGGCGGTAGCACTTTTAGCTTAGCATAGATCATTGAATCTGATTATACCATTAGCATCTCGCTCTCAAAAATGACCAACAAGTTTCGATAATTTTCCTATTTAAAGATTGACTCTTCTGTAGTTACATCGTGTACTAATTATTCTAAACACAACTGTAAGCTGCTGTGTGAACGAGACATTTCAAGACTCACACCTGTAAAGAAAATGCGGTTGTCAATCCCAAAAACTGACAGTGTGAACGTAGCCTTAAACTATTTAACAAGAAGGTTCTGGATGTTACCATTTAAAAATGTTGGGGTCTGTAAAGAAGTCTCTTATGCTCACCAAGGCTGCATTTATTCAATTATGAATGCAGTAAAATATTGTGAAACATTATTACATTATTATAGTTTTTTACTATATTTTAAAATGTGATTTATTCCTGTGATGGCAAAGCTGAATTTTTTGCAGTCTTTAGGAGGATGTGGTGTGTGGTCAAGTATGGTGACCCATACTCAGAATTTGTGCTCTGCATTTAACCCATCCAAGTGCACACACAGTAGTGAACATACACCCGGAGCAGTGGGCAGCCAATGCTGTAGCGCCTGGGGACCAGTTAGGGCTTTGGTGCCTTGCTCAAGGGTCTCACCTCAGTCGTAGTATTGAGGGTGGAGAGAGTGTTGGTTATTCACTCCCCCACCTACAATCCCTGCCGGACCTGAGACTCGAACCCATGACCTTCGGGTTACAAGTTCAACTCTCTATCCATTAGGCCACGACTGTCGTTTAGTGTCACATGATCCTTCGGAAATCATTTGAATATGCTGATTTGCTGTCCAAGTAATCAATTTTAAATGCTGAAAGCAGTTACTGCTTAATATATTTGTGGAAACGATGATACATTTTCCCATGATTTTTAGATGAATAGAAAGTTCAAAAATAACATCTCAAAAAAAATTTAATAAAATAAAATAAAATAATCTTACTGTCACCTAACCTTTAAACGGTAGTGTGCATGCACAATATCTCTCAGCTTTTTCCAGTTAAACACCACAATGTAAAATCTTCATAAAATGGTTACATGCCTGTAGGCTTGTTCCGAAATTGAAAACTTAAACTTTACAATATGTTGAATCGTATGGTCTTAACCCACATTTTCCTCTATATAAAATCAAACCCACAAAAAGTCAATAAGCAGAGAAGAGCAATTCAAGTAATGCTTGAGTTGGCACTGCGTCTCCCTGCAGGCTTAGATACACAGAGCCCTTTAAAGAACAGCGCTCAATATCATGCAAAGTACCAACCAAAAAAAGAGTTTTACATCCTGATGCTGTAAGAGAACAATTTGTTCAACAGAAAATATTTTACTCTCTAATTCTTTAGGAATGATTCACTTTACAGAACCCAGAAACCATTAAGCAGATATGAAGAACCTATAATGAAACAAACAAGAATTTATGCTTCCCAGTTATATTATTAATTTAGTACCCATGGCTATTATCTAAATCTACAAAATGAATGGAACCAAAACTTCAAACGTAAGGAATAAACTGCTTAAATGACCCCTATGCAGCTATATTTAATGCTTAAAAAGTATTTGCATGCATGTCACTGCGTGTGGCTCCTGCATTAAACCCAGCAGATGTCTTTTTCTTTTTCAAACAGTGGGTGAGTAGTTCGCACCACCATTTTGTTTCTTCATAAAAGCTTGTATTGCAAAAGATTGCGCAACTCCTTGCAGAAAAAGATCCATTACAGTCATGTAATATATTATCATTCAGTGGAAGAGCTGCTAACTTTGAATCAAGGACATTAATTAGTATTAAAGGATAAAAGACATCAGCCCTGCATAAGGCCACGATCGTTAGACTTGACTTTGATGTCTTCTCATTGAAAAAAAAAAAAAAAACCTTAAATGAATAACTAGCTTCCCAGTACCTATTTACATGCATCTTTATAAATGATGGCTACTATTCTTCATCACATCATGCATAAATATGGCCGTCAACACAGGCAACATAAGATCATTCATAACATAAAAAGATATGACGTATATTGAAAATATGAAGAACAAGCAGGCTGTTTGGATGCCTGAGGGATAGAAACACAAAGATTCTTGCAATCACTTATACTGACCCCCACTCAGGCAGAATTTAGGCATGGCTAGGTTATTTAATTAGATGGATAGCTTGAATGCATACTAGCACTGTCTTTATTCTGACGAATTGACCAAATGGCATGTGAAATTAAATATCAGAGACAGGACAATGGTAGTATTGACATGCCAGCCTCAGCTCAGAGATGCGCAATGCTATTCCAATCTGACTCAAAAGACCGCTGGCAACAGCTCAGGAGGATCTATTTGTCTGCTAGTTCATGAAATGAGCTTGGAGCGACCAAGCCATAAAGACAACAATGCTGAAGAAGTGATAGTGTGCTGGCGGAGTAATATTGAGAACTGACATTGCCTATATGTGAAATGTGCAGCTAAACTGTGCCTAAATCATCTGGTTTACACATCAAGGACACTTTAAAAGCCTTGTGCCTATAAACACTTCCCTTTGGAACAACAACTTAGATATCAGTACAAAAGGTACAAACAACATGGCATTATCAAAACCTCATTTACCTACAAAAAATATGACAACCATTGTTAAATCTAAATTAAAAAAGAGAAAATGTGCATAAATATAAATACAACATTAAGTTAACTTCAACCAAAGCTAAAATGAAGAAGTTACCCCAGATGACTAGCTACTTCCAGACGGTGAGAATCTGAAGTGTGCATATGATGGACACTTCACTATCCTATGAGAGGATTTGTGAATTGCAGTGAAGTAATGCAACTGAAACAGGTAGATCACATGATAATGACAACATGGTGAATATAGCACATCCAGATTGTAGACAACGTTAAAACAATGGCATGTCTTTTCACTTTTGGACAGCTCTGTGGTATGGAAACAGAATCCAGGAAGGCTCAATCAAATCAACTGCTATTCTTGGTCTGAAACACATTCTCTCTCTCTCTCTCACACACACACACACAGAGAGAGAGAGAGAGATTGTTTAGTGATTGCCGATCTCGTAACTCTGTCTATGTCAGCATCTTTACATGTTGGTACAGTATATTCTTTCCCTGCTTGCTCCAATGAGCCACTGATTTCTCGTACTTTCTCTTTGGTCATGTATTACACAAACTCATTTAGAAAACTAGCATTCATACATTAATTATTGAGGATGTTAATGTAACTCTAAGACAATTAGCTTGAGATCAGATGGTCTCAGCTATTTAAAAAGGTACTTGTACGTCTTAGTTGACCCCAATAGTACTACAGAAATCAAACACATTTGAACAATAACAACACTTCCATACATTTCTCTGCTGGCTATGTCCAAATGTCGAGAAACACAAAGCTGATTCTTCAGTACTGAAGTCAGCTGTTTCAGGAAAATCAGCAGACTGTGTTTTTAGGAAACAATCAGTTGTGATTGGGTGAGCTAGTAATAAAGAGCTGTTCTGACACAGACTCTGTCGGGAATTTCTAATGTTATTTAAAATAGCATTTTTAAGTTGTTTATAAATAAAATATGGTCCGTGGTTAATGTTCCCTGATAAGAAATTAGGAACATTAAGAACAAACTTGCCCATGCAGTCCTTCCACAACTAACTCTCTACAAAGCAGATCTCTGGAAGTCATTGAAACATATTTGTAGTGTTTTTCATCTCCCACAACACTCTTCTGATTGTCTTTGAAGGATGATGGCACACTAACTGAAGCAGGCTTGAATCCTAGAGGATTACTTTTTTATAAGTAAATTCGTTGTATGTGGAAAGACTGAATAGTTCATTGTATTTCTCCCAAATCTTGAATACATATTCAGTTATATGAACTTGTGACTTTATTTGTGCAGAATAAGAATGTGAGTTTGTGCTTCACATGCATTTCATTAGACAATTACACTCTTAAAAATAAAGATTATAAAAGGGGACTTTAACTAGTGCCATAGAAGAACAATTTGGGGTTCCACAAAGAAACTTTCAGTGAACATTTCTTAAAATAACAATTTTCTTAGTGTGAATAACATTCTAATAAACTAAAGAACCTTTTGACTATTAAGAACCTTTTGTACAATGGAAAATTTCCATGCAAGCTAAAGGTTCTTCATGGAACCATAGTTGCCAATTAAAAACCTTTATTATTAAGAGTGCAGTCCTTGTAGAATCTTGTAAGCAATGGTTTTATAGTACACAACGGTTTTAAAATTCACATTCGACATATGCTTATGTGTTACGTGCTGTAGAATATATTAAGAAGCTCACAAAGTAATGTCAATATCAGTCTCATAAATCAAAGCATGCATGCTATTATAAAATTCCTATGAATTAACCATGTCAGCTTTCAATTGGACGTCATGACTGGGAATCATTGAGTCTATGTTTATCACTTTGGACGTGTGTAATATCATCCATTCACAGACTGCGGTAGGTTCAGCAGAGAACAGCAGGACTGACAGGTAAATGACACAGATCATAGTGCCCTCACTTCTAATGTGTATCATACCAGGCTCAGTTCCAATTTATTCCCCTCTGGTGGGGAAGAGTAATTTATGGGAATCACGGGAGGTCAGCTGTGCAAAGAGTTCACACTTGCTGCAGTTGCCACGGAAACAGACATGTACACTCAGGCATGGTGTATGACATGTATCCTTCATGCATTGCCATTATGATTAACCAATTCAGGGGTCAAACTGCCCCTGCGGTGTGGTTTGGTATATAATCTGCATTCAGATGCATGTATTGCTATAGACAATTGATGAGGTGTTGAGTTCTAGGAATCCCACATTTCGCACAAAAACATTCCTTGACTACTGTCAGTGCATTCGCCCTCTGGCATCAGGCTCTCCATATCTACAGCTTAGATTCTTATCACTTTGACTAATTCAGGCCATTATGAGGATGTTTGAGTAGAAAAAGGGAGGTTAGCTAGATATCAGGCCCTCTGAGCTTATTCAAATCTTATAACTCAACATACTCTCTACATTTACCTCAGAGACAAAACGCTGCAATCAAATAGTGGGTCAGAAAGCAATTTGTGAGCTGCAAAATTGATTGTGCCGTAACGCAAACATCACCTTATTTATTTAGACGTAATCTTCAAGTGTATCTTGAGCAGCACAAAGCAATCTTAAATGAATGCATAATTCATGTCATGTTCCGATCACGGTTTACTAAACGATAACAGTTAAAAATTGTATTTGCACAGCCATGGAGAGGCGACTGCATATTTTAGCTCAATTCACCTTTAGCCACAAGCAGAAACTGTGAAAAACACATTTTATCCACACCTCTCTCTTCAAAATACAATCCATCCTCAGAGTGCTGCTCATCCCTTCTGATCTCTCAGATCTATTTCACAAACTGCAATTTCCAACAGAAGCAACAGCAGACGTTAAAGGGGAAGAGAGGTGTAAACATCTTTAATTTTCAATGAATAATGCAACATCATGCCCCCCACGTCCCTAAAGGTGTTAAAACACACACAGATGTGCATTCACACAAAAACCACACATAATCAATGGTTTGCATTAAAAGGGCACCAGAGGTCATTCAGGACTGTGCTCAGATGCAGTATATTACCCCTGGTTACCCTGTTAATATTCAGATGCATGTTGTTAATTAGACCTCTAAATGAAGTAAGCGAAAGTGTATACATGAAAAGTTCAGGTGGTAATAGACTGAGAGCTCTGCTTTGCTTAGTGGCTTTCAACAAATGTAGACTGCTAAAACGAGTGAGAGCCACAGAGAAAATGTAATTTATCTTTGCTAAAAGGACACAAGCTTTAATTAAATCTGAAATGAACTCCACGCAGACATATTCATTTCTGAAAATTGAGTTTCAGGCACTGTTTATTTCTCCTCTCCCAAGGCCATTTTTATTTTCATGTTGTTTTGCTATAATCTCAACTTTTGTGAGGATCAGATGGTTTATCTCAGTTATTGCAGTACACCTTATGCATCAGGGAATTACAGCTTCAGCAGTGTATAGTGCAGTGGGGGAGGGTTATGCTGTATGTTGTCAGTCTCACTACCTGCAAAAGCTGAAAATTCACCAGAAAGTGGACGAATTACCTCTCTCATTCTTTCTTATCTTCTCTTTTCAACAGTAAGGGCCTCTGATCACATTAATAATCGATTTTTTTCTAAACAGCAGAAACCCACAATCATTGTTCACCAGAGCAACTTTCCTCTCACTTAGAGTACAATGTAATTCCCCATGCATCCTCCACAAAATACATCTGACCTATTTTTTCTCCAAAAAAAAAAAAAATGGGGAAAAGAAAGGGATTTGATTATTTTCTAAAAGATGTGAAAAGCAGCGAGAATGAGTCTCTATGAACGGGAGAAACAATATACAAATATCTTCTAATTTTAAGTTTTAGCCTAGTCATCTCTTCTAAATTTTATGATTTAAAATTTTATGATGCAAAATTTACTTTGAATATTTAAGATTCTGCACTATTTCTAGGTCACAAATTTGTGACACTAAACACATGAACTCTTTTGTACAATCCTCCATTAAAGACAAAGAAGCTTGAAACATTTTCATTTATTCATAAATTTATAAATTATAAAGGTGTAATTTTTTCAAACATATTTAGAATTTTGTACATTTCAGTTTTTTAAAATGCTAAATATCACATAAAATTCGATTGAACAAAAATGGAATTAACAAAAACAGAATTTCAGTTCTATAATTTTACACAAACTTGTGGAGTTCATGCAGGTCGATGATGCTGATGTCATTAAAGCAAAAGTGGTACAAACCATATACAAAGACATTCTAAAATTCATGTACTTTTTGAATAGCTCTTCTCACTGAAATAGTTATGTTCATAATCTAATTTGCTGATACAAATTTGTATATAAAAAAAAAACAGCATCTTCACTTGGACCCCACTGTTAATGAATGTGAGGGCATATTTATTGTCTATAAACAACAGTTTGATAAACAAAATGTGTGTGTATTTTTTTTGATGCTCTCTTTTTCTTTTCTTTTTTCTCAACAACAATCCTCCGTATGCCGTCTGACTCAAATGGAACAGGAAATCCAACAAATCTCTTTCCCAACATGTCTCAGCTTCTCAGACACCTTGTAGCCCTTTAAACTTTCATTTTTATCCTCTTTCCTCCTCACCTCATCCCTGTTTTTTAAACTAGCTTCTCTATTGCTCTTACTGCTATCTAATTCCATCTCTTTATCTTCCATACTCTCTCTCTAGCTGTATCTGTCTAATAATACCCTCCTCTCTGCTGAATGTCCTGCAGATGGTCTGCAGGGTTCACTTTTCTCACAGAAGTGCTATACTACTCATCTGCTTCTATGTCAAGACACGACTCCACATGAAGCCAGGAACTGAAACAGAAATGCACTGTTCTGCACCTGGCATAGTTCATCATCTCAGCAATTCTACTTTTGCTAACAAGTTTCTTAAACAGCCAGGAGACATTTGTTAGGTTGCTCCCATTTTGTTACATCTGATCAGATTTTATTGCTAATAAACGTACGGGATGGCTGCCAGAGGTTGGCCTTCATGGGCTATAATGACTAATGAATTTCTTTGCAGAGTGCGACATGATGATTTTTGTGCCTCTGAACAAATGGTACTCCATATAAGTACCATGTGTGTCTCAGAGAGATTCCAAGTAGATGATACCAAACACTTATGCAGAGTGTTGAATCACACAAAATGCTTATTTTAAATAATAATGAGCAAATGCCACTGAAATTAATGGGGATGCTAACTAACAGCTATTGCCAGGCATGATAGACCTCCTTGGGTAAAACTGTATCAAGTGACATCGGGTAATAAGAAAAACCATATCCAGCAGGTATTGCTTACAACCTTTTCCTGATGAAAGAGCACAGTTTAATGTGTTTATATGGCCTTATACAAATAAGTGCATGATCGTGCATGTAAACACATTCATTCTAAAACATAAATTTGCCATTTCTGATCCCCAGCAGCATGCAAGCATAACATTTGATTTTCATGAATAGACTGAGTGGGTGAGTGTCTCTGTATCCGTATATGCGTGTAAGAGAAAAAGAAGAAAGAAGCATTATAGATGAGGCAACATTAAAGGAACAGACCTTAAAGGGATAGTTCACCCAAAAATGACAATCCTGTCATTAATTACTCACCCTCATGTCGTTCCAAACCCGTAAGACCTCCGTTCATCTTTGGAACACAAATTAAGATATTTTTGATGAATTCTGAGAGCTCTCTGACCCTCCCATAGACTTCACCAATCTTGCTTGGTGAATGGCACACGATAACGAAGCTCTGCATGATGACCTACAGCATCGCTCACTCTCTTTCCCACTGCTTCTTTGTGCTATTGGGAAAAATGCAGCCCACTCATAGACCCCCAACCACGAATTATATGAATCTCAGAGATGAAGTGCAGTAATAGCTTCGAAAAACCATGTCATCCGGCTTCCTGTTATGGACAGAATGAAGTGGAAAATTGGCCATTTAGAACAGAGCCCTGGCTGAATTTCAATTGACTGGGGTGAGAAAATGAAATCAAATATAAATTCAAATACACAAAATGAATAAAATAAGATAAATAACAACAGCAAAAACATCTCACTTAGAATGTGAAGTTTACACAGTCAAGACGTGCTTTTCATTTAGTGTGATAAGGTAGAAAGCAAGCTATGGTTACATCACAATTTTAAAAAGGAACTTAAAAAAGTTGGGCGGTATCGAGAAGAAAACACACAGAAATGTTTTAAATACCCTTTGAGGCTGACTCTGACAATGTACTTGAGAAAACGTTCTCTACAAAAACATGCGCAAGCACTCTTTTCTTTTCCCCGCTGTTTTAGCTAAATAAAAATTCATCTTTCTCTTTTTTTTATCTCCCAGCGGTCTTGCTGAAGGACCATCTGCTGATATTTCTAGCTTTAAAAATCTAGGAGTGTGATGACAAGCTGCTCTCGCTCAGCGTAGAAGAAAATCTGCCAGTTTCTCTATTCAGGCCAGTGGAGAGGAGAGTTGGCAGGTCTTCAAGAGGTCATGCTCTTCACAGAGGCTTCACTTTCAAAAGTGAAAAATGGAATGTGTAATTAAACAATCATTTATAGTCATTGCCATATGTCAAGTCACTATGGGAAAATACCCCATCTAGGAGTATTGCCAGTGTTAGTTATTGTTTATAGGCAAATTTTTAAATGCGTAATATAAGCAAAGTTAAAATGAATGTAAAATCACACATGCAAGAATGCTGCTGTTGCAACAGAATACAGTATGATAAACTTCATGATGCATGTATTGGCATCCGCGGTAAGACCAACACAGCTTTGCATTTATACAACAATTCCCCAAATAAGAAATTAAAATTGAGTAACTCACATTTTAAAAGTAATTTTCGCTCCGGCAAAGAAACTAGGCCCAAACAAAACCAAAGCAGAGTTCACTGCCACGCATCACAAACCAGTGTGTTGTTCCTCAGTGAATCAGTGTTTGTGAACAAATCAGTTGAGTGAATGACTTCCTCGCAAGATAAAGATTGTTGTTTTATTCCTGAATGAATTGGTGTTTTTGAACACATTGGTTGTTGTGAAAAGATTAAAAAGTGAAAGATTAAACTCATTCATAAAAACACCAACCCCTGGTTTGACAGAGAAGGTTTAAGCCCTAGACTAAAATATAAATCTGAGCGGTTTCAACTGACAGAAACTTGCACCGACTGATCTTAAAGCATGTCAGTGTCTTTTTTTTGTTGCAAAAAGCACACCAGTAATGTTTTTTTCTAAGCATGTTTAAATTACTTAAATGTCCTAATTGAACTATTGGCTAATCCTGGCTCAGTCTAAGCCCTCTCTGTGAAACTAGGCCCTACTGGCCTAACAATGTGCTTAAATTTCTGTTTACACCAAGAACATGTACTATAATGGCAATTATATTAGGGTCAACACTAACTCAGAAGCTACTGCTTCTGTTAATTTTTAATATATGGTTTTATCCTGATTAAAGCTTTGGAAATACAGCATGGAAACCGCACGCACCCATGTATAACTTTTTTCTCATAGCTATTTGAAAATAACATATGTGTAATTGGAACAGTTCATTGTTGGAGCTGACCTGATGAGATGACGTTCTGAATGAGAGAGAGAAAGAGAGGGAGAGAGAGAGAAACATGCAGAGCGTGGGCGACGCGAGGAATAGGATTGAGAACCATTGCTTTAGAACATTGATTTTGAATCCATTCGAATTGTTAGAAGACAGAAGTGTGATTCATATATGAATAGATTTTAACGTGCACCCCTAGTTTTCTCTTCATCTAAAGCAGCACAGCATGGCCTCGCCCCCTTTGCTGCATGTTCCCGGGGGAGGGGGTTTATCTGGGTTCGTGACTTAACGAACCTGGGAAGTAGCTTGTTATAGTCCCTACGAGCCATTTTTGTAGGCATCAAGCTGCCAGAATTTTAAAAGATGATACCTCCATTTGCATTGAACTTTCAGCGCTGCAACTTTGCAAATATTGTTTATGCTCAAACAGCAATATTACACACTAACTAACATTTAAAAAGTGAAATCACAATCAACCGCCGCTTTAATTAAACTTATCTCACTTCGCAAACATGGACAAGTGGAATGATACAAACTGAAATGAGTCTCAGTAGCATTGTTAATATTGGCTCAGCCTATCAGATTCGAGGACTGGAATTAATCATTGTATTTTAGATAAATCTAGTAAAAATGGGTCTAAAAATGGTATCACGCTGACCAATACACAGCCATGAAGCAAATGGCATCATGAACAACCAAAATATGCATTTTGTAAAGCAAGGAGTATCAATCACTTGGTCACAAACACATTGGTTTCTTTCTGTCCTAATGGCACGATTTTAGGGTCTGTATAAGTACCTTCAGGACTCCTTAATGACATTTATGGGTTTATCCATTATGGCATGATTCCCTCTTGATAGTTGCTTTTAAAGACTGGGGGATGATTGATGTGAATAGGTCTTAAAAGGTTTCTTGACTAAGAAAACTGTAATAGAACCAGCTGGCATTAGTTTAATAATGTCAACTGCAGCTGCGCAAAGCCCAGATGTTTGCTAAAGAAAACCCAGCAGTGCGGACACTGAGTGGGTCATTAAGGTGAATAGGCAAATACTGCTGTTGGTAAAGTGCTACTCTCAAACTGTGGACACAGCGAATGTTCCTTGGGGAGGATTGCAAGCGAGAGAAACACACAAAGAGCAGCACATCTCTTTGTCTGGTTAATTACAACACACCCTCAAAGAATTATGATCGTGAACCTCTTTTAGGCATGCATGTGGATGATAAGGAGCTGGACACAAAATGGCTCAGCAATTTAAAAAAAATCTACACAAATGAGTCTCAATGGGATGGCCTTGCGGATCGAAAAGTGCTTACCACATCACATTTCTTTTCAGGGACCACACTCAATCTGTGGCTTCTTAGGGTGAAAAACCGCTTCAAGGTAGAAAAGAGATGTTTGCAATGCTTGGGATATTCAAGGTGAATTAGAGGCATATTCATGCCAAGAATGCGGTCAGGTTGAATAAAATGCTAAACAGATTTCGGCTTCATTTAGCAACACTAAATCAACTGAAAGGTGAACAGTGCATTTTCTTCCTGAAGAATCAATCTGGGAGATGTTTACCGTTTCCTGAGAAAAGCTGGTCACCGGTAAGGTAAATGTTTAGACATGTGTTCAGTATTGACAAGGACTACAAATGTTTAGGTGTTATTAGTTTAAGCAAATTGTGTTTGTCCATTCTTGTCACTTAGCAAACTACATTTGAGCAATGAATGCATAAGATTTAGGCAGTTAAGATTTTATTAAGGTTCACACAATTTTTCTTGCAGCACAATTTTATGACATTTTTATAGTCAAATTATTTGCAATTGAACTGCATAAGACAAAACATTCAGTAAATAAAATGAAAGATAAAACATTGTTTTACAAAAATATTGTACATACTGTATACAAAAATAAAATTTGTGTAGAAACAGTTTTTAACTGAAATAGCTAGTAAATTTCATTATTATTAATTATGCATTTTTTACAGTGTAAAAATGTTTATTGCAATGATATTTGTAACATTTGATAACAAATATCATCAGGTCCATCATCATATAACAATATGATTTAGGCTTTCGGTTTCATTCTGTGACCTCTCACCCCTCATGTATGACCTCTTGACCTGAACTCTATAACAACAAACAGTGGAACAGCTTTGATAAGAGCCAGGCAGATTTTGAGTTGTGATCAGAAAGGCAAAACAAAACAAACACCCTTATCATCCCGATAATCCTAAACAGTCTGTTTGTTTGATTGTTTGTTGATTTTGCCCTCCCTTGAGTGAGTTTCTTCGGTGTGGTTCTGTTCTGCTGGGGTTTTGGTACAGTAGTAGTGCCAGTATTACAGTAAAAAAGATGTTTACCATCTGGATTTTCCAACTCCAAGGGACATTGAGCCTGTTCCTTTAGGACACAAAAGGGCCACAGAACTTATTCAGTCATGTTATTAGTTTTATTACAGGTATGGTTGGATAATTAGTTACTGCACAGCTGTGCATTGATCTAACTATTGATATTATTCCCTAGAGGACATTGAAGAATTCAAGAATCCCAGACAGTAGTCCATATCATGAAGCACTAGCATAACAAATTCACTTTTTATGTGCTTCTTATTTTTTAATTTAACTACTTGATTTTTAAAATATTAAACTTTTTTCCATTTTCTTAATTCATGTTTTGCATTGCTACATCTGTATGCATATCTGCTCCAAATACTTTTTCAGTATGAATATACAAATATTTTTTTCATGCCAAAAAAGTACTTTTAAACTGCAGGCTGCTATAGAAAAATCATTCCCGTGTATTCATATAAGACTTACTTCATAACATAGGAAAGTGGTGCCTCTTTCCTCAGAATCGGCAGGATAAATCTCATGTCGTAATTCTGTGTGAATGAACGAATTCACCTCCCTTGATGGCTCGTGTAGAAATTTCTCATATGGAAATGAGGCAGGCACTGCGGTGCAGCCTGCTTTCTCATGAATTTTCCTACTTGCTAAATCATCTGCATTTAGCATGGAGGGGTCTATGCTTTGTCTCTGAGCTCACACTCAAAAGCTGGAGAGACCATGACTGAAAGCACTGAGCGGGCTTTGACCAGTACGTGTCAGAAGGAGGAAGACTTCATTATGATTCACCTCAAAAACAGCAGATTTTTGTCAGCCAGACAGAGGCTTAGTCACTGATCCACAATACCAACACAAATAACATGGCTTCTAGAATTTGTAATTTTACACAATTTATTTTTATTATATAACACTGTAATTTTTATACAAATACTATTTATTTAAAATGTATGTGTTTTTTATTCGATATTTTTGTACGTTCACATTTTCCTAAAAGATTTGTTCATCTAGGTTCCATAGAGACAATTTACACAAAAACTGACTTTCAAAAATGAACCTATAAAGATAAATATTCAGTGGAGTAAAACTGGGACATCTAGGCCTGGTCTCCTCTATTTAAAACTTAAAGATCAAAAGGACCTTGCAAAGTGTGTCATATACTACATGATTTTGGTTGGCAATTTGAAAAACACGGTCATTCTAGCCGCCACGTTATTTTGTGGTGCGCGCATATACTAGGCGTTGCGGTAATAGCGTGTAAAAACTCAGATCAAAGGAAAAGCGATCTCTGCCATTCATTTATTAAGCCAGTTTCTCTGTCAATAATGAATAAATGAATGAATAAACGAATACATAAATGCATTTTAAATAATACAAATATTTAAAAAACGGTCTGATAAAATGAAAATGACTTCAAATGTTGATTAATATTAAATGTAGAATTTCCAAATAATATGAAAATAACTGTCTGATGAGAAATAACAAAATAAAAGCCTTTCATGAACTTATCTGTAAATTAAC
This sequence comes from Barbus barbus, assembly GCF_936440315.1. Classification (NCBI taxonomy): domain Eukaryota; kingdom Metazoa; phylum Chordata; class Actinopteri; order Cypriniformes; family Cyprinidae; genus Barbus; species Barbus barbus. The sequence goes on from NC_136756.1 coordinate 18,294,132, forward strand.
AGTTATAAAAAATGAAAACTCCCTGTTTCCACAAAAAAGTTTGACTTTTGATTAACAGTACACCACTCCAGAATGTCATTTGCTCAATGTCAGTGCTGTCTGATTTTCTATTACAAAATAAAAGCCCTCCAAATCTCATATTCTACTTGTTCTGCCTGTGATTTTGGATTGCTCTAAAAAGAAAACTCCCTGTTTCCACAGACCAGTTTCAATTCAGAATAATAGTCCACTACCCCAGGGTGTCACTCAACCAATTTCAGGACGATCTAATGTTGCATTACAAAATAAGCCCTCCAAAAACTCATATATGACCACTTTTGATGTGCCGGTCTGTGTGTGTGCACCTTCCCCTTTTCTGACTGCAATGTTTAACCTAATTGCATGTCTTTGCACCTCGTCTTCCCTTTCTGCATTGTCTCTGCATGGGAGAGGTGGGTTTCTAATGAGCTCTGATTAATCTAATTTCGTCTTTTTCTTTTGAACTACTTTTGCACTTTAATTTGTCATTTAAATCATATCTGTGACATTATTTTACCTGTATATTTGACTATTCTCGTATTTCCATCAAGTTTGATCACTTTTCTGTCCGATGTGAACTCGAAGCACATGCTAATTACATTGCACTTTACATTCATGTTACAGAAATGAAAAAAGGCGAATTCACACCGTATATACTTACTCTTATGTCTTATCAGAGAGTAAAAAAAGTAGAACCGTCAGCTGATGTCCGTGTGGTTATTCTATCAAAAACACAACGCAGACTACACTGGTTACAATAGCTCTAAACAGGAAACTCCCTGTTTCCACAGACCAGTTTCAATTCAGATTAATAGTCCACTACCCCAGGGTGTCAGTCTGCCAGTTTCAGGACGATCTGATGTTGCATTACAAAATGAAGGCCCTCCACAATTCAAATTCTACCTGTTCTGTTCTATTTCAATTCAGATTGACAGTCCACCACCCCAGAGTGTCACTGGGCCAATGCCAGGACTGTCTGATGTTGTATTACAAAATATAAGCCCTCCAAAAACTTGCATCTAACCTGTATTTCCCATATTTTCAGATAGCTCTAAAAAGAAAAGTCCCTGTTTCCATAGACTGTTTTCACTTCAGATTGATAGCACATCACCCCAGAGTATCAGGAATATATGATGTGTAATTTCAAAATGAAAGCCTTCCAAAAACTCAAATTCAGTTTGGTCTGATTTCAGATTCAAATTTCTGATTTCCACAGACTAGTTTCCCCTCATATTAACAGTACACTTTTTCACATTGTCACTTACACCATTTCAGGACTGTTTGATGTTGAATTCCAAAATAAGAGCCCGCCAAAACTTGTACACTGTTTTGTCTACACAGTCCTAAAGTAGTGTAAATGATACTATGAGAAGGCATACTATCAATCTGAAGTGAATGTAGTCTGTGTAAACAAGGAGGTACTCTTTTCTACTTATCTGAATCATTAGAAAGTCCTGACATTGTGTGAGTGATATTCTGAGGTGATGTACTGTCAGTCTGAAGTGAAAATGGTTTGTGGAAACAGAGAGTTTACTTTTTAAACCAATCCAAATAGATATACACTAAAAAATGATGGGTTAAATACAACCCAGCGCTGGGTAAAATATGGATGAATCCAGCGATTGGGTTGTTTAGACCCAGCGGTTGGTTTACTGCCCAGAAGGTTGGGTTAAACATTTAACCCAGTTCTTGGTTGAAAACAACCCAGCATGTGTTCTGTCCAATAAGTACCCAGCACTGGGTTGTATTTAACCCAGCATTTTTTTTTTTTTAGAGTGTAGACAAAGCATCTTAAATATGAGCTTTTAGGGGCTTTTATTTTGGAATTATACATATAATAGTCCTGACACTGTGTGAGTGACTCTCTGAGTAGGTGTAGGCTACTCTCACTTCGAAGTGAAAGTGGTCTGTGAAAATAGGGAGTTTCATTTTATACCATTCAGAACTGACAGACAAAATGCTATTTAGGCTTTTATTATGTAATGCAACATCAGAACGTCCTGAAATCGGTTGAGTGACACCCTGTGGTAGTGGACTGTCAATTTGAACTGAAACTGGTTCATGGAAACGAAGTTTCTTTTTTTAGAGCTATTCAAAATTGACAAAACTGGTCATATTTGAGTTTTTGGAGGGCTTTTATTTTGTAACAGGAAATGAGACAGCACTGACATTGGGCAAATGGCATTCTGGAGTGGTGTACTGTTAATCCAATATGAAACTTTTTGTGGAAACAGGGAGTTTTCTTTTTATAACTATGTGAATTTACAGATAAATTCATGAAAGGCTTTTATTTTGTTATTTCTCATCAGACAGTTATTTTCATATTATTTGGAAACTCTACATTTAATATTAATCAACATTTGAAGTCATTTTTATCAGACCGTTTTTTTTAACATTTGTATTATTTAAAAATGCATTTATTTATTCGTTCATTCATTCATTTATTTATTCATTATTGACAGAGAAACTGAATTAATAAATGAACGCCAGAGATCCCTTTTCCTTTGATTGGAGTTTTTACACGCTATTACCGTAACGCGTAATATATGCGCGCCCCACAAAATAACGTGGCGGCTAGAATGGCCGTGTTTTTTAAAGTGGAGGCTGGCCTGACCGCAGTTTCATACGTGAGATAACTCATACTGTGATATTTTTTATTTTAACTGATGTCTCAGCTGGCACATTAGGCTTATTGTACATTATTAAACCTATTAGTTTCCTTGAAATGTTGCAAATATATTTCTTATTACTTTTTATATCTTCCATGGGGCGTCGTTTGAGCGTTTAAATTATGCTCATCAGGCACTGTCCCCTCCTCTCCACTCATGGGTGCAATGCTGTCTCATATATAGAGTAGACTAATATTACACGAAGCACTGGGGAACGGTCAGCCCCATTTTTATCCCGAGCGTCAAAGTTAAACTCTCACTTAAGACAAATAAAAAGACGAGAAAAGGAGTTCGGGCTCTCTACAAAAGAAAGTAGCGAAGGCAGGTTGTCCCTCAGCCATTCTCAAGGAGAGAACCAAAATAAACGGCACGATGTTTGGGATGGTCTTTTTTTCTAAGGAAAACGGAACGACCCTTTGTTTTGACATTTTCAAGAATCTACAAGGGTTAGTTGGACTTCTTTTGCTGCCAAAGGTGTTTTAACTTGCTAACAGGGCGAGTATGGGTGAGACAAAGGGCTCTACCTATCGACAGCTATTCTGGGGCACCGCGTAGCTCACGAGAGTGTTGAGAACGACCCGCGCTCTGGACAATATCTGGTTTCATATATCCGAGGAAGAAATATGGTGCGTCTTTTAATTTATTTTCCAATTCTTTGGACGTCCAGAGAACTGCCTGACTGTTTTATGTGAAATGGATAAATTAATTTGAATTTTTTCAAAAAATTCGATTTTGGGATGAATAAGAGGCACGCGCATCTCGCATGAGCGCAGGTGGACCTAATGAAGAGGCGCTGTAGTAAACGAAAAGAAAACGCGCAAAACCCAGCGAGTATTTTGTAAGTCACTTCTGTGGTTTTGTGGGGTTTATTTTTCCCGTGCGTCCAATTCCAACTGTAAATAGGCATGTGTGGAATAAGGCTGCTCTTTTGAGGGACAGCGTATTAACGGGAAGATTTTTCTCTGGACTGTTACAGTTTATCCTTTTACACATCACTTTCACTTGAATCCCCTTTGTCGCGTGGATATTCAGAGTATTATCGATTCCCGTCGAGTGAAAGAATGCCTGAGGACCTCTCTGCGGCCAAAGCCCTCTACATGGGCATGGAGGTACTGATTGCCGTGTCATCTGTAGTAGGAAATGTGATGGTGGTTTGGGCGGTAAAAATTAATAGATCTCTGAGAGACACTACGTTTTGCTTCATCGTTTCTCTGGCGCTCGCGGACATTGCAGTAGGAGCGCTGGTCATACCACTGGCGATAACTATAAGTATCGGACTCCAGACTCACTTCTACAGCTGTCTGCTGGTGGCGTGCACGGTGCTGGTTCTGACCCAAAGTTCTATCCTCGCCTTGCTCGCTATAGCCATCGACCGATACCTGAGGGTCAAGATCCCAACTAGGTAAAGTTATCATTCCCTCATTCCATCTGGTGCTCTGTAAGAAGTAAATACACCTATGGTACTGTGTATTATATTGGCAATCAGCCTATATAGGCTATTCATATGTGTCACACACACACACACACACATTAAGGTTTTACTTTCGTTTGAGGACGTTTCATATATTGTTTTTATACTGAGCTAATGGTATTTTCTATCCTCTAAGCCTACCTCAAACAAAACCCTCAGATATACCTTTTTGTATTTTTAGAAATTCCTGGTGGTGTTTATTGGCTGGTGCCCACAAAACATGATCCATCTACCGGTCCTGATACATATATACTGTCTCCAACTATATAGTGGGGCCAGTCACTTGAGAACACAGAAAAAAGTTGTTGGATTTAAAACATTTAAAACAAAATAATAACGATAAGATATAATAAAGGGAATAAATAGGAATACATCATGTAAAATATCAATAAAAATGATGAATTTTGTACTATTTTGTACTTGTAAGTACTTGCATAAAGATGTAAATTATGGGAAAAAAATTGTCATTTTTACAATGAATCAAAGTTCAGCTGACCCATTAATTAAAAGTTAATTTATAATAATAATAATCATATTGGCTACTGTCTGGCCAGACTGTTTACAGCAACATGCGGTTTATGTTGCTCAAGGGGTACAGATGGAGTACATGCACATGACCTAATGACATAAGCTTAGGGGTGTGTGATATATATCGTCTGCGATAATATCGTAATTGTTGATTTAACAATGTGCAGTTTGACATTATCGAGTATTTTTCAAAAGCCAAACAAAACACCTGGAGTGCACGCATACATTATGTGATGAAGTCCATTGGGTTAAATAGTGCATGTGCACATTTCGAGTGTGTTTTTTCACTGCATGATTCAGTCTATTAAAATGCATTAAGAATGATCACAAAATTCAAGATATGGGGGCAGAAAATGTATATGTATCATTTTATATAGTTAAAAATCACATGAAGGGTCCCGTTTTTTCTTCGAAAATAAGCATGGTTACAAATGTGATATTGATTTTATACAACAGTTCAAAAAACAATAAGTTAACGGAGTGTCTATTTACACTAAGTGCAAATAGCCTGCCTTGTTGGCAGAGGCTATTTACACTAACTCTGCCCACTAACGTGTGATTGGGTTAGTCAACATTACAAAAGACAGTTGGCAGTAAGTTATCATTGCATACGGTTTAATGATGTACTACTATACTGAGGTGCAGATAATTGCCACTATTTGCAGTAAGTAGTATAAATAGCCTAAAATTATGCTATTTTAACATAGTGTAAATATAATCTATCGCTATTAACACTTAGCGCAAATAGCCACTGCCATAAGTTAATATTAAGAGACTTCCATTTTAGACACCATATTGCCTGTTTTTGCTCCATTCCTCCAACAAAAAAATAATTCCTAACAGCTACAGCACTGTTTTACGTCTCTGAGCAACATGACGATGTTTCGTTCCTGAACGAATCAACGTTTAAATGATTCGGTTAAGTCGCAATGACAGTGACTTGCTGCCACCTACTGCCGATTTTAATTTCACATTTAAAGTATCTTTTCATTTTTTAAATAATTTCAAATATCAGTATTCAGTGTTTTAAGTTTAAAATATCAACATATTATGCATTTGTAACTTTTAACAGGTTAAAGCACTCCATGTCCCTCTGAGCTGCATTAAACAGTGTAAATCTAAATGCCACTTCAGATGCAACTTCTGCAAAGATTAATTTTGTTGATACTGGTTTCATTACAGCCTGCATGTCTTATTATTCTAATTGACTGATTAAAAATTTAACAATTTGACTCAAAAGATGCACACTTTTAGAAAAAATGGCTTTATTAAAAGGTAAAATGTCCCATAAAAGGTCAAAATCAATTTTAACTTATATGAAAAGATTCATTTCTGCCACTGATGTGAACTGACCACACAGAATAAGAGGAATGTCAAAAACTGCAGCTGTCCACGGTAGTCAGATATCAGCACAATAACACACTTGGCAAAATATTGTCTAATTATCGTTAGTGAAAAAATCCCCAAAAATATTGTGATATCATTTTTTTCAATATCGCACACCCCACATAATATGACTTGTGCGTTTCTGTGCTGAGAATACACTGTCCTAGCCAGATTAACATCTCCAACATGCATACACTATCTGCTTTTAAGTTCAAGCTACATCCTATTTGCAGACTCTATGGCTAGGTTACTCTTTTTCCCCAGTGGAGTTGAACATACTCGGCTATGTAAAAGCCATTACATTTTTAAAGACGCTTTTTGTGTGGACAGTATAGCCCAGGGATCTCCAACCCTGCTCCTGGAGAGCTACTATCCTCCAGATTTCAGTTCCAACTCTGCTCCAACACACCTGTCTGAAATTAACAAGTAGCCTTGAAGACCTTGATGAGCTGGTTCAGGTGTGTTTGATTGGGGTTGGAGCTGAAATCTGTAGGAGAGTAGCTCTCCAGGAGCAGGGTTGGAGACCCCCGGTATAGCCACTTCTGTGTTCTGTGCTCTTTTCTCAATTTAATGCATAAAACACAGGAGTCCTGTGTTCAAAACCCAAATGACTTGATTTTATAATTTTGCATTTAATATTGTGAGTTCACTGGAATGATTGCCATGACCAGTACAATAACAGAATTAACATAAAATCAACCCCTTTCAACACTTTTGTGAGGAAACATGTGGGCATACACATACCAGTCTGAAGGAAGTACCCAACTTATTTTGCAACTTGGATATAAGCTATTTTCTTTGAATGTGCAAGGGAATGACACAAGAAACCTCGCAAATTCAAGTTACAAATGGCCATAGTCACTCTTATGTTAAAAATTAGGCGGTTAGCACAGGGTGCTGCGAGGAAAAAGTTACCTCCTACAGAACAATTTATTTTGGAGAGCGAACACAATCCCATGAAACTGCCGTGAATGAGCTATAGAGAAGTGGATTGTGTCTGAGAAGAGTCGCTGGCCTGAGTCACTGCCTGTCCGCACTGCCAGGATCAACCACTGTGCGCAATAGATGAGAATGCAAGAAACTGAACTGAAGGCCTACAGTGGAGTCCAAAAGTGTGTATCATCAGTATATCTCACTGACATCAGAGCTTGATCTGTGTGAATGCCATACATTCCATCCCTGTTATCTCTGCATGATCCCAGAATAATACAAGGGTGCAGCTGAAGTAAAACAGACTAAAGTTCATCGGTCTACAGCTTTTACAGAATGCTTTTACATTTGATACAGAATGTAATGTGGCATTACAACCTACTGGCAGAAGACAGGGACAAATGAATCCATTTGAACTCCATTTTATTTGATTTGTTCCACTCGTCAATAATGCATATGGCTTTTATTCTGTATAAAGTGTAGTCATGCTTCACAGCTTTCCAAACACAGCCATCTATTTTTGTACAATCTGAAAACTGTGAATTTAATCATAGGAACTTAAAAACAAAGCAAACGGCACTTCTCTTGGACCTACAGTACACTCTCATAAAAAGGTACATAACCATGAGTGTATGCATGAGTAAAAAACATAGTAATAGGCTGTGGTTCTGGGCTGCACACAAAGAGTATTACTACTGAGATGAAACAAACATTATCATTTAACATTTATGTTTTTACTTATTGCAGTTAATAAAAGCACATTCAAGCAAGGATTCAAGCAAAAACTGTCTACTGAATCCCTGAACAAACAGGGTCTATTGATTCAGAGCACCTCTGTGTGGAATTCAGTCAGACAGCTACAGAGACTTGAAAGTCTGCCATTAAATCACAGGTACCTTTGTTCTGATATTATTCACACAAAAGACAAGGGGTTTGGAGAGAGAACTAGAATCTCAGATGAAAGACAGCATCTCAGAGAAGATGGAAGGACAAGACGGAGTGGGTGTGAATGAAACAAGCTTTCTGGTGGTGGTACTTTGTCACAATTTAGCTCTTAATTTAAGTTAGACAGCAGGTAAAAGCAGCTGGCCCTGGTCATCAAGTGACCTTGATTCTGTACCAGAAGTACAGAATTTAGCCTTTTATTTGCTTGTAAAATGGATATTGTGGAGATACATTGCACATTTTGGAGTGATAATATTTGTGAAATTGCAGCAATAATAATGTATATTTAGGGTGGCCATATGTGCCGTTCATACGGGACACATCCTGGCAAGGATTTTAATATTGCCCTAAACCATCCAAAGTAGTTTGACCAATAACATGCAGGTATTGTACATAATTGACCAATTGTGGCGCTGCACGTGAGAAGGTGAGATCTACAGAGAACGATCAAAGCGATGCAAATATGCACACGTGTTTGTTCATTCGTTTGACTGGAAGCATTGCTGCGCACCGATCAAAAAAGACACCAAGGTAAGCGCAAGAGCGATTCGAAAGCATAAGGAGCCGTCTGCTCTGCTCTCTATAGCTCTCATGAATGTCACACAACAATCTACTTGCACAGTGCAAACAGCCAAAACCTGGATATTTTAGGCAATATAGAAATCCTGGCAAGGGTGTGTCCCATAAAAATGGCCCATATGGTCACCCTATGTATAATGTATTACAATGAAAATTTGTTTCACTCTTATTGTTTTTGTGTTTCAGTTATAAGAGAGTGGTCACTCCCAAACGAGCTGGAATTGCAGTGTTCGTGTGTTGGATGGTGGCCTTCATAGTCGGCTTGACTCCCATGCTGGGCTGGAACAATTTATACAACCTGCAACATAATAACAATGGCTCAATCGGCCCAGACCTCATCGTCACCTGCCAGTTTGAGAACGTCATCAGCATGGAGTACATGGTCTACTTCAACTTTTTCGGTTGGGTGCTTCCCCCTCTGCTTTTCATGCTCATCATTTACTCTGAAATCTTCTACATGATCCACAAGCAGCTAAATAAGAAGGTATCCAGCCACTCTGAACCAAACAAGTATTACGATAAAGAACTGAAGCTGGCGAAGTCTCTGGCTCTAGTCCTTTTCTTGTTCGCTGTTAGCTGGCTTCCTCTCCACATTATGAACTGCATCACACTCTTCTGTCCGAAGTGTGAGAAGCCCATGTTCCTCACTTATATTGCCATTCTGCTCACGCATGGCAATTCTGCCGTCAACCCTATCGTTTATGCTTTCCGCATCAAGAAATTTCGTACTGCATTCCAAAGGATCTGGAAGCAGTACTTCTGCTGCAAGGAGGCTCCTCCCCCTGAGAGCCAGCTGAGCGAAAGACTGGATAACAAGCACTACATCGCTGCTGCCATCGCTGCTCCTGAACCTGCTTTGGAACATAACGTCTGACTGACATCCCAGGATTCTCTAACAAGGTCGAATGACTTCTGCTAGCTGGACGTCCAAAGCTGTCATGTCTTGGTTTGTTTATTTTGAATGTAAATCAGAGCTCACCACAGACTCTTCTGACTGAAATGTCCCTTTATTGGAATAATGAGACAGCATCACTTTAAAAAGCAGCACATGAGTCAAAATAATTTTGAAGACGACGGGGAACCACAGGAAATCTTGCTTTATGAAGCAGCCTTGAAGGATGCTTTTAAATCAAGTTAGTTTGATAGTACATATACAATTAAATGATAAAAAACATAATGAATCAAAAGAATTGCACATAATTGTGTTTTGTGCAGTTATAAAAATATATTATCACCAATTACTGGTTCAGTATTAATGTATGCAGAACAGATATCAGAGCGCTGTACACTGTCAGATTCTTGGATATTCTTCTTTTATTCTGAACCTTTGTGCACAATGACAGGAAGAGGATGTCAGAAATAGTGACAGAGGTGGACAGGTTTTTCTTGTCCTATTATGGAGTGTCTCAGCGCAGGTCTGTTATTGTAAAGGACAAAAAAAAAAAAAGCTACTGCAGGCAGCTGACATTGGATTTTACTCAGATGCAGTGAGGTTCTCTTGCATTTTAGCAAAACTGTGTGTGTGTGCGTGCGTGTGCGTGTGAAGTGTATGATTGGGTGCATGCCGTAACAAAACTGGAATTGTTTGAGGATATGAAGTACCTAAGTCCAAATCTCCACTGTTTGAACATATTCAGGGTTTGAATATGATCAAATGATCAAAACCAATACTGTATTACCTTTCATTATTATAGCAGAATTTAGGAACACTTTTTCCAGAATCATAATGATCAGTTTTTAAAACAAAAGTATACTACACTACTGAAGTATATTTTGAAGTCTTTTTGGGTGAAGTAACCCCTTTAAAGGTGAAGTGTGTAATTTTTGGGATGATAAAATGCTTTCTCCTGTCCCAGCTATAAATAATAAAACCATTTGTTGGTTGATTTCCCTGAAAAGTTTAAACTGTGGTTCTGAGGTGCCATCAAAACATTGCTCTGTTTGTTTCAGCATCCTGACCAGCTTGACACCGACATCCTGACCGTGAATTTGGGGTGCCAATTGCACATGGGGGAGTGTTTGGGAATTATTTTTGCAATTCCATTTGGTCACTCTAGTGGCACACGAATTACAAACTTCATTTGTCATACTAGTGTGGGGTATTTGATCTCACATGCGGATGAAATACCAGGTCTATACTGACATCAAAGCTGAACATGTATCTGATCTGTACATAGTAATGTTATGCACTATGCCCAAGTACATTATGTTCATAATTGTTAAACAAACGTTTGTGTAATTACAATCATTTGTACATTAAATATTTCTGAGTAAATGGGAACAATGGGCTAATTCATTTTGTAATCTTGTTTTTACTTCACTGCAACAGACAGACATGGTATAAATGAGTGGTATTGCACTGCATGAATGAGGAGGTGGGAGCTTCCTGTCCCTGAACCCCATCCATTCTCAATATGATTGAAAACAGGAAATATCACTTTACTATAAATGGAAATAGTTCATCATCATTCATCATTTTTTACTGTCAGCATATTTTCCTTGCTCTAGCTGTTGGTATCAGCTTTTGTTTGTCTCATGCTAATGAAAGACAATAAACAAATATGCATTCTAAAATTACTCTTGTGGTAAATATTATCTTTAAGGCCAATTTTCCAATTTTCCTTTTTATTATGTGTGTGTATGTGTCTGTAAGGGAGATAAATGGAAATAATTGCACACGATAAATGAGTTTACCTATGCAACATCATTTATCAGACTTCCAAATCTGGTTCATATCTCTATTAAAAACATTTAGAACCATCTTTAATTTCTGATTATATATTTATATAACTATCTGTAATCAATGAGTGGTTCAAGAGGTCAAATTTCAGATGCTACATTAATGTACCAGAAACGAACCCTGTGCCAACCTATAGTTTTCCCAATTTATAGTATCCTATAGTTTTGAGGTGGGTGTCTGTTTCAAGTATGCCTAGTCACTGTACAATGCTGATTTTCCCTATTAAATGTCTATTTTAAGAATTCCTTAAGCTTTATAGTGATGTGCTAAACAGAAAAGAAAAAATAAACCAGGATACTCTGCATCGTATCAGTCTTATATCGACCTCTAGTGGAAGTAATGGGTGCCGAATTTAAAAAATAAAAGCATGCTGTAAATAATAGGCCAATTTTGCCAGGTTAAAACATAACAAGCCTAAAATCAAAAACGTGTTTGAGTAAAGACAAAGTCTCTTTAAGGGTATTCTATAGTCTTAAAGATAACGACAAAAATCTAAATACACAACATATAACACCAAGCCAGTGACGTCACATGAGCGCGTGCGCGACACGGAGGCGTGGACAGTAAACGTATTTTTGGCGGACAAACGCGCCGCAAATGCCTGAGCTGAAATGTTTTGAATTTATAAACACACGGGTTCAGCATGGCGCTCATCTGCACAAATACGGCGCATCATCATCATCACCTGCTGCTAACACACTCGGATGAACCGTGACTTGCAAGCTTTTATTTAACCTTTTCGACGGACTCTGTGTGCGTTAACACAAAACAACGCGATGCGGCTATTCGTTTACTACTAGCGCTGCTTGCTTGTAAGCTGTCAGTTACATTGTTACTCTACAAACCCTTGCTAGTGCATACTGAATATTGTGTTTATTTACATTTTTCTGACAGCGCTGCTAGAGAAGTGACGCTTTTCAAACATCAGTGAAACTGAAACAGCTTTTGTTAACAGATCATTTTAGGAATAAGCAGTAGATACCGTCTGAACTCTTCACAGCAGAACGGGAAATACAGAGAACATAATGAACGGGAAAGTCCTACCAGACTCTCCAATAGCTGTAGACTGCTGGCAGCTCCGTAAGTGCCATCACGTCCGTCTGTTCTTCTTGTCTCACATGCACGCGGATCACACCTCTGGCCTGTCCTCCACCTGGAGTCACCGGCCCATATACTGCTCTCCTCTCACTGCCAAACTGCTCCAGCGCAAACTCAAGGTGAGGCCGAGCACCTATAACTGAGGTCTGCACGGGTCTGGGGGGAAATCATTCATTATTTGAGTGCTATTACAGTATTAGAGTTGGGTTATATTGTTATCAGTTATAATTTTAATTTACGTTTTAATATTTTTTGTTATATGCCTGTTTTTATCAGTTAGTTGCTAAATCAACCATTTTTGTCTTTTTTTTTTAAGTTTAACTTTCTCACGTAATATTTATATTTCTTTGTAGTTTTAGTTAACAATAACAACACTGTTGTACTTCAAAGTCAACTATAAAAAACAAAAACACTCAACTGGAGTGATATTTATATTGAACAGTGCTTTACAAATAAATGTGCATATACATAATAGTGTAGATTCTCTAAATAACAGTTGGTCAAAAATTAGTTTTATTTAATTAAAACAACAAACTTGACTATAATATCACGCATATTCTCACTCAGTATAAATTGATCTTTACAGATTTTAAATAGGAAGGGGTCCCACGTAAAAGTTTGAAAACTTCTGATCTAGAAAACAGTGGATGAAAAATGCAAAACAAATGCCCTGTCCAAATACCCACACTTGTGCTCTTTGCACTTGACCACTTTTATGATGTATTTCCTGTACAAAATAAATATACTCATCTTTGTACCAATAAAACGTGCAACTCGTTTTTATATCTAATTATATGTAATATCTTGCATTGGAAAGGTTTCTTTGACCTCTAGCGAGATCTTGGCAAAAAGTCTCACCAATAATTTCCAGAACATGATGCATGATGGGATAAACTAAGTCTCAAATAGCGCTCTCCGGAGTGGTATTCGAGATAGTGTGTGTTAATTGTGTCCTATTGTTGTGTTCCACAGGTCAAAGAGAAATGGATCCGTCCATTGGAGATCGGGGAAGCTCACATGCTGTTGCTAGATGATCTTGGAAAAGAACGACTGACCGTTACCCTAATAGATGCCAATCACTGTCCTGGGGCGGTTATGTTTCTCTTTGAGGGATACTTTGGCACCAGACTCTACACTGGTGTGTGTGGGAGAAGAAAATGAATATTATGGAAATGCGCTATAATCTAATAGTTTTTTCTTAAAACAGAACATTATTGAATTTCACTGTCACATACTGAGATTACATTTTAATGATATTGTTATTGTGTTTTATCTCAGGCGATTTCCGTTACACCCCATCTATGCTCAGAGAGCAATGTCTGAGGAATACCACTACCATTGATGTGCTGTATCTGGACAACACGAACTGTGACCCCACTCGAGCCGTACCTTCTCGTCAACGAGCCACTCAACAAATTAAAGAGATCATTAGGGCTCATCCTGGATATGCTGTGGTTATTGGTGAGACGCTCACATTTGCAAAATTGTCAGAGTATTTAATGTAATAGGATGAAATGAAACAGATTTAAATCAGAAAGGCGTGTTTACATCAAGTAAGATAACTAGGTTTTAGTAATGATTCTAATTCCATGAGAGTTGGGAAGTCCACACCACAGCTGTAATGATAACTATATAGAGGAATAATGTTGTTAGTATCACTTTGTTAAAATTAATTTCCACTTCAAACTAATTTTGTTCTTTTGAACTTTCTATTCAGAGAAAAACTTTCTATTCATCCTAAAAATGAATGAATCATTTCCCACAAATAATTAATTGTTTCAACACGGATAAGATAAGTTTTTTGAGCACCAAATCAGCACATTAAAATTATTTCTGAACTATCATGTGACCGTGAAGACAGAAGTAATAGCTGCTGAAAATTCTTTGCCATCACAGGAATAAATTACTTGGGTTACTTCTCATGGTGAGCATAAGAGACTTATTTCAAAAACATGGAGAAAAAAAAAAAAAAAAAACTTTTAAATGGTAGTGCAAGCATTTATTAATATCTTTATATTAGTGCTGTCAAACGATTAATTGCGATTAATCGCATTCAAAATAAAAGTTGTTTACATATTATATGTCAAGTCACCTTTATTTATATAGCGCTTTTAACAATACAGATTGTGTCAAAGCACTTAACAGTATCAAATTGGAGGATAGAGTGTCAGTAATGTATAATAATAAGATTAAACACTCAATTTTCAGTTAAAGGCATTTCATTATTCAATTCAGAGTTGTCATTGTCTACCTCAGTTTAGTTTAAAAGGTATCTGTGAAATCAAATTGACGATAAATCACTAGAAATTAAGTGTCCCCAACTGAGCAAGCCAGAGGCGACAGTGGCAAGGAACCAAAACTCCCTCTGTGACAGAATGGAGAAAAAAACCTTGGGAGAAAGCAGGCTTAGTCGGGGGGTCAGTTCTCCTCTGGCCAGGATATTATTGTTTTAATTAAAATTTTAAATGTATATATGTATTATATTTCAATTTTTATGTTGTTGCAATATGTGTGTGTACTGTGTATATTTATTATGTATATATAAATACACACGCATGCATATATATATTTAAGAAATATGTTACGTTTATATATATTAAATATATTTATATATATATATAATATAAATTGTATGAATATAAATATATACATGTAAATATTTTCAAAATATATACTGTATGTGTGTGTATTTATATATACATAATAATATACACAGTACACACAGATATATTATGTAAATAAAAACTTTTATTTTGGATGAGATTAATTGTTTGACAGCACTACTTTATATATAATTATGAATATATTTTTATATAACTATTAATGTAACTTAATTTAATAAATAACATTAAAATACTTATTTTTAATATTATATTTTTCATTTTTTATATGTATCTTATACATGTGGCATTTTGAATAATTAACCCATTAATGTTATTTAGTTGTGCTGATAGAAAACATACTGTGAAAAGTGACTGAATTAATGTCAGTGAATCTCCACTGTAATAATTATTAATGAATGTTTTTACCTGTTATTAGGTCTTTACTCTCTGGGTAAAGAGTCTCTGCTGGTGGAGCTGGCTATGGAGTTTAAAACATGGGTGGAGGTGGATAGAGAGCGTCTGGAAACCTTGCGTGTTCTTGAGCTCCCTGATGTTTTCACCACTGACTCTGGTGCAGGCCGCATTCGTGTGGTCTCTCAGTCAATGATCAATGCCTCCAACCTGCAGGCGTGGAATAAAGTGCAGCCTACCATCGCTATATTGCCCACCAGCCGCCCCATGATCTCCTGTCACACTAATGTGTATGTGGTGCCTTACTCGGACCATTCTTCCTACCAGGAGCTGGAGGACTTTGTGTCGGCCCTGCGTCCCATCTCACTGGTGCCCATTGTGGGCAACTGTCTGCCTTATTTTTCTTCTCTTCTAAACCCCTGCAGGAAAAAGTCCAAAGAGGTGGTGATTCCAGAGTCGGTCAAGCACTACATGATGACCAATTCTAATTTTCAGAGCTCCACAAATGGCATTACAAACATGCTTCAAAGAACCTTGCGGCCAGAGTCTTGCGGGGTGGTGTTCGAATCTCCAGAGTCAAAAATAAGACGACTTAGTCACGATGATGGGGATTCTGACACAGATCAAGATTCCGACTGCATTCTTCTAGACTTGAGCACCAGCTCCTACTCTCGAGAGAACGGCCCACACAACAAACGTTTGAAACCCATCCAAGTTGCATCAGAAGATATCGTCACAATTGGCAGCAGCCTTCCTTCAGATGACAATGAATCTGTTAGTACACTTACATATTTTAGATCACCTGACCACAGCTCAATGTACGAATGTGAGCATGAAAGCCCAACAAAGTCATCCAAGGAGAAGAGTCCTCAAATGGGCAGCACTAATTCTAGAGAGAGGTGCTCCTCATTGGACAGCATCAGTATTCACGACCAAACCTGCGTTACCACTGTATTCACACCCCCTGAAACACAATCGGTGACCGCTGCCTTGACCTTCACATTACAGCGAGAGCAGATTGAGCAGTTGCTCCTTGAGAACTTCATCATACCTGCTGAACAACTTAAAGGTAAGCAGATGTTGTGGGGAGTTCATGAAGAGATTCGCCTTACTCCAGTTGATCTTCCTAAACCAGCTGGTGATCCCCTTGAAGCAGCTATAAAGACATTCAAATCTAAATGTGATTAAGCAAGCACTTACTGTGTGATGTTCATGTGAAAGTTTAATTATCATGTATCTTTGTAAATTAGATGTCAACAGTATTGTCGTTAAATTTACAAATCATTAACACTGTGCCAAGTACTTACTCTTTTTCACATTGTTTTTCTGCATTTCTTTTGAGCCAAAAACTGATGACATTGTTGGTAATACTGATGGTATTATTTTCACAATGTGGATGCTGAGGTTTAACATGTTTTGCATGCATTTGTTATTTTATGTAGCATCACAAAGCACCTTACTGTGTAGATTTGTTTTCAGGTGAAAAAAAAAATCCTATTTAAAGTGTTTTTTTGTTGTTCTGGGTCAAAATCTTTTTATTTACATATCAGCTTTTTGTTTATGATAAATGTTATTTAAAGGATTGGAATTTTGTAGACCTTCTGAACAATAAACATTTCAGTTTGTGTAGATTAACACCCAAATACATCCAAATAACCTTTTATTTAATGTGAGAAATATTTGGCAGACTGAAGCCGATGGGCATGAGATGGAAAGTTCTGTGCATGTTGTGACGCATAACAGACCAATCGGTTCAAGGTTATTAAAGTAATAGCTCTTGTTGGTATTTTCAAATTAGCATCAAATTCTTTGGAATATTCTCTTTGAATTATACAGCCTGTGACTTTATTAGCTGCTAAAGGCATTATACATTAATAGGATATAATGCCCTTAAGTAATACTTTGATTAATCTGCCATCTAATTTCTTATTGAAGTTATTGAAGTGTGGGGAGAATTCACTCCTGCACCATTCAAATCCGACACATAGACACTGTCCACAATAACATGTGAAGCTTGCGTGCAGCGTATTCTCGTTTTTGTGTGTGTGTGTGTGTGTGTGTGTGTGTGTGGTGGGGGGGGGGGGGGGGGGTTATCTCTGAAAGCAAAAAAAAAAAATAACTAATGTATTGCTCCTCATGACTTCAAAAGATTTGTATAGTGCAAGAGATGTATACACAAATTTTATGCTGTGTTCCAGGGGGGAAAAGTCATATGGAATGACATGAAGATGATTGATTTTATATTTTGTTTTCTTTTGGGGGCTGAGAAAAAAAGAGAGAAGCACTGTTTTAGGCTGTGTGAATTGAATAGGCTCTTGGTTTAACCAGCAGGTGGCAGAGTAGTTCTATATTCTAAAACACAGCCATATATTGTGTACAGTAATGTGGAATTAATTCAGGAAAATATAGTGAATTAATCTTACTGATTTTATAATTACCTACAAAAAAAATTGAAATTATGATTTTATGATAGTACTTATGTGCTCAGCATGTTTCTGTTCAATTTTGAATAAATTCAAAATCTAATCTAAATACTATTTCTGTTTAAATTGAAATGACTGTTTGTAGTAATTTAAGATCCCACTAACAGTCTGATTAGTTTAGTAAACATTAGAGAAGCAGCCCTTCTTCATTTCAATCTGTCAGAAGTTCATTCCTCACAGATGAGTATGAGTCTAAAAATCCTTCAAACAGTTACACACAGAGAAAAGCCACAACCAACTACACTGACATCTGTGACAGATTCATCACAGTTTTATCAGATATTTCTGTTTCCTCAGATAAACGTATATGTTCAGAGAAGAGACAGCCTATTGAAAGTTTCACCTAAACAATTCCTCTGTGTGAACAGATTATCCACGAGGATTTGTCCATGTCACGGATACCACTGCCTCATATTCAGAAAGATATGAATAAAATAAGAGCGGATCAATGTCTAATTTATTTCTATCATACCTCAGATAGAGAAGTCAGAGGTCTGTGATTTAGTATTCACCAGCTTGTGACAATGCCTGTAATACATATTTAGGCAGTCCAAACATTTCTGTTTACCATTGTATCCATCTACTGAAGGATTGTGTGTAAGTGATTGGGTTTGCATGCTGCTGTGCGAGGAAATATATGACTAAAGCCAGGCTGTCCTATAGCTGTGATGTTTAATTTACCTCTGGTTTCTGCACAGGCTCACTATGCTCATAAAGGATGTATGGTTTGATGCATCAGGGGGACTCTTTGCATTCCAGATGAGACCAAACCCACATTAAAAACGCACTACAGACTGAGCTGATCCAGCACAGGCATCCTTACATCAGCCTAACATCCTGGATTGACGGCCAATTGCTAGCTCAACTGCCACAGGGAAACAACAGACTGACTCACCAGAGCCATTGAGAGAATTATCATCCTAAATGTGTAATTCAGTTGGTCCCTCTGAGTTATCACTGGATGGTAAAATGTTAGATTGGATAGTAATACCATTATCGACATCAAATCCTGTTATTTTGTGATTCAAGTGAATTATTTTGTACCTAAATTGTCAATGAGCGATAAGTTTGACTTTGTTATCTGGGTTGCGCCTTGAAGAGGAACAACTTTGCACAGCAGCAGTAAGTGAGTGTTTATGATTTGACTGAGGGCTGGTGTCTAGAGTAAGAAAAAGAACTGAATTTACAGTACTAGCAGATTGCTTTCTTTCCCTCACTTTTTATAAAGGAGACTCGCTCGAGCTCACACACACACTCTAATCCTGCTGAAATTTCACTAATATGACCTTTATGCAGTTTTCTCACACAGATGCAGCTGCCGGATCTCGAGTCCATCAATCTTGCAGCAGAACCCCTGCAGACCGATGAAAGCTTTTGTGTCTGTAGAAGCAAAAGACCAACAGAAATAAATGACACATTTGCTCATGTTCTACAGAAGGTTAGCAGGAAAGACCTAATAGCTATGTACATACTTACACTCCATGTTGGACACTGCCAGTTAAAGGAGTCAGACAGGGGGCAAGGTATGTGTGCCTTGAGGAGGGGAAGAAACATGTTAAAA
The DNA here is from genome assembly GCF_936440315.1 of Barbus barbus. Taxonomy (NCBI): domain Eukaryota; kingdom Metazoa; phylum Chordata; class Actinopteri; order Cypriniformes; family Cyprinidae; genus Barbus; species Barbus barbus. Next base: position 18,313,554 of record NC_136756.1, read on the forward strand.
TGTCACTGACCCATCCTGCTGAAGTAGGATGATATTTTCTGGGTGGCGTACAATTTTGTTTTACTCTTTTATCCATTTGACCTGTAGGTCCATCCACAACAACAGTTTCAGTCCTCAAATCTGATTGGTGTTTCAATAGCAGCACTGGGACTTTTTATTGTTAGTATCCAGTGTTGGTTAGTAACTAGTTCCATGCAGTGGTGTTACATAATTAATTCCAAAATAAATGCAACTGTAACCCAAAAAAAAAGTGTAATTAAATTAGTCGCTTATGAAAATGTTAACGATTACAAAGAGGGTTACATCTGAATGTTTTCCGTAAAAAGCTAGGATATGTTGAATTATATTTGATGTTCTGCCTGTTTCTGATGTTCACGATGCCTCCTGCCATTTAAAGGCCATTTAGTAAATCAATTATGCTTTTGATTGGTTCTCTTGTTTGAATTTGCAGCAAACTACGTTTGCCGATTACATCTATCCACATTGCTGCTGAAAGCTTTAGGCTACAACCAGTCTGAGAGTTGATTAACTGAATAACAGTTGAAAACATGCATTATAAATTTGGATAAGTAATCAAAAATTTTAAACAAACTCAGTTACATTATTTTAGTAAAGTAATTGAACTAGTTACACTACTTATTACATTTTAAATAGGATGACTTGTAATCTGGGTCACGCTTTATTTTAAGGTGTCCTTGTTACAGTGTAATTGTACTGAGTAATATTAATTAACTACATGTACTTACTATATGGTTAGGGTTAGGATTAGGGTTTGGCTTAGGGTTACTTGCATGTAATTATGCATCATTTATTGTTATTATAATAGTAAGTACATGTAACAAGGACACCATAAAATAAAGTGTTACCACAATCTGAAACCTATTTCAAAAGTAACCTTCCCAACACTGTTATTATCACTCCACTTGTCTGTGTTTGTCTGCATAGATGTTCAGGCTGGAATTTTCAGTGACTCTTACTGTTACATTGTTACACGAGTAAAGTGCAGGACGACAAGTGACTGCCTTTATGAGTGAGTCATTAGAAACTGATTCATTCAAAACCAGATTCATTCAGGAACCAAACAAATGATGAGCAAGCACCACTGAATCATTCATTCAGTCAACTGATTCAAAACAGCAATTCATTCAGAAACTAATTGCCAATACTGGAGTTGCAGAACTGTTGATTTTGATTTTCTTTGGCAAAGCATAAAGAGACTAAACATCATCTAATGTAAGGTAATCAATATTAACTTATTAATTTGAACAGTTTAATAAAATCATTATCACACAAATAATTTTGCAGAGTGTCACCATGTTTAGGATTGGTTCCATATCACCAAGAACATTGCTTTTGTTCACGTGATATTGCTTAAACATAACTTGTGTTGAACTTTAACGTTAAGGCAAAACTTTGAAAAGCTTGAGCCTGCAGAAGCTGCAGATTTGAGTTTGTGAGATATAGCAAATCAAGGGCTAAATGCAGCTGGAAATGTGTTTGATTTTAATACTCTTCTGAACACTTCCCTTTTCAGTTTGATCTCAAATTGCATAATTACGTTTCTCTGATCAGCATCTGCAGCACAGGATATCATCATCACCCTAAGCAAAATATAGTTCTTCCCTCTCTAAGACAGAGTAATGGTATTGTCAGAATCAAAGCCTCCTGTGATTTGAGCCTGCTTCCTGAAGTAGGCCATCCATACAGTGACTTTTACTGGGACGTTTGAAACAAGTTCTGGTGGTGCTGCTGGAGGTTTAAATTAGGCATGGAGCATTTCATCAGCCCTTGTCGCTACTGCAAAAGCCTTTGATGTGCCCCAGACAGGGTGTCCCTCCCGTTACAACAAGAGTCAAGACAGCTTAATGAGAAAGAAAAAGAGGGAGAGTATGTATGTGTGCTCGGGTATGAAATTGAGAGAGTAGAAAAACTTGATTGGAAATGCCATTAAAAACCAAATCAGAGAATTTTTAAGTTTTAAAGCTAAAGACATGCACAAAGTCACTAAATCGCTTACAAAATGTTGCATTACGTCATGTTCTGTTCATTTCACTTGATAGTGTTTTGCTGAACTTTTTTGTTTATTATTATTGCACCAATGTTATTATATTTGTGAAATTCTAAGTGTCAGACTGGAGATCAAGCAGACTTTAGGAATTAAGAACATTTGGTATAAATAAAATTATAAATAAAAATTAAAATAAAATTTTGGTCGTTAAAGCCCTGATTTGTGTGATTTGTTCTTTTCCAGCAAACAAAAAACTCAATATATTAAGAAATATTAAATAAATACATCCATAAAAATCAATGAACAGACAAGATTCATTACAAACAACAACAATAATAAAACAATTTGTGTAAAACTGAGAAAAGAGATTACTTCCACCATGCTGTAAAAAAAAACTTTCAAATGATGTTATTTCTTGGGTGTCAAACTCTCAGGACACCAAAGTGTATTATATTCATGAAACGTGCCAGCTTTTGACAGTTTTAGCAGCTTAGTTCATTTTATTTTAGGTTAGCCTGGCATAATTTCATTTATTTTCACAGCCCAGAACACCAATCCTGTGATTAAGTGAGTCGGTTTATGATGATGCATGAGGTTATTCTGTTTTTCCTTCAAACAGTGAATGTGTTATGGCAAATCTGTCAAATTTTCGGAGCAGCAAAACACATTTAACTGCTCGCTGCACTTGCAAATTAATTCTGTTGTTTGGCTAAAATATGCCTGAAATGAACACGCAAATTAGATATTTACAAAAACCCCTCATTCATGTATTTCTGATTGTGAATATGTAGATTTTATTCTATTTTATTCCATTTCCACCATTTGGGGAGATTATTTTGATCAGCTCTGAATACACTGCCAAGGTGTTGGTATTTATGTTTTGTTGAAACACAGATGAATGTCAAAACCGTACACTGCACACTTATTTAAAAATGTGTAGCCTATTAGGTCAAATGAGATGTGTCTCAGGGCCAAATTTCTTCTAGACTTCTGATGCCCCAGATTTCAGATGACATATGTGAAAATGTTCCCTGGTTTCTCTTATTTCATGCTCATGCTTTTCATTGGAGTGACTTTTTGTATACTGTGTTTTAAAAGCTAGGCTGGCTTACGGCATGTTGACAAGGAGCATTAATGTTTTCAGCAGGTTGTTGCCTGAGACCTGTCTTCCCTTCAGCTATGTGTCTCATAAAAGGACCGACAACTCTAAAGAAATGGAGACAGACAACAGACAAAAGCCTGATACTAACAAACAAATCTAGAGATGCTCTCTAATTGCGCTTTTATCTGTGCCACTGGCATTTTAACATAATTGGAGCTATGACTCGTTATTTCCTTTAATGGCCAACGCTTAATTTACCAGCAACTAATATTATTTTTAGCATTAATTAAATAAAACACAAGACAACAAGAACAATTCCTTCCTCGCGCGCCAAATGAAATCTTGTCGTGTGTCAGACATAAAAATAAAAACCTAAAATTCTCAAATTAAGTGAACAAGTTTTTTGGTGAAAATTATTACACATTTCCATATTTCTCAGAGACCACAGTGTCTCCAAGACCGCTTTTAAGATATGGAGCTCCTCGCGCATTGCACGCATAAACAACGTTAGGTAGGCGATATAAATAGATTCACGAACAAATGACTCTCATGAGGTGGTTCTTTAAATTAATAGTTCAAAACTATATGAACCTATGGAGTTATTTGAATCACTTTGAGGAATCCTTCACTTATTGAACTAACCAAATCTTTCAGAGCCGCTAGCCTACTGAATCGACATTACTTAACTACAAGTCCATGAATCTTAAAGTTGCTCAACTTCGGTACCTTTGCTCCTCATTTTTTGGTCTACAGCAGTGTTCCTGAAATCTTACCCTGGAGGTCCAATCTGCTGCAGCGTTTAGCTCCAACCCTGATCTAACTCACCTACCTGTGATTTTCTAATGATCTTGAAGACTCTGATTAGCATGTTCAGGTGTGTTTGATTAGGGTTAGAGCTAAACTCTGCAGGAAAGGTCCAGATTTGAGGATCCCTGGTCTACAGAGAATGAAATTGAGGAATACTTACTGTAACATTATTAAGGATCAGAAAAATTATTAATTTAAAAAAATCTCGAGAGTGATTTTATTTGGGTGGGCCCTATAGGCCTGTGTGTAAAGTTTAGGAACCCCATGACAGTATACACTATACATACCTGTACAGCTCTGTTCTGTCGTTCACTGTATTGTCTTGGTGTCGAATGTTTCTTCCAGATTGTTCGGGATATGCTTTGGATCTGTTCTTCCAGAGAACATTGTCCAGGCAATGGAAATGGTCTCTTTTGGGAAACAGTTGCCAATGGAAGCATTGCTGGTTCTTCACAGCAATTTATGGAATTAATTTGGCATTAGCACTCAAAACCGATATGGTGGTCTTTGAAGGGACCATCAATCAGTCTGTCAGAATTGTGAGTCTCTATCTCCCCTGGTAACATTGAAAAATAGCTTTTGATTTCAAAGGGTTCCGCTCATTATAGAGCAGCTGAAGGCCTCAAGAATCACGATGGCAATTTAGCAAATACATTTTTGCTATAGAGAAAAAAACAAATAAACTATCAGCAATAAATCTCCCCCCATCCTTCCTTCCTTCAATTCAGGTGATGCAGCTAATGTATCAGAAGTGAATCTTTTTAAATGCTGCAGGTGCTCTTGAGGAAGGAAACACACCAACCGGCCCCAGGGAGCCAACTGATTGGACGGCGAATTCTCTTCTTGCCACTGTTCGGCAATGACAAAAAGACTTTGATTAAAGGACAAGTCTGAACAATACTTGTGACTTAGTTCAAATTCTACCCATCTCTCAACTTAGAGTTTACTTTTCTATTTGCATCATATTTGGAGTCAGTCTATTTTCCACCTAAATAAAATTGACCACACAATAAATAGCAACTGTTTAGCCTTTAGCAACTAGCGAGTAAACATAATGAATACAGCATAGATTGGAACTTCTGCAGTGTCAGCGCACAAAAAAAAAAAAAAACTAGCTAATGACATTTAATGGTATTTTACCCTTTGAGGAGAGGAAACTCACCCATGTACATCATCTAAACACTGCGACCAGAGAGACTAGTGACTAATCGCTCAGAATGAATGTGACAAACCCAAAGGAACTAAAGCGAATAGACTTATGTAAATGCACACCTGTCTCTGGAGGGGCCAGCCATGGCATCTAACATGAATTAATGAGAAAATCTCTGCTCCCGCATTAAAGGCTGCTTCGGTTTGTAATAGACTGCAACAGTTTGTAACTGCTGGATCATTCATGAAGAAGAAACTCATGCATACAAAAAAATCTCTCTCTGATCTTCTCAAAAAATGTTGTCATTGTTTTATTCATTGTCATTTTTAAGGCAATCCATTACAAATTTCACACACCACAGGAATGACAACAGCAATGTTCTATGTTCGGTTTGGAAATAGCGCACCATGCATATCGACTAAGATAAAGAGAGGCAAAGAAGAAGAGGAAAAAGAGAGAAGGAAAAGAAATATAGCAAGGATGGGATGCATCATGCTCTGGATTTCGGCCATGAGACGAGTGGCAGAGGCTTAACGCAGAGCAATAGGCCAGTTCGTCACTGAACCCATCCACCATTTTGGCACAATCATGCATCTCACAGAGGGAACGTTGGCACTCCACAAGGGCCACATCTTTAACATATCATTTACACTTTTTCTTACTATTACCTCTGCAATGCTTTTGTGAACTATGACTTACTGACTTTATTATAGTGGGATAAAAAAAAAATTGTATTTGCTAAATTTACAACATAAAATTAACCCATTCACATTCTCTGGATAGTGATATACATGTGTCAGAATGCCTGTAATTTGCTCTTCGGATTTACAAGCCACCTAGCAGCAATGCATTCATAAATATTAAACAGGATTTAAAAAAGGTTACATTTATGCAAGTAGAAATTTACGGTTTACATTTGAGGAACAGAATACAATAAAAAGCCCCTTGAAAACAAAAAACCCAAAATATAAGGAAGAAACATGAAAAATAATGTTCTTCTCAACAGTAAAAGGACTATTATCTTCTAGCTATTAACTAGCCATTAACAATATCAAGTGAAGAGTAAATAAGACTTTAAAATCAATACAGCTGTTAACACTCTTAAACAAACCCTTTCACCCAATGCTCCCTTTGTCGGACTTGATCTTCACCTCCTAATTGATTGATGGATCACTTCATTCTCAGTATCTCCAGGTGAGCTAATAACTCACAGTAAATGAAAGGTGGTTTAAACACATTGTCTTGTTATCCGGGAGCAGAATTCCCAAATTTAACAATCTTTGCAAAAGAACATTGTCATTCTTGTAGTTAAAAATGAGGAAATCACATTTTGTAAACATCTGTGCTCACTTACGAGTTTGTAGCTTCAGGACCAGTGGAGATTTCAAAATAAAACTGCAGTTCAACTTCACAGTTCATAATCTACACTATAATAACAGAGGAATGTTTTAAAACCAAAACATTGTACAACTTAGGACAAAAAAAGCTCAATTTACCAGACAAGGAGAAAATGTATCAAAACTGTGGGTAAGAACAAGTATAAACGGCCCTGTTGTCCAAAAAAGCAAGTCAGTCAGTATTTACTGATACATACATATTTGTCTGTGATAGTGATTATTAATTTTCAAAATGGACCTCAGAAAAAAGAGGCTGTATATGATAGACGAGTAAATTTAACTGAATGTCTTAAGCCTATTAAGGTTTTAAAATTGAAAAGGAAATCAACATGCGCTTCCTTAGACATAATACTGCATATAAAATACTGTTTCTAATTTATGCTTGTTATCAGCCATTAATGTAAACTTACTGTATGTAAGGCAAGTTTATGAAATCAATTGTGTTCGATGCTCGTCCTGCTATTATGCCAATGCTATTAATCATTTAAATCTAGAACATTGAAACAAAATGGCATTATGTTTGCACTGCAGGTAATGCAATTTCAGCTGCATGCAATGTGTCTTTCATCTTTTGAAACCAGTAAAATAATTCCTGTCATGGTGAAGAATAGAAAAGTGTTTTAAACTCCAGGGAAAATCCCAGGGATGAGAGGGCGAAGGTTCAGCGTGGCTGGACACTGACAGCAGGTGAGTCAGACAGTGCTATGAGAAAAACAGCAGACGCTGCCTCATCTCCAATCATCTTTAGCAGCGAGCGGCGAGGCATCGTTCATGTTTCCTCTGATGGCTCGCATGCGTCTGAGGAGCTGCTGTACAATATCAAGATACACAGACTCCAGAGCATTAAGGAATTGGAGGGGCAAATTAAATTTTGTTCCTGAAATGTACAGTGTAATGAATCTGAATCTGTGATCTCTGATTAACATTTACAAATTTTACAGCTTTAAGAAAATATTTGTGCTTCTCTTAGACTTTAACATTGGATTTTTCTTAACTGATTTCATCTAAAGTACGTAAATACATTTAATACAGTGTATTAATGCAATGTACAATTGTTTTTTCCTGGATTCCATGCTTTAGAATAGAAAATCTTGTTTATCATAGCTCTAAAAAGCTATAATGGGAACTGCAATGGGAAATATAACTTACTAAGTGTACTAAAAAACTAACTGTACTAAAAAGACTTTGCCCAAACCCCATGGAAAAATAAAACCACCATAACACAAACTATCTACAAATTCTAGAAACAAATCAAACAATTGCACTAAACAGATCACCCGTACAGGGTGTAATATTTCAAACATCCACTTATAATTTCACTTTTTTTAAATTACACTTTCTAGTGATGCTCTTGTTTGCCTCCTCTGGCAGATACAAGGAAGATTTTCCTAATATAACACACAGTCCTCACATGCTGACACACAAGAGCTATAGCGTTTTTATAGATGTTGAGATGTTAGAGATGTTAAATAAGCAGAAAATTGCTTGCGCAGATCTTCTACATATATCCAGCAAAGTCTTACAGATGAACTGAACGAGACTGATCCAAACTATAAATGTTGGCTAATTTGTGAAGAAATTATCAGGAGGAAACCAACTCACAGACCAATAAGAACCATTCTTTTCAGTTCAACCTCCAGAACACAGATAGAGTTTTCATTTTCTCCAGTCTATGAGATCCAAAAATTGAAACCATCCGCTCTCCTAGACGCCTCACACTGAATCAGTTGTATTGGCTTTGAACGAGATCCAAATTGGAGGTGACATAACATCACCTGTTTTCTTTCAGCAGGCTGTTTAAACTCATACGGTGGGGGTTGGGCTGAGCCCAGGTGGGCTGTAGTCCGGTGGTGTCTGATTGGGCTTGATGCCCCTTGACTTCATATATAAAATTAACTGATCCGGGATCTCGGCCAAGACATCCTTGGCAAGCCGTGCCATGCTCAGGACATGGTTTCCTGTCCTATCCATGTAGTCTCTGAATGGTACAAACTGCAGGCAGAGATAAGATTAAAAAGCAGTTAGCTATAGTTGTTTAATTTATTCTAAGAATCATTTTCAAGTCTAGGTAACTGAAATATCCATGTAAACAATGTTGTTTCACAAAAAAATACTCTGGATTCTTTCATTATTTACAGGCTGCACAAGCGTTGTTGTTGTTGTTTGTTAGCTTGAGTTTTTTTTTTCATGTGTGATATCGCCGTGTTCTCTGAAACTGAGATGCCTGTAAATGTAGGTCACACAAAGTTATTCCTTAAGAAACTCCCCCAAAGAGTTATATTACTTTGTCTCTGCTTAGGCTACATAAATATTTTGCTGAGATATGCGTATATGGCATTCCGACCGAATCATTTATTACGAATGAATCAGAACGAATCCTGAATTACAGACCACTTTTCACCACCAAATATTGTGTATGTGTAAAAATATGAATTCATACATATAGAAATATCTATAGATATGTACCTGTACAATATCCCTCTCCGCCAGCTTTCCTCTGGAGGATATTCTTACATCGTCGCCGTCCAGTTCAACCATGGCTAAAAAGTGAGATCACCATGTTATCTGCCCTCCAGCCAATCAAACAATCTGGAGCCTTTTGCCCCAGCATGACACCAACATTTACCTCTTTGCTGGAACATTATGAAAGGCCAAACACAAATACTAATAGCAGATGGTGGGACATGCTAATTATACTGAACAGCTGTGAGATCTGCGTGTTGACATCTGCTTATCAGTCCAAAACCCTAAACCTTCCCAATTAGGTGACTTTTCATCCAGAAACTCTATTTTAAGGGAGTGCAAACTTTGAAGTTGCATTTATGCATTCAAGTTTTAAACCTCCATGTGGGAATACTATTATTAGCTGAGTTGATAGTTATGAAACAGTTAGGAAGATGCTGAGTACAATACAACCAATCAATAAAGGGTTATGCAGAACATTTTCTTCTCGCAGTACATTAAATATAGTAAGAAAAAAGAAAGCATATACTAGAAGAAGATATAAAGATTAAACTAAATCACAATAGTTTCATGTCTTACCATCAAACTCAGCCTGGCCAACACCAACAATAATGATGGACATAGGTAGTTTTGCCGCCTGAGAATAGAAAACAGAGAAGACGAATTCTACCTCATGAACAGCTTACATACTCAGATATGTTCCTAAAATTACTGTTTGAGTATTCAGAATTCAAAATTTCTGTTAAGATCATTCAGATTTACTGTAATGGTGGACTGACCTATTTGACACACCGAACAGTAAAAATAAAAAACATCTGAAGAAAATTTGCATTGGCTTGGTATTTTACTGTATCTTTTAGCTGTTTTACAATCATAAGAATCTGATGTGAATCACAAAACAAACTCTCCTTTTTTACGAGTTGTTTATTTCAGAACATGTTAAGCCAGTTGGGTTTGAAAGAAAACTGGGATTTTGAGTGTGATGGTTTAAAAAGAATATTTTGACAGCGTGATATTTTCACATACAGTGAGGTGAAAGCTATGCATTATTCAGACCCTCCTGGATCAACATTCTCTCTCCTGTGCTAACTGTCCTTGTTCCTGATATGATGCCTGACTGACAGGTCAAATCCCCTTTATCAGAGAGGTAAAGAGTGAGCTAGCTCAGAGGCTGCTTACCAGTGACAATGGATAACCAGAAAACTACAGGATATTCAGAGAAACAAAACTCACTTTCTCCCCAAAGAGACTTCGAAATGAAAAGTAATTGCATATAATGCATTACACATGATCCCAGCAGAAAAAGACTAAAATACAAGAAATACATATAAGGGAAAACATGATTTCTATGAAATGTAATCTGAAGATCTTATAATGAAATATACCTTTAATATATCAAATACATAAAGAGAGAAATATTAAAGACTCCTGAGGGTCTGAATTTTGAATGTGCTCCCCCAGAGGGCCCGTGAAAGCCTGTTGAGAGGAATGAATAATTTGTCGAATAAAGCTGGCTAGCCACACACCCTCAGTCACACTGATAAGTTTGCGGGCTGTAATGGAGTTAGAATTGGAATTTCACCAGGGGCCACACACACACAAAAAAAACATCACACAAGATGAAAATAAGCCACACACTCACACACACACACAGCACAAACAAACCCTAAACTGTGTGGCCTGGAGAGCTAATCAAACCAAATGAGTGATTTAAATCATTAATTACTACGATTCACAGATCGATTCCTTTAATAACCCTTGAGCTTTATGTGGGAAACCAAAAGATGGACTCTATAAATTGTCATCAATTCTAAATCAGAAACAGCTGACTGCTTCTTTTAGAATTTCAGACATCTAGTGAAAATCAATATGAATAAATGAAATATATTTATATTGGGTTTCACTGTATGTTTCTTTATTTCTGAAACATCTGACTCTGCTTTCAGTGAGTATTTTTAAAATACATTTGTTCAATGAATAAAATATTAATTTGGATGTGTGTGTGTGTGTGTGTGTGTGTGTGTGCACATGCTGTGCTCCTTATGTGAAGTCTGCGAAGTCTAACAAAAACTCATTTGCTCTCAAGACGAGCTTTTTTGTAAAATGGAAGTACTTGACTTTCTAATATTTAAGATAAAGTTATGAGCTGAGGAAAACACATCCCAAATGCATTAAGCAGCACAAACAACTTACAAACAGTAGGACTCTAAACTCTATACTGAGTTAGTTTGAAATTCTTAATATAAAGCATATAATTTTTCCCGCTGCAGCTGACTTTGTTTTCTGTGTTTAATTTTCAGTTCTTAACATCAAGGTATATGAATATAAACTGCATTTTCCCTTGTAAATCTCTTGTCAATTTTTGGTATGAATACATGTACAGTACCTTTATACACTTAATACATAAATAAAGCAGGTAATAATTATTCTATCCACTTGTGTTGTGATGGGGATGGTATTGGTCCCAGGCTGTTTTTTGTCTACCAGTCCATCCCTGTCTGTATGCATTGTGCAGACAGGACATTGAGTGCTTGGTGCCAATGGGCAAGGATTATAAAAACATATTTATGGGGTTGGAAGTAGGTCAGCATTCCCGGAAATGCTCACGGGGGACAGAGGCGGTCATGTGTTGAAAGAAATAGAGCTGGGAAGATGAGTCTAAACAAACACATTTCACACACACTTCATAAATTCGCTGCTCTATTTCCTGTACTGTAGGTCTTTACTTCAAGTGCTTCTCTCGCAATCTCGCTTGCTCACTTGTTTGTTTACTTTCCCTCTCTCTCTTGTTTCTCCCTGTTTTCCTGACTTTTTTAACAAATACCTCTCTCAGCCATGAAATAAGTGCAGATTACCGTGAATTATGTGATGTGACACATTTGCAGCTAGCCTATAATAAACGCTGTGAATTACAGTGTTCTCTTGTCCGCTGAGCCACATACCCTCTTGCTCGGCTTCAGTGTATTCTTAGATTCTCAGTGACTGCTTGAACATGCACATATCTACTGGTATCAGTGAGGATAAAACGTCTTTGGAGTCATTTATAGATTTATTAAATATTAAATACATCATTTTTACACATACACTGGAAACATCATTCTTGTAATCATTATTTCTTGTCATGTTTTTCCATAAATACTGAAATACCCTTAGATACATTGACTTGAGAAGCAAAACTGGAAAAGATATGAAGACTTTTCATATCACATATCTTTAAGTTTATTTATTTATTTATTTTGTTCTTTATTTCAATTGACAAATGTTTTCTTGTTTTAAGCATAAATCATAAATCTGTAAAAAACGTTTCCCTCCAAAATTGCTGGTAAATTTTATTTTAAAATTAATTACAAAGAAATAGTTCTCTAGTGAAAAATAAAATCTACTAAAATGTATTTGAAATACATTTATTTTATGCTAAGTATACTAAAACATTCTCCAATAATCCTTGTTTTATTTCCATGTTTTAAAAATAATTTTTAGATTGTATTTACTGTAAAACAAGACAGAAATACTGATTAAAATGTTTACAGTGTAGCTGTAGTATATTAGATTTTTGTTTATGAAAACATTTAACCTCAGTTGCTCTAAGAATATGAGAGACTTATAAAAATAGTTTTTTCAGAAATATTACTTATTTCAGAGTAATTATTCTTGTTCGAAAAACACCAATGGTCAAAATTACTGAAGACAAAAACCAATGACCATTCAGTCCATGGCATTAACCTACATTTCGCTTCAGCTACTTCAGCTAGAATATATATATGAAGCCAAATCGCTGTGAGTGCAGAGAATCAGCAGTCAGAGTGTGAGAAACACTTCAAAGTGCTCATTTTTATCTAATCATTTTAAAAGGACCAACAGAAAAGAGCACAAGAGTGGAATTTCCATAGTGGACTTCAATAAAAATCACTCAAGTCATAAAAATGCATAACGCACATGAAGTGTTCAGTCATTCAAAGTGCATGAACCCATATCAGTCAGTGCAGAAATGTTACCGTGGGACCGAAGACCGAGATCCAAAGCATCATGGGTAGAGGGTGAAGAAGAGACAGAGCAGCAGGCAAGATCTTAAAAGGAAGGTGTGGCTGTTTTAATAATGTGACTAAACAGTCGCAAATTCCCTTTAAATCCAGTCTGCTGGGTAACCATAGCAACGAAGACAGGCGAATCCCATTAGGTGCGGAGAGGACCTCCGGAAGACCCAAAATGCACCTTATCTCTTCTTAGGCTTTGCCTGGGGGGCACTTGTGATGCAGTGTTGCACCAGAATATGATGATGTAAACAGTTTTTATGGACAGTAGGCGAGAGATAGAAAGGTCAAGTATAACTCACATTGACGATGGCTTCTTTAGTCTGAGCCATATCTGATATCACACCGTCTGTGATGATGAGAAGCACAAAGTACTGCGAGCCGTCTTGAACTGCTGCAGCATACCTGTTCCCAGACACACACACACACACACACACTTTCACATTAACAAACAAATTAACAGAAACCGTCATGATCCAAATCACCCAAATGAACCATAACCCAAATATGAAAATCTCTTCATGCTGGTACTGTTGATTGTTTGTTTTAACATGGCGAATGAATAATGAAAGAATGAGCATCCTCAATGAACACTTAATATTCAGCGCTGAACCTCATACATATATATATTTGCTGTGGGATGTCCCTGTACTATTGACACAGCTCTTCTGCCTTCATCAAAATCCCAAAATGCTCTTTGTCATGCAAAACATTTTACAGAAGCTATGACAGAAGAGCTGGTCTCTCGGAGGTCCACACACGGTCACAGCAACATGAAACAAATACTTTATGCTTGTTAAATCATCTACATGTTAATTTTGACAATACGTACAATCACTATCACATTAGCTACAGTGTTCATGAGTATAGAAGCCTGTGTCTGCCTCAGAATACAAAGAAGTCAAGTGTGACTTTTTGTAATTATTATTTCATTCCTCACAACTACGACTTTGTTTCAGCTTTATAGCTCATAATTGTGACTTTGTTGTACATAATTGTGATTTTACAGTACATCTCACAATTGCGAATTTGTTATAACTGCAATATCTCAATTGTGACTCTCACAATCGTGATTATTTTTATAATTATGAAAATTTCTCACAATTTCACATTTGTTTCACAAAATTGTGACTTTATAGCTCACAACTGTCAATTTGTTGCACATAATTGTGATTTTATCTCACAGTTGTAAGTTTGTTTGTCATAATTCCAATATCTCATTGTGACGTTCTCACAGTTGTGATCATTATTTTAATTATGCCTGTTTCTCGTAATTTCAACTTTTATTCTCATAATTGCGACTTTACATCTCACAATTTTGACTGTTTCCCAAAACTACAACATTATATATCTCACAATTGTGACTTTCTCACAGTTACAACATTATTGCAACTTTACATGTCACAAAATGGTTTTATTTATTGTTTTAACAGTAAACAGTTATTTGACAGTTATCAGTTTGTATAAGGTGAAACCTTTTTCATACATCAGTACTCACAACATCCTGAAGAATATGCAAACAGAAGCAGCACTCTAAACAGTGAGCTTAAATGTAAGGACACATTAGTGACACTATATGCGTGACCAAATCTGTGTGGGAAAATCTTTCGGCCTCGAGCCAAGCTTGCACAGATTCCTATTGAACTGACTATATTTGACCTTGAAAATTCACCAAACAATATTAAATGTGACTACAACTTTACATTTCGAAAAGAGCAACAGTTGTGTTCTATGAGCTCCTATTTTTATAATATTTTGGATGTCAACTCTGGCTATGAAGTTTTAGCCAATGAGTCCCAAAACACCAGATGAAAATGTGATCTTCTGTTTTTCCAAAACTGTAAATGCGAAACTCAAAAGAAAGTCTGTCATCACAAACATTTTTGCTTGACTGAGCAAAGACTGTGATTTTAATAGGACCATTTTGTATTCATTTGAGTCTAGAAATCAATCTCAGCTCTGTATTTCTACTGGTTTACACAGGATAAGTTTTCAACTCCTTTGAGCGAATGCTGTTGTATTTTTCTTACCTTGCTACATGGTTGATGACAGGAGCAAAATTGGTAGGTCCGTAGAGCTGGACAGTCTTCAGACTCTCGTGGTAAGCCTCTAGGATGCCCTCCATACCGTTGCAGTATGGGTTATCTACATTACCATTCTTCAAAGAGAACATCAGAGATCAATCAATGCTATGCCTGTACTGTCAAAACCAAATCAGCAGACTAGATGTATCATAATACTTTACATTTCTCAATATATCTGTCATTATACATTTGAATATAAAACTGTAGAGTATAGAGTATTCATTAGTATGTCTATGCACTAGAATTTGCGCCACATCAGATAATTCAACTGCGAATCAATTTAAATGGCGATGGTGCGTCTCAAGGACACAAAAGTGTCATGCAACCAAAAACTGGTTCTTTCTGCATACTAAAAACCCATTTTGCACATTCATATTCCTCAAACGTAACGTCAAAACTTTCTCAAGTGTGTCGCCCTTAGGGATCTCAGAATCTGTTGAGTATTTTATGATTCATCATTAGATAATTATTCATGCTCTAAGGACAATGATATACTTGAAGAGTGAAGCAGCAAGAATGAAAATGAATAGTCATGATCCTAAGTTCCAGCACAGGGAAAAAGAGGTGGAAGGAGGAGTAGCTGACGAAGGAAAAAAGAGAAAGAGTGAGCGAAAACTAATTAAGAGACTCAAAATGCTCGACGAGATGAGGGTTTGGCACACACGCATCATGAATGCTTGGGTAACGTTAATGAGCAGGAGTGTCAGGAGAGCCTTATTTACACATTACACTTAGATGTAACCGAGCATTACTAATTACAATATCATCAACATATGTGTAAACAACTAAATAAATACTTCAAAACAACCATACATACCCTCACACATTAAATTTCACAGAGCAACACTGTTCAGAGTGTCTGAAAAACACGGCACGCATTTAGGATTCAAACAGAAATGACTCTGGATGTGCGCCAGCTAGCTGTGAAATCCACATAATCTATCATATCTAGGAAACAGGTACCAGGGGAAATTCATGGGAAACCCGGCCATCAGGAGGAAGTTTGGCTCCAAAGCCCAATGCAGGAAACATCTTATCGCTGTCATAGTCCTGAATGATCTCGCCTACAGCCTTCAACGCCATGGCATACGCGTTCATCTGATAGGGGTTCATGTAATGCAGGGAGGTAGACTGAGAAGGGTTCCCTAGAGTTTAAAGAGAGAAACAAATAATAAATTAAGGCAAAATCTGATTCAGATCTGTTGGTCAACACAGAGAGAACAAATCCAGTCAACACTGAAAAAAAAAAACAATCCTTACCATTGGACGCAGTGAAATCAATGGCCACTGTGAAATGGATCTGAGTGCTAGAGAGAGAGAAAGAGGGAAGGTAAGAATATCAAATGGAAGCATTTTAATATAAGCCAACATTTTCACACATTACAGATGTGAGAACCTGACAGTGAGGCTCAACAAAGGTGATGGATCCTGATTCACCCCAAACTGTGGCACAGATCACATTTTCAGCTTCAATACACTCCAATGTTTCCACTCCCGCTGTTCGAGAGGTTGGTGTAATTACCATCCCCAGCCCTGCATTGTGTCGTCTCTCTCACCTGACAGGCAGAAAGCCAACCTCCCGCTCAGCAGCCAGACGTTCCTCAGAATCAACTCTGCCTGGTGGGCAGATCCAACATCTGTGTAAACCCACTTCTTTTTCCTCATTTTTTTTAAAATTAGGGCAACAGTGAAACTGGTCTCAGAACAGCAGTCGAGGACGACTTCCACATACAAAACCGCTAAACATCACAGATTTGCTCACAACTCTGTTTCTATACTGAAATCAGTGGGAACTCCAGCTTAGTCCTGGATTACTGATGCTTATCATGCAGAGAGACTGGCTGTACAGAGGACAGTACATTCACTAGACACAGTATGGAGCCAGTGATTACCCACTGATTCTGATAGCTAGAGTTCAATGGGCATCAGAGCAGAGTGCAGGGACATGTCTTTTAAATAACAGTCCTTTGAAATACAATTTCATTCAAGCAATCCAAAGAAGAAATGTTATAATGCCATATCAGTGTATTATATACAGTGGGGTCCAAAAAATGGCATATTTTTTAAAACTGAATTTGTCATTTAACTTATTAGTCACAAAATATATTTTTAACAAACTGGATGAAAGTTGAAATATTTTTATGATTTTTAATTTAAAACTTTTTAAAGTTAAAATTATTATTATTTCCTTATTTTTATTTTATTTTCACTGTTTAAGTGTATTCCAAGTTCAAGTTAAATTTGATTAGAATTAAAGCAATGTTCATAGCATAAAAATGAATAAACAAATAAATAAAAATGTCCCAGTTCTGTTTTCCTTAAACGTTCTGGTTAGTTTTCCACTATCATATCTTATACAGATAAAATAGCATGCAGTAATGCAATTAAAAAACAAAAATAAAAATAAAATAAACATTCATGTAAGCAGACATAGGTCCCAGATTTTGTTTCACTCATAAAGCATTATTCTTTGTAAAGCTGCTTCAGTACAGTAATTATTGTGAA
Organism: Barbus barbus; assembly: GCF_936440315.1. Taxonomy (NCBI): domain Eukaryota; kingdom Metazoa; phylum Chordata; class Actinopteri; order Cypriniformes; family Cyprinidae; genus Barbus; species Barbus barbus. The sequence continues at coordinate 18,331,101 of NC_136756.1, forward strand.
AAGTGCTATGCCAATAAATTGAAGTTGAAAAGAAAAATATATAAAAATCTGTTACAGTTTCTAATACTGGCATTTTTAAATGGCCATAAAACATCTAATTGGATAACCAACGTTTTTGTTCAGTTTGATTTTGTTTAACTCTTTATCTCCCCTTAAATTAACAGAAAATAAATGGCTAATCTGAACACCTGCACAATAGAACCGATTATACTGGAACAAACAAGTTTTTCTGCTGCTGATGGGAGTACAGAACACTTGTAAATAACCTCTGAAGCACTGAAAAATATCATAATGACATCTAATATCTGAATCTCAATGGCTTTGCCTTTTAAGCATGAACTCTGTGCTCTCAGTGCAAATGAGAAATGAGCTCTGATGAGAAAGTCGGAAAACATGGAGTATGAAGTCAGTGAATATTTATGAAACATTTGCACACACACAAAGAAATCATCCTCTGATGGCAAGTGGGTAAAACACAAAAACAAAAAGGGGGAAAAACATTTTAAAGAAGGCCATGCGGCTACAGCTGTCATTCATACGCAACCCCTGTGGCGAGATGTTTTCCTAAGCGCTTATTCATCAGTGATGGGTCAGCAGAGAGTAATTATGTATTTTAAATATCCACTGTACATCCGCAAACATGACCACACATCTGTTAATGAGTGGTTCGGACCAAATCATATTCATATGCAACACAAGGGTATTGTGTTTATGCAAAGACCTTGGGTAAAGACCAAAAAACTGAATCCTTTTACCAGCCTTTATTATTATTATTATTATTTAGAGGTGGGGGGAGTAGCACAATGGTGATTAACAAGCTCTGTTTATGCTTTTTTATCTTCATTCTTTTTTTTCCGTACATCTTTTTTGTTTATTATCACTGATATCTCTAGGCACAAAGCCGGGGCTGGTGCATTAATCTGCATTATATCGGGAACCTCAACAGCTCCTTTAGTGGAGACAAAAACCTCCGAGAGCTTTTGGACCGGAGCTTTTATATGAAGAACATTTATCTTAATGCTGGAATTCTGAATGTCATCTATAGGAGTGAAAAAAACAGCTAGAATAGAATGATATAGAATGATGGGATTGTGACTGTCATATTAGCAACAGTGCAGACAGATGTGTTTTACATTCATGATAAATAAACATTTTGATCAAATGAATGCAAAAAGCACTGACAGTTTTTTTATATATATATAAATATATTTTGTAAATGTACTAATGTGTAACTTGATCCAGAAACACACACATCTCTGCAATGCGGTAGTTTTGTATTTCCGCACTGTATGGTTATGAGTGTCTTGTGTCTTTCTAAAGCTAGATTCCTCTCATGAGTTCTTCAATCATATTTTAACAATGTCTCACTCTGGCCCAGGATGAAGTGCAATCTGATGAGTTCAAGAGAACTCTAAAGATCTAATCATCCATAAAAAGGGCTTTACTAAGATTAGTTGAAGAAAATAAGAAAGAACAAAAGCATCACATTTCCATGAAAAGGTACTTGTGTTTCTTGCTACTGTATCTCCCACTGGAAATGAATCACAAATCTAATGTTAATGATTTCACCTAGACAGCAATGAAATAGATAGAAAATAATGGAGATCAATGGAGACTGTTTCTCAGGTTTTACTCCTAAGAAAAAGTCCCTATAATCTTGCGTGTCTCCTTTAGGGTTTCAGAGGAGATCTCAACAATATCACAAACTGTGTTCAGTTTAAATGCTCAAAAGTCAAAGATTTCTCAACAAATTCTTTTTCTCTTGAATCTATTTTATTTCTACTTTGTCAACAATCATCTCATTTGTGTCCAGTTTGTTTCTAATAATAAAGCGAATAAATGCTTAATGTAAATGTGATTAACTTAGTCTAGACAAAAGTTCTTCCATGCAGTCCATTTCTTTTCAAAAACATGATTAAACGTTTAATAAGGTCCTCAGAAAAGGTTTTAAATTTTACATTAACTCTGAGCGCTACCTTTATGACCTGCACTATAATTAACACTTCTCTCTTAAGACATTATTCTTTCATTCATTCGCAGCAGTAAAAAGAGAATCCATCTCACTCTCTGAACCAGGATATGATGATTTAAGAACGAAATAGGGTTATATATAGTCCTCTTTGTAAAGAGGAAAGTGAATGAAATGTGTAGCAATGGGAAATCCATACAAAGGTCTGCTTTCAGCGTCAATATTAAAGGTCAGAGTCTGATGGAGGAAAATAACAAAGGTGAAAACCTGACAGAAAGCAGTTTGAGTGTGGACAGGGTGATCTGACTCGGTGTGAACTGAACGTGGCAAATAGGGCAATGTCAGAGCTATATAGATTACTCCAGTGTGAAAGGTCAGCTGGATAGTCACAGATCATAGACTGTTTACGCTCTCGCTTGCTTTATTACTCTGTCTCTCTGTTTTTTATTTTTAGGCTTTTGCCACGTTTATTTTTTTAACTCTCGGGTGCAAAAGCTGTCACTGGAGTGGTACCTTTGAAAAAGTACACCTTTGTAACTTATTTATCCCTAAAGCATCCATATTAGTACATTTTCTGAGAGTGCAGATACATATAAAAATATATAAAATCAATATATAACATATAAAATATATAAATCTCTTTAACTGTAAAATACATATATGTTATCTATTTTTGTCTTGTTTTCCGGTAAATATATCTAAACAGCCTTAAGATAAGTACCATTCAAAATTTTGGGGCAAGCTAAATGTCTTTTTCAGAAAGAAATAATACTATTATTCAGCAGGGATGCATTAACTTGATAACATGCGACAGTAAATATATTTATAATGTTACAAAAGATTTCTACTGCAGTTACTTTGACATTTCTATTCATCAAATGTATCAAAAATGTATCACAGTTTTTACAAACTGCACAGCATGCTTCTTATTAGAATGATTTCTGAAGGATCATGTGACACTGAACAATGATTCTGAAAATTCAGCTTTGACATCAAAGGAATAAATGTTATACATAATAACATAATAAATGTTATATCTCTTAAACAGCACAGCCTGATGGACAGAGTGAGAGATACTGGGTGATATCAGTCTCCAGCAGGATGAGACACACTAGTATCTTTAGGTGTGGGACAGGAAGCATGCAGGAGCTGATCAATACTGGATCACAAAAGGGTGGAGAGAGCAGAACATTCAAACCATTAAGCACGGTTATCAGATTAATTGCCTGCTGATAAAGCAGGTGAGTCTGATTTTCTTATCCATGAACCATCCAGAAGAGGAGAGCCGGGAATTACTTAAATTCTGACAGTACTATTTTAATGCTAAAAGACTGTTTGCACTGGCGCAAGCTATATGTACATCTGGCCCTTGAAAACACCCAGGCAAATGGTTAGTAAAATCAATGTTTGTTTCTCTGTAAACAAAAACAAAAAAAAAATGTAACAATTAATATTACTTTATTTAGTATAAATGGATGTATAAACTAACAATCAAAAGTTTGGGGTTGGTAGAAGTCTTATTCTCAACAAGGTTGCAATTATTTGATCAAAAGTATAATAAAAACAGTAATATTATGAAAAAAATATTACAAATGTTCTCCATTTTAATATATTTAAAAATATAATTTATTCCTGTGATAGAAAGGCTGAATGATCAACAGGCAATTTTCAGTGTCTCATGATCATTCAGAAATCATTCTGATATTCTAAGATCTGTAAATCTAAAAAATATACTAACAACATAATAATAATAATATAAAATACTAATAACAATACTGTTATTTTTAATCAATGTAATGCATTACTGCTGAATAAAAGCATTCATTTCTTGTTTATATTCTTAAATATTCTTACAGGCCCCAAACATTTCAACAGTAGTGTCATTAATTATTATTATATAATTAATAGTGTAAATAATTATTCTTTGCAATATTAATGGATATTTTTTAATACAAAATGCACTTTTAACCACTTTTTTTTTACAGTATACAGTCAGGATAAATCACTAGCTTTGAAACCTGATCAGATGGAGGTATCTCAATAGGCAGCGTTTTATTCAGACCTTGGATACCTCCAGATACTCCCTGTCAGTACAGCATTTTTCAGGTTTAGGAAGCAGACTCAAGTCAGAGATAACAGACACAGAGGGGCAGCAGGTCATGCTTTCTAATATCAGACATATCAATGGATCAGTCCACAGTATAAGGTCGACAGCTTTGAGATGTTTTCCACACTACTGGCATCCGTGCACAAGGCAGCCTTTCATCAGTGTAAACTGAAGAGGACCTGGCAACCCCTGAATGGTGATAACAGTAACTACTACAATAGCCGTGTTTGTTGTTCTAGTTTAACATTTAAGGGGTTATTCAGGTCTTGTTTACTGGAGCTCTTTCCCAAAGCTGTTTGATGAGCTGTTTGACGCCATTACTGTGATAACATCCTGATGGCTTCAGCAAGATTCTGACCTTTACATCCGTTGAGAATGTTTACAAAAATTACATGTTGTGACGCTGTGATTTCAGAAGCATTTCTGAAAAGTCTAAATACAGTACATACGCTTACATGAGGGTGATTGTGTGTATTTTCGTCCGTACCCTGCTTTGATGTAGTCCAGGAACGTGTGTTCAGCCTCCACCGAGAACGAAAGCAGTGTCACCTGGGTAATTGAGCAACAAAGAACAGACGGTTTACACCAGCATATGAGCACAAACCATATCTGCCACGAAACAATCCATCATGGCATTATGCAAAGACTCTTCTTTCAGCTGACACAGTCTTTTTCATTAGTACTGTCATTAGACAACCAGAATCTTTCCATGTTAGGAGGAAGACAGGTGATGGACTATTCATTTGAGTTCTGATTACAATCTCAAAGCCAATTCATGGCAGTCAATGCAGAGAGTCTTTGTGGATCATCAATCACTGTTATCCACTCGGACCTCCAATATTACTTCCTCACTGCTCACCTTATCAGAGTATGAAACAGAAAGCACTATTCAGTCAGGGGACTTGGATCTCAGATTGTCGAGTAATTTATCTGAATAATATCCAGTCATTCAGAGTCCTTGTGGAATACAGCTAGACAAAATTAATCTATGTAAGAATGAAGTGAATGCAATGATAAAGCTTTTTTTCAGCATTTTAGTTTTCTTGTAAAAAATACATAAACATCCTCAAAACAGGATAAAATTCACTTGAGATACAAAATTGTGCTGTTATTGTTAACTAAAACTGAAGTCGACAATAATTCTGAAATAAAACAGATTCATTATACACACACACATACAGTGCCCTCCAAAAGTATTGGAACAGTAAAGACAAAATTGCCTTTTTGGCTGTGGAGTCAAGACATTTACAAATATGATTAAAAGATGAATATGAGACAAACATACAGAATGTCACATTTTATTATTGGGTGATTCAACACATAGATGTTTTACCAGCTAAGAAGTTCAGGACTTTTAGAGTTTCATCCCTCTATCTGATGTGAGCATTGGTATTGGAACAGTTGCCTCACAGGTCTTTCTAAGTGATCAGCTGTGTCCTGTTGCATTAATAGAGTGGTGGAACTATGATGTCACTTTGTAGGCGAAAACCCGGAAGCGAGTTAGCATTTTAGCACTTCCGGTTCCATCATCCCAGAGTCAATGGGTTTTTTGAATGGGATTTTGGTTAAATCCCTTAAATAAGGTCCGTGGTTTACACAGGCTCAAGATACTTTCACGTTTTATTCTACGTCATAAAACACACCAGTTACACCCCACTCGTGATTTTTTAAAGCTGTTACGTTTCTTTAAAAAGACGGTTGCTAACAAGTTGCTAAATGGGACTACAAGCGCTGTCGGAGACATTCAATGTCATCACGCCGAACAGGAACTCATTCTAACCCGCTTTTACAGTCTCATGCTCTTTTGGATTAAAATTCATCCAGAGTAAATAATTATCATGGAAAATGTTTCTAAAAATAAGTTTAAAAGTGGTCGGAAACGTGGTGGTGGTGACGTTGAAGGAGAGCGACCGTGGTGCTGTAGTTCGTTTATAGCCTAATGTTAGCTTTTTAGTTCTGGCGCTTGTATTTAGGCTTCAAAATTCATAAAATTTGTATTACTTTGTAAAGATTATCTCGATGGTCAAAACGTGTAAGTTTCATGAACTATGATTGAACACTGAGCTTATTTTTTGCGATTACCCAAAAGCCTATGGGAAAATCCTATTGGTTTTTGTCGAGGGAACCAGTTTCATGCTAACAGCCGATCCGCCTACAGAGTTCCGTCATAGTTTCTTCAGATATTAAAAGCATGGAATGTGTTGTATCAGTTATATCCATTACTTCTGCATTCTGAATCTTGCATTCGATGATGACACACACAAACCAGGATGAAGATGAGGAAGCTGACTTTGAGAGAAAAGCAAGCAATTTGGATGCTAAAAGAAAAGAGGAAGTCAGTTAGAGCTCCAGCAAAAACAAAGGGCATGGATAAATCAAGAGTTTGGAAACCACCAGCGACACCAGCAACCAACAATGACCTGATCGGCTGAGAAAACAACAGTAGTTGATGACAGACAAATCATAAAAGCTGTAAAAATAAACCCTAAAAGACATGTCTGTAATATCACCAACAACTTCCAGAAAGCTGGGGTGATGCTCTGACAATCTTCTGTCCTCAGGAGACTTTGACACAGAATTACAGATGCTACACAGCAAAATGCAAACCTCTGACCAGCACCAAAAATAGAAAGGCAAGATTAGAGTTTGCAAAAAAGCAAAAAGGTGAGCCAGATGAGTTTTGGAACTGTGTTTAAGGACCGATGAGACAAAGATGAACCTTTATCTAAGTGATGGGAAAGCAAAAATGTGGAGAAAAAAAGGGAACTGCAATGGAACCCAAGCATACAGCTTCATCTGTAAAGCATGGTGGAGGTGGTGTCATGGCATGAGCATGCATGGCTGTCTCTGGAACAGGCCATCTCAACTTTACTGATGACTTAATGTATGATGACAGTAGCAGAATGAATTTGGAAGGATACAAAACCATCTTGCCTACCAATATTCAAGAAAATACCACCAGATTCATTGGGAAGTGCTTCATATAGCATCAGGACAATGACCCAAAACACCCAGCCAGTTGAGTCAAGGAATTTATAAGGGCAAAGAAATGGAAAGTCTTAGATTGCCCAAGTCAATCTCCAGATGAAGAGGAGAGTAAAGGCAGAAACTCCCCAAAACAAGCAACAACTGGAATTGGCTGCATTAAAGGCTGGGAAAAGCATTTCAAAGGATGAGACCAAGAGTCTGGTGATGTCTATGGGTCACAGACTCACTGCTGTGATTGTGCGCAAGGGATCTGCAACTAAATAATAGCTTTTAATCTTTTATATCTGCCTTATGTTCAACTGTCCCAATACTTATGCTCACATCAATGAGTGGGATGAACTCTAAAAGTGCTGTTCTTTTTATTTGGTAAAACATATGTGTTGAAACGGCTAATAATAAAATGTGACATTCTGTAGTTTTGCTCATAATCATCTTTTAATCATATTTGCAAATGTCTTGACTCCACAGCCAACAAAGCAATTTTGTCTTTACTGTTCCAATACTTATGGAGGGGACTGTATATATATATATATATATATATATATATATATGAATAAACTATGAATAAATACTCAAAATAATACTAAAATAACAGTGTTGCTATAGAGAGAGTAGCATTGTTCTGAAAAAGGATAACTTGTTTTTAGTGAACATCTCTTGAATTTTTTTATTGTTTATGTTCAACAAATATTTTTTTATTGTTTTAGGCATAACTCACAGAACTGAGTTTAATTTTCTTCAAGCAAGAAAAACTATTTGACAGTGTGATAAAAAATGTAAACTTAATTTAAGATATATTGGAAATAAATCTTATTATCTTATGCAGTATTACTTCTAAGGTAAGTTTAGCATGTTTAAATGTTTGTATTGAAAGGAAGAAGTACTGATTTTGTGCAGGATTTTAGGATAGCAAATTATCTACTCACTGTGCCAGAGTTTATGTATCTCCTCTTTTTGAGTTTCTTTTTAGGATTTACCACCTGAAATAGAAAATTTAGAAATGACACATTATTTACAGGAAGAGTGGGAGTGTGTGTGTGAGACAGAGAATGAGAGAAAATGGTTCTCATTAGAGCTGTTACTTGTCCTAAATAAGAGAAGTTTGAGAGCTCTGCTGCTGGATCATTCCCAGTCATTTCTGTTCCACTTACTTACAAAGACACAACTGATATGTGTTCAGATGCTTTGAGAAATCCAGTTCAGGTTGGTTACATACACAACCTTGGCTGACAGTTTTGGAAACCAGGACACAGATGATGTGATTTGTATGGATTGGGGTTAAACTGAACCGAAACCGCAGCTTCTAGTGTTGTTTGTCCAACTCAATCCCCAGGAAACCCCAGATACTTTCAGCACACCACTGGGACTGTCACACTCCTGTAAAACATCTCACCACCCCCTCACCCCACCACTGGGCTAATGCTAGCTTGACTACACACACACAAACACACAACACATTTATACACACTCCTCACCTCTGCATAGCTATCTGTTACTCTCTCCTCCTTTCTCACATAAACACACGCTTTGTACCCTGTCATGCATTGACTCGTTGTCCTTGTTTTTTGTTTTTTCTTGCTCTCTTCCATAAACCTTCAAAAACAGTCGCTCACACTCATTTGCTGCTGCTGTACTTGCTTGCAGACAAAGTGTGATAATTGCAGAGAGCAAATAAGGGAGACTTGAAATGGTGCAATTTCCATTGCTTGCTGAATCTCTCATGAAACAGATATTAAGAAAATCCAGCTCAGTGCTAATGAAAACTCAAGTTCTTAGATAAAACATTAGATACATGTACAACATATTCCTACATTTTGTTCATTATTAACTAAAACCAGCTCCAACATGGCTGGTCCAAGTTGTCGGTTTAGTCAGCACAGCATTAAACCAGTATTATTACAGTATTATTAATATTATATAAAATAATGTCAACATTACAACAAAACATAATAATAATAATAATAATAATAATAATGTGTGTGTGAGACCCTGGACCACAAAACCAGTCATAGCATGGGTATATTTGTAGCAATAGACAACAATACATTGTATGGGTCAAAATGATCATTTTTTCTTTTATGCCAAAAATCAATAGGATATTAAAGTAAACATGATGTTCCATGAAGATATTTTGTAAATTTCCTACTGTAAATATATCAAAACATAATTGTTGATTAGTAATATGCATTGCTAAGAACTTAATTCGGTCAACTGATTTTCTCAATATTTTGATTTTCAAATAGTTGTATATCAGCCAAATATTGTCCTATCCTACCAATCCATACATCAATGGAAAGCTTATTTATTGATCTTTCAGATGATATTTAATATTTACATCAAAAAAATGACCCATATGACAGGTTTTATGGTCCAGGGTCATATATATACATACATATTCTGTACATTTTTACAAATACATATTATATACATTTTAAATAATGTATATATTTTATAATTATAATAAAGTCGTAAGTCAGTAAAGTCGTGACGTATTGTCAAGTATGGTGACCCATACTCGAAATTGGTGCTCTGCGTTTAACCCATCCAAGTGCACACACAGCAGTGAGTAGTGAACAAATCCACACACACACACACAAACACACACACACACACACACACCGTGAACACACACCCGGAGCAGTGGGCAGCCAATGCTGCGGCGCCCGGGGAGCAGTTGTGGGTTCGGTGCCTTGCTCAAGGGCACCTCAGTCGCGGTTTTTGAGGGTGGAGAGAGCGCTGGGCATTCACTCCCCCCACCTACAATTCCTGCCGGCCCGAGACTCGAACCCGCAACCTTTCGATTACGAGTCCGACTCTCTAACCATTAGGCCACGACTTCCCCGCTGTAATACAACAACAGCAACAAAAATAATAAAACTTATTGGTGAAAAATCACTCTGAATATCAAGGTGATGTTCAAACTCTCACAGTCTCTCTTTTTTTTCAAAGATAAGCTTACATCCGCAAACATTTTTATTTCTTTTCTGACATCATAAATTCATGAATCTAGAATCACTCCTTTATCTGAATACAGTAAACCCTCTCATGATCAATGGATCAGAATCTTCTTCAATGAACTCACCTCGTACACGTTGAACTGACTCTGACCACGAGAGAACTCTCTGAAGCTGGTGGTGAACTCCCCGATAAAATCATGACTGAAGCACAAAGAACAACAATGAGACTCTTACTGTCTGTGATGATGAAGATAGATGGATTTGAACTTTTTTATGAGATCTGGAGTGATCAGTATTCGTTACTGCCAGGCATTTTACAGCAGAGCTGACAGCACCCCAGGAAGCTAGAGGAAAATTTTGCTGCTACGTTGTCAAGGAAAAATATATGATTTGAAAAAATAAAGTGCCTTTGTGTAGGGAGTGCCAAATGCATACATAGGAGAATATATTACATAAATGTGTAGTGTGGGAAAAAACAAATGTGTGTGTGTGTTTCTCTACCTGCCATCTCTGTCCCAGTCATACACCTCCACTTTAATTGACCTGAAATATTCAAAACAGAGCATTTAGAAACATGGTTTGCTATATTTCAGACACCGAAAAGAGCGTGATAGCAGAGCTGATGGATGCTTTCTGATTAAACAGAGCTGAGAGACTCTGTCTCACTGTGGTTTTCATCTCCATGCTAAAACCAACCAATTACAGGCCATTATCCAGAGAGTGCACTCCGAATTAAACAGCGGTCGGCAGAGACTGAACTCCAGGGCTGTGACACGAAGCAGCCGTGGAGCGTCACTTCACCTGACAGGACGCAGGCGAGTTTCATTTAAACATTAATTACATCTGAAGTTTTGAATAATAAGACACTCATTCTGTTCAAAGCAAGTTAACACGATCAATTACACAGAGGCAGCTGAGATTTGTAGACTTGTTAATAAAAATGGCTTTTGAGGGTAATAGCTCTAAACAGTATTTGGCGCCAAAGCATGTCACACACTTGTTATCACAAAATGACAAAGTGAAAAGAAAAAAAAGAGGCAACTGCAAAGATTACACACAATTCAGCCAATCATTCTCCTTCCCTGTTAATAATTAGCCTAAAGTATGTTGTGTTTTGGATGCTGTTGTCCCTAGTTCACCCAAACTTGAAAATTGTCTTCATTTACTCACCTTCATGTTGTTCCAAATTCTGTATGACTTTCTTTCTTCTGTAGAACATAAACATATTTTGAATATGTAAACACATAAAAAAACACAGTTTTTGTGTCCACGGTGCAAATGACAAAACAACATTGGATTCTATTGTCTTTCATTATGTGGACAATTAAAAAATTGATACATTCTTCAAAATATTTTTAAAAATTTTAAGAATGACATCATAATAAATGTGGACATTTTCATTTTTAGGTGAACTAGCCCTTTAACTACAAGCTTAAACAGAAAGCCTCCACTGGTCAACAAGCTTCACAAGAAATACTTTGATGGAAATTCATGTCTTTTCAGCAGACTTGTTTATTTTTTTCCCACATGATTATTCTAGAAAAAGTGGAAATGAGATGGTAAATCAGAAAAAATATCCACCGTCGTAATATGCAAATTATGATTTTGTACAGCTGTTTGATTAGAATCATTTGCTGGTTGTTTACTTTGCAGTGGTAGTAATGAAATCTCAGAGGCACAGAAGCATCATCTGAGTTGGAATGAAAGAATGGACCTAAACATAGAGCCTCTACTGAGTAATTCCATAGAGTACATGGGGAAACTCTCCATCTGTTGGCAAAGACGACTGGTTCAGCTCTGGTGTAAGAGAACAGATGTAGCAGATTCATCAGAGATCATATAGCCCACATCCTGTCTATCAGTTCTCAGATTCCCTACAGACAGGCAACCAGTAGTTTCACATAATTTCAGCTAAATAGCAAAAGGTCCAGGGCTGCGTTTTCCAAAAGCATTGTAGGCTTAAGTTGATCATAGCTCCATTGGTTTCAATGGGTCTACGATGTACATAAGCTTACGATGCTTTTGGGAAACACACCCCTGACCACAAAGAAGCTTGTTCTAGCCAGGAGTCTGATTGATACATAAAGTGACCAACCACAGTTTATTTTATATTTACTCTGAAATATATTACACCACAATAATAGACTAGAGTGGAAAAAAATATTATATAAAATATTATATACACTACTGTTCGCCGTGGACAGCTATCCCCTTTTTAAACTTTTGCCATCTGGCCGGTGCTACAGAGCTCCAAATTCCAGGACAGCCAGGCACAAGAACGGTTTCTTCCCCCAGGCAATCTACCTTATGAACTGTTAAATGTTCCCCACATTATGGAATAAAAATGTGCAATAACATTATATTTATTTGTTACCACCTCCATCATAGCACATCCCTACATCTCATTCAATTCTATTTGAATTTATTTATTTTAAATTTTTGTCTATTTATATTTACATATGTGTATTTTTTATTCTCATTTTATTTTTATTGTCTGTGTGTTGTTGTCTCTGTGTACTGGAAGATTATGTGAAAACAAATTCCTTGTATGCTAAAAGCTCTTTCTGATTCTGTTCAAATTTTTGGGGGTCAGTTAGATTTTTTAAGGAATTAATACTTTTATTCTGCAAAGGATTAAATTTGTCAAAAGTAGCAGTAAAAGCTTTAAAATTTGTTACAAAAAAAATTATATTTCAAATAAATTATGTTCTTTGTATTTTTTTAAAGAATCCTGGAAAAAAATATTATAGTTTCCACAAAAATATTAAGCAGAACAACCGTTGTTGCCATTGATAATAATAAAAAATATTTCTTGCACCCAGATATTAGTGTTTTACTGTTTTTGATCAAATAAATGCAGCCTCGGTTAGCATAAGACACCTCTTTCAAAAAGATTCAAAAAATCTTTTCAACCCCAAACATTTGAACAGTATCATATATTTTATTATAATAAAAAATATTATTGTAAAAAACATTTTCTTCACAATTCAAACCAGCAAACAAAAATATATAAGAAAATGTGTAGTCTGACAAGAATTTCTACACACTTTTATACACTAAAAACTCAGTGCTAAACATAACTATTTTATAGGACATTCTACTGGAAAACAACTTGCAAACCACCCAGAGGTGCCTGATACATCAGAAAGCCCTGCAGTAATTTCCTCTATAAAGTCTGAGAAGTTTCCCTCAGGAACATGGCTGATTGACAGGGTTAAGTGCTGTTCCTGTCTCTCCCCAAGATCATAGGACAGATGCAGATCAGTTGTGACACTATGTGCAAATTATGGCTTCCCCTCATGTCAATCAAACCAAATTTGCTCTCATTTGTTTAAGACCCCTGAAGGAGGCGCCACCCTCTTTGCTAACCTGATGCCACAAAAGCATTTGTCTCTGTGAAAAGAAAGAGACAAACACCCAGAAGATGCACATTGATGGTCACAGCTGTTAAAAACTAACTCAGCTTAAGCTTTTGGATCGTATCAACTCAACCAAAGCTGATCATCAGTATAGCAGCACTTTTTCACATGTGATGTTTCTTAAATTAATCAAATAATGACAAAATATCATACTCTCTGCCACATTATTGCTTGGAAGTCAGTCTATGGCTTTTCCTGTGAAATATAGTACAGTGCCTTGCGAAAGTATTCATACCCCTTTTTTTTCATGTTTTATGTTGCTGCCTTTAATTACTTTTTTCCACATCAATCTACACTCCATACACTATAATGGTAAAGCAAAAAAAAAAAAAGTTTTTTAACATCTTTGCAAATTTATAAAAAAAAAACTTAAATGATTCCATTGTATAAGTACTCCTACCCTTATCTGGGACAGTTGGAATTTAGCTCAGGAGCATTCATATTGCTTGTAGGTGTTACTAGACTTTGAGTGAAGGTAACCTGTGGCAAATTCAATTGAATGGGTATGATTTGGAGAGGCACACACATCTTAATAAAAGGTCCAACAGCTAATAATGCATATCAGAGCAAAAACCAAGCTCTGGAGTTAAAATAACTATCTGTAGAGCTCAGAAATAGGTTTGCGTCAAGCCACACATCTGGGGAAGAGTTCAGAAAAAAATTCTGCTTCACTGAAGGGTCACAGAAGCATGTAGTCTCTGTTACCCTTAATGGAAGAAGTTTAAGAAGGAAGAAGAAACAACCAGGATTCTTCTTAGAGCTGGCCTCCTGGCCAAACTGAGGAATTGATGGAGAAGGGCTTTGGTTAGAGTGGTGACGAAGAACCTGATGGTCACTCCAGTTGAGCTCCATGATCAGATGTGGAGATAGGAGAAATCTACAGAAGGGCAAACATCACTGCAACACTCCACCGATCTGGGCTTTATGGCGGTGTGGCCAAACTCAATCCTCTCCTCGGTGAAGACAAAAGAAAACACATTTGGAATTTACAAAAAAGCACCTAAAGGACCCTCAAACTCTGAGAAACAAGATTCTCTGGTCTGATGAACCTCAATTCTAAGCATCATGTTTGGGAATCAGCTCTGCTCATCACCTGCAGAGTACCATCCCAAAAGTAACGTGTGCTGGTAGCAGCCTCATGCTATGGGGCTGTTTTTCAGCAGCAGGGACTGAGGGACACATCAGAGAAGAAGAAAAGCTCAATGCACCAAAATATTGAGATAGCTGTAATGAAAACCCAATCCAGAGCATTCAGAACCTCAGACTGGGCAGGTTTACCTTCCAACAGGACAGTGACCCTAAGCACACAGCAAGAGTGGCTTATACACAACGCTGTGAATATCCTTGAGTGGCCCAGCCACAGCCTGGGCTTGAACCCAAACAAATATTTCTGGAGAAACCTGAAAATGTGCATCTGCCCCCATCCAACCTGAAAGAGCTTGAGATGTGAACAGGTGAGGAGGCAAATGGCAGATAATTGCCAAATGTTGATGAGCAAAGCTTGTTGCATCAAACAAAAAATACTTGAGGCTGTAAAGGTACTTCAGCTAAATATTTAGTTAAATGTATTATTTTAATATAACATATTAAAATTTATGAATACTTATGCAATGTACTTATTTGAGTTTTTTATTTTTTATAAATTTACGAAGTTGTGACAATTCTGTTTTTGCTTTATCAATATGGTGTATGGAGTGTAGATTGATGTGGGGGAAAAAGTAATTTAAAGCAGTTTAACATAAGGCAGCAACATAACAAAATGTGAAAAAAATGAAGGAGTATGAATACATTCGCAAGTCACTGTACATATGTAAATGAAGAAGAAAGCCAAAATATTAAATACCATGGATAAATATTTACTGAGTAATCCACTATTTTGTGAAAGGTGGTCAAAATAACACTTTTCATCCCATTTACAGGGGGGGGAATCACTTTAGAAAGATAATTATTTTATTTTTACAAAGAGATTGATAGGTCTGTTGGTAAAAATGCTGACTTTAGCAATCCTTGTTACATTATACACCAATAGTGACATACAATGTTATATATTAGAAAAATGCACTATTGAGATATATTTAATATTTCTTGAGTTAGGCTTCACTGAATGAGGCATGGAACCTGCATGAATTATCACCATTGGCATTTAATGCAACAAAGATTGCAAAAGTCAACATATTTGACTCACAAACCAACCGATCTCTGTGTAACAATAACAATGATGCTGCCATCTTTCTAAAGTCATTCTATATTTTTGGAAGCTTGCGCAATTTGACACAACTGACCCTATTCTGAATTAAATGCAATATATTAGGATCTGTATAACATATAAATATATATATATATTATCTATATTATATATCTAATTACAGACATTTTTGTTGAAAAACATATCCCAACTGCAATATAAATATTCTTTTCTGCTGCCATCATTGCAGCAGGTAATAATTAGCACAGCACCACAACAGCTGGAGTTTCCTCTTTCTCTCTCTCTTTTGCTTGGTCTCTCTCATACACGGGATCAGAGGCCAGTTGGGGACTGGGTGGCAGGTGGTTCTGTTCCCTGTGTCCTGATTGGCTATGACAGCTCTCAGACAACACACAGCTGCCAACATGTCTGCAAACCTCACCTGGGCCACGAAAATGAACACACACACACACACACACACACACACAAGAATAGCCTACCAAATATTCATGAACACAACAAACACACACACTGGATAGTACATAGCCCTATGGAGACCAACAAAGAGACAGTGCAGTCCAAACACACAAAAATCTGCTACACAGAAAGTACAAAGCAAAAATAATGTGTCCTTGTAGAGCACATAAATCACAACAGTGCAGGACCGTGAACAGGGCTGTCTGTGATCAAATAATGCTGATGCAATGAGTACCAGCAGTCTGGTTTCAATGTGAGACTGAATCAAAGAGCACAGGGACATGATTCCTCTCAACACACACATACACAGGGTCTCGTTCGGGTACAATAGCCTTCTCATGGTAAATTTCTGCAGGATTCACAACACTGCATGCACACAAATAGGCCCTTATCCTCATTCTAATGTTAAACCCTCACTGTTAAAATTATTCTAAATAAGGGAGCATGTGCCCACAGGTTAATTAACATAATACACACCTAAACATCTACATATACTAAACATCTTTATATTAATAGTCCTAGACTAAACGTGATTGACCACATCAAATAATTTTGTTACTCTAAAAAAGTAAGTATATTCTTTTTTATATGACAAACATATATAATATAATGTTGCTATTATTACTTATAATTTTTTAAATAGCTTATTCAATAAAAAAATCTGTCAAAATAAATAAAAATGACAATTTGTGATTGTGTATGGGTTTTATCTAAAAAAGAATAATCCTATATTTTGAAAGATACATTGACAAATCAATTACTGTGTGAAAGCTTTTGCCCACAGGTTTTACGCACATGCACTGTTAGTGCATGAGAGCTGTTAACACTGGCGCCAGGCACACAAGCATCAGTACATACTGACATGCATGTCTGTATGTGTGAATGCACCTGTCATAATCTCCATTGCACAGAGCTCTGACAGGAATGGTGAATGGCTGCCAGACAGGGTTCAGCGTATTCTTTACCACTTCAGTTTTATGGCAGATGGTGAACCTAAGAAACAAAAACAAAGATGTTAAACTCAGACCTAGCAGTATACATTGCATGATTATATTTTATTACAGTTAGAAGTTTGCATATTGTAAGCCTTAACTGAGTACTAAGAGAATTTTATTGGCTAGAACAATTTTCTTAAGACATTAATTTTTCTTGGACATCACAAAAGGAAGACACGCTTTCCTGCCTGTGCATCAGAGTGAGAAAGACAGCTAACTCACGTTCCGTCCTCATTACTTCTGTAGAACACCATGAACGGGTCAGAGCGGCCAAAGAAGTCTTTCTTATCCAGCTTATTGGCACAGAACTGCATTGTTGCACAGTCCTGAGAACGAAAGAAACAAAGAACAAGGCGAAAGGGAAGGAAAAATGGAAGGTAAAAGATAGAAATAGCGCAGAAAGCAGCTAAATCTAGTAAAATCAGAGGCACATTGCTTTTTCTTGTGCAGCTTAGATGAATGACGAGATTCTGGACCCTCAGGCACAATTCACCCCCCACCATGTCTATACAGCACAGCCATATACTGTATATGTACACACATTTTTTAAAGCCATATGCTTCGGACTCACACTCTATTAAAAGCTTTAAAGGTAAAATAACCCTTCTTTGAACAACTCTGAAATAAATAATTTGCTAATGAATAAATTGTCCTGCAATTTCCACTGACCCTGACTGTGGCTCAATATGTAGCTAGCTCTCAAAAACACGGCTGGCCCTTTTTTAATCACAATATTTCACACTATGTCGATACTGACATCCCCCTACAACACTGACTGTAATTTTCTCATTCTGAGATGGACATAATGTTTTGTCTTTTTCCAAGGGCTCAATGGTAGAATGTAATGTTTTTGTTTATTAGAGTAGTTTCATCAAGATGCATGTTTATCATGAGGTAGGGTTACCTAAAATAATCTTTTATGATGAAAATCTGGGCAAAAAAAAAATGGACACAGGCACAATTTTTATTATTTTAGCTGCTGACCAAAACATATTCAAGTTACAGTTATATAATGAATATTGGCTTAAAGTCCACACACTGAGCTTTAATTTGAGGGCATCAAAACTGGAGGAAGGGTTAAGGAATTACAGCTTTTTAATATGCACCTCCCCCCTTTTTCAAGGGACCATAAGTAATAGGACAATTGACTCAAGAGCTATTTCATGGACAGGCGTGGGCTATTCCTTCATTATTTCTACATCAATTAAGCAGGTAAAAGATCTGGGCCCGTATTCATGAAAAATCTTAGTGCTGAGAGTTGCTCCTAGTAACAAAATTCTAAGAAAAATTTTTGAACTGTGGGTGTTTCCTCTTAAAATTAAAGAAAAGAGTAAAGAAAAAAGTAATTCAGAAAGCATCTTAACCCTTAAAAGAGGTCTTAAGGTCCAAAATTGTTAGGAGTACGGACAAGGACTTTTAAGGGGCTTAAGAGTTTCTTTAGCAGTGGAGAAAATGGACAAAACATGAAGAGGGAGAAGAAATGTGTTGCACACAATGCATGACAGTGAGTTAATAAGACGCTACACATTAGATCGTGCAGGGATCATGTTTGTGACAGATCTTATTAAAGACATGCCAACATCTCCGACACCGCGCTGAAACGCCATAGCGCCAGAAATGGATGTAATCACTACATTAACATATTAGGCAACTGGAAAAATGCAACTATGCAGCAGTGATGATTTGGGTCTGTTACAGCACTTATTATGTCGCTGTTCATTTCCTATAAAATACGTTAAGTATGACAGCATGGTAAATAAAAATTTCAAAGTGAAGGCTAATAATAAACCCTACTCTTAAAAGCACTCATTTATTTCCTTCTTGGACAACCAACCAATCACAGTCTTCAAAAGACTGTGTCATAGCTAGCAACGGTGTCAGCCCTGCCTTCTCACTAAGATAAAAGTTTTTGTCTTTTTTTTGCCTCAGAGTTGCTCTCAGATTGGTCCTGAATCACTTTTAAGCTAAGACTCCTAGTTAGAAATTTTTAAGCTAAATTAGGAGCTCTCTAAAAGGATTCTTAGAATCTTTAGGCTCAAATCAAAACATCTTAAGGCTAAAAGTAGCTCCTAAGTCACTGATTTAGGAGAAAATCTAAAAAATAGTGGGTGTGACAGTCCTAATTTTAGAACTCCTAAATTTAAGAGACTCCTAAATTTAAGAATTTAAGAAATAAGAGTATTTCACAAAGCATTTTAGCACTAAAACTAGGTCCTAAATCTGTGAAATGTTAGGAGTAGTGAAGGGGACTCCTAAGTCACTAAGACCAACTCACAGATATCCTAAAATGGCTGTTGCTGGCAATCTGCCTCAGAATATAAACATTTTAGAAACATTTGACGATAATGAGCCTTTAAAATTGTATCACCTTTAAGGTTTGGAGGTTATCCCAACTCCAAATTTTCATTTGATTATATCCTTTTCATTAACTATTTGGGCAAGAAGTAACAGATGTTCTTGAGTCCAGTTTGGTTTTCTTTTACGTTTGCATGCGTTACTATCAGCCATGATTATTCTACTCTGTTAATTAAAAGGCAGTTTATATACATCTGCTACAAGAAGCATACATGTAAGAGACAATTAGCTGAACATATATTTGTTTAGTGACACTTAGTCTGCGTGTTAAAATCTTTATTTGAATGTGGCAATTAACATGATTTTTTAAAACTTTATTTGGATATGGCAACATAATATCGTGCTCTACAATATTTCTATGAATAAATCTCTGACAGAGACCCCTCCCCTCTCCTATCAGCCAATCACTGTGTGCATAGTTAGTAAGCATGCTGACATGATCCATAGCAACGAGGTCAACCCCGCCCTTACTCTTAGCTTAAGACTTCTCTCTATTCCTTAGTAAAAGTTTGTCTCAGCAGCTTTGTGAATAGGTTTTAAGAGAACACTCTTATCTAAAAACTTTTACTGCTATTTTGGAGAACTCTTAGTGATAAGATAAAATGTTTTATGAATTCAGGCCCTGGAGATGATTGTAAGTGTGCCATTTGCATTTAGAAGCTGTTGCTCTGAACCCACATCACATGGTCAAAGCATCTCTCCATACAAGTGAATCAGACAATTGCTAGGCTTCAAAAACAAAATATCTGGGCCCGTATTCATAAAGATTCTAAGAATCCTCTCAGAAAACTCTTAATTTAGCTTAAAAACTTTTACGTAGGAGTCTTAGCTTAAGAGCGATTCGGGACCGATCTGAGAGCAACTCTGAGTAAGGAAAAGACAAAAACTTTCATCTTAGTGAGGAGGCGGGGTTGACCCCGTTGCTATGTATGACACAATCTTTTGAAGACTGTGATTGGTTGGTTGTCAAGAAGGAAATAAAAGAGTGCTTTTAAGAGTAGGGTATATTATAAGCCTTCACTTTGAAATTACAGGTAGAATTTTTCCTCTCGCTCTTTCTCACACACACACACACACACACACACATTATATATGTATATATATTCTTTATTTTTTATTTACCATGCTGTCATACTTACAGAGCCAGCGCCAGGGCACCTCCATCGGGGAGCATTTACATTTCTAGGGGGGGGGGGGCACAAATCACGTTGTGTGTGTGTGTCGGGGGGCTGCAATCTGTGATCTCGTGCAGTTGCTGACGCTCGCTAAAGCGTGCAATCGCATTATGTGCGCTGTTTTATCGGTACTTTCGCTTTCAAAATCGAACGCGTTCAGCAAGGAGGGGAGAGGATAGAAAGTGGGGGGGGGGGCACAGTTACTCGTTTGGCCGCCTTGGCGCCGGCCATGCATATTTACTGTGTTTTATAGGAAATGAACAGAGACATATAAGCCTAATAAGTGCTGTAACAGACCCAAATCATCACTGCTGCATAGTTGCATTTTTCCAGTTGCCAAATATGTTAATGTAGTGATTTCTGGCGCTATGGCAATTCTGCGCGGAGTCTGAGATGTTAGCATGTCTTTAATAAGGTCAGTCACAAACATGATCCCTGCACGAACTAATGTGTTGTGTCTTATTAACTCACTGTCATGCATTGTGTGCAACACATTTCTTCTCCCTCTTAATTTTCGTCCATTTTCTCCGCTGTTAAAGAAACTCTTAAGCCCCTTAAAAGTCCTCGTCCATACTCCTAACAAGTTTGACCTTAAGACCTCTTTTAAGGGTTAAGATGCTTTCTGAATGACTTTTTTCTTTACTAGGATTTTTTCTTTAATTTTAAGAGTAAACGCCCACATTTCTAAGAATTTTCTTAGAATTTTGTCACTAGGAGCTACTTTTTGCATTAAAATTCTTCATGAATACGGGCCCAGATAGATAGCAAGAACTTTAGGAGTGTCAAATCAACAGTTTGGTACATTTTTTTTGGGGGGGGGGGGGGGGGGGGGGGGTGCACTAGTGAGCTCAGCAACATAAAAAGGCCTGGACGTCCACGGAAGACAACAGTGGTGGATGATCAGAGAATCCTCTCTACCGTAAAGAGAAACCCTTTCACAACATCCAGCCAAGTGAAGAACACTCTCCAGGAGGTAGGTGTGTGTCACTGTCAAAGTCTACAATCTAGAGAAGACTTCACGAAAGCAAATACAGAGGGTTTTATTTTAGACAAAAAAAAAAAACAAAACAAAAAAAACACCACATATGCAAAAGCATTCTTTGGATAACTGAAATTAAGATCAACCTGTACCAGAATGACGGGAAGAAAAAAGTATGGAGAAGGCTTGGAACATGTTTCATCTGTGAAAGTAGTGGAGTAGTGTGATGGCATGGACATGCATGGCTTCTAGTGGGTTACTGGTGTTTAGTGATGACGTAACAGCACTTCAATTTCATCTTGATTGTTTCATTTTAATTATATTCTGGTGGCATACAGAGCCGAAATTATCAAAATTGTGTCAGTCTCCAAATATATATGGACCTCACCTAACTGCAATATTGTATAGAATGTCATTAGATCATCATTGAATTTATGTAATAATTATGCACTTCACTGACACATGAACAGTGTTGTTATTGTTAAACCAAAACTAAATTAATTCAAATAAAGCTGACATTTTTTTTTAAAATGATGTCAGGGCAGCAAAATACATATACATTAAAAAGTGGCAAAATCACTCAAATTTTTACTAAAATTAAAATAAAAAATAAAAGCGAATTCAAAATATTAATAACAATAACAATTTTATATAAATAATACTAAAATAATAGTCAACATGAATCAAGATACCAATCTAATTCTTATTATTACCTGCAATTTCTTGGGATCCAAAAGGAAAACCGTCTGTGGCCCCTAAATGGGTATTTTGTGACCCAAATGGTTAATCTGTGCCTGGCATCAACAAGCATCAATTCCATTTGAACCAATTAGCCGCTAAACACTATCTTGCATTTAGAGTGCCATTCAGAGAATGATGAAATTGTAGGCTGAAGTCAGTGAGGAGAGACGAAGAGTGAATGAGAGAAGAGATTGAATGAGATCTAGAACATTTCCAAAGGAACCCTTCATATGATGTGCAGTTCATTTTGCAAATTACACTCAGTAATGACTGACATCATCATTAACCTGCTTGCTAGAGGCTTCTCAGGCCAGAGGGATGTTATCAACACAATGGAGACAACCCTCATTAGCCATAAATCTATGGTGTGAGGTCTTACTGATACGAAGTCATTAGTCTTAACGGTATATCCACTGCTGAACATGGCCAGTGGTCTTTCCAAGCTCTAGGTACAATTCACCTTATATTTAATGGCCGAGGGAGCACTACATTTCATTACACATTGCTTGAATTGTTTCTTAACTGAAACTAAACCATAGTGTGTGGAGGACTTTGCACATGATTAACAGCCCCATTCAAACCAAGCATTCGCAGTGATTATGATCCCATGAGTAGACCTTAGTGGCAAGATCAATTTGAGGTGAAATCAATTTGGGCAGAGAAACGCAAAATATCAACCTATGCAAGTTTTGAATCCAGTGCCTATGAGCAATTGAGCACGAGCGTCTGTCTTCTTGCAATTCTTTCTTCAGCAACAGTAAACAACTTAAATGACAGCATAGTTAGTTACAGTTTATAAATGACAGTCAGTCAAAGTGAGTCACATCACAGCTAAAGCTGCCTGTCTTTGGCCACAATGTACTTCAGAGATGAAACATTTCATTCATTATTTTGGGTTTGCAGGTTTTATCTGGTTTCTGAATGGGATTCATCTATGTAACTTCTTGGAAAGACACAGAGTTTTGAAGATATTTGCAAACCTCATTCCTGCTATTAAGTGGAGGGTTCGTCTCCACATGGTGCATTTCCTCATAGATGTTCTTTGCATGTACCTGATCAAAACCCAGCCTTTCATAACATCCTGTAAAATCTTTTGATCTACCATATGAAATGTATATAGATCAAGCAGATGTACCAATATATTACTCTCACAGAAGGGAAAAGCTTTTTGAGCATTTCAAATGAGCTTGAGTGAGGCTGTGAGTGTGTGCAATAGATGGCTCAAATGAGCAGTCCTTTGTGTGTGTTTGAGCTTGTAGTCAGCGCAGCATAGCTATTTACAACCCGGAAAAGCTGTAATTTACTCTGCACTGCTATTTCAGTGATTTAATGAGTACTATCACCAGTGACAGAGTAAACTTTACTAGACAGAGGGACGAAACTGGAACGTTCCAGTGAGAAGACATGATAAAGAGATGGGAGGGATGGAGATAGAAACTTTTTTGTCTGACCTCCTCCGCTGAATCTACAAATGGAATGGTTATATTTGACCATGCAGTCTAAAGAGAATATGATGAAATAAAATGACTGAGGACTGCAAAATAAAACATGTTATTCTTTGTCTTTGCTGGCTAACTCTTGTAGTCAAAGCAAATGAGTCAGTTCTTGTAATGGATCAAACAAAAGGATTTAAAGGAATTTTTCAACTCCTTTACTCTGAACAAACTGATTGAATCCATCACTGTGGATTCTGAATGAACATCTGTCTGACGTGAAATGAAACAAGAATTCAAGAATTTCATGAAAATTAAATTAGTATCATTACTGGCTGAGCATATCAAAACATCATACATATTTTCTTTTTCATTTTTTTGTTGCAATAAATCATATTTAAAATTGTATATATTAAATCGAACTCTTAAATTATGAATTAAATATTTAAAAATGTTATTAAAATCATATTTTTGTATACATATTTATATAGCTTTCTATATCAAAATAATTCTGCAGGAAAATCTGATTCTGGTCTGATTATCTTATGTTTACATAACCAGATATCTTCAAATGCCTCTTAATTAGTATTTTATTGCTTCTCATTTTTCCAAGCGATCACTCCCATTCATAAGAACCCTCTCATCATATCCATCTAGTGCTATTTACTGATACTATATCGGACCCTTTGGTCCAACAGCAATGAAGACTGACGTCAGAAGAGGTTTAAAATGCTTAAGCAGAATATTAGATGCAGGATACTTAGTCCTCTCCAGGTCCTTAGGACCAGACAACCAATGCAGTCTAACAAAACAGAAAGGGATAAATAAATTCTTAGAAAGGGGGAGACGTATGAAGGTCAAATGACGTCAAAAAGATTTGCATGCGCAGGGTAAGATTTGTGAAAATGTACATAAGATAGCAAGCATAAATTAATTTTGCATGCACAAAAAAAAGATTTGTAAAAGTTTAAATCGCATTTCAAGTGTAAGAAAAAAAGATTAGCAGAATTTTACTGTTTTTTGTAAGTGTAATTCATGTATTGTGAAACTGCAAATTCATGCTAAGGCAAAATAAATATGATCTGTATTCTTCTGGCTTCCATTTTTCTGCGCTTACACTTTTGGCACTGTTGTTTCACCCAAATACAGCCAAAAGTATTGCAAGCCTGTGCACAGCGTTTTGCAAGCGAAAACACCGTATCAAGAGCTGCAATACGGATTGACCGCGTAAAACTAATATGTGTGTGGAGAAAAAAAAATCATTGCAACTGTCTAAATGACTTCTTGCTTGCGTAAGGCAAAATGTTCCCCAAATAACCCGCTATGTACGTCTGAGTCTTTGCGCTTGCAGTTTTGGCACGATTCTCTCACTGATTTCAGATTTGCAAGCGCGAGTGGAAGGCGGGACCTTCTTCTTGCAGCCAATGAAATGAGGATCTCGCTGACTCTCGATTTACTCTTATCTGATTGGTTCAAAACACTTTTAAAAATCTTTTCTTGCGCATGCAAAATTAATTTACGCTTGCTAACTTATACATTTTCACAAATCTTACCCTGCGCATGCAAATCTTTTTGACGTCATTTTACCTTCATAGAGACATCATCACTCTTGAATTGGTTCAGAGGGTACACAATCCATAATTGGTACACAATCCATATCTCACTTTGATTTTTTGAAAACAATTTTAAGATTATTTTCACTCAAGCTGTGATACCAGTTGCTGAAACATTCCATTGTGTGTTCATTCCTCCTTGAAAACCTTGATGCCAATTCCATGATCCTTTGGTTCAATAAGTTCTGGTCTTAAAATACCAGCTGAAAGTATTCAGAAGAACAGGGGAGACAAACAAAGCCTTCGTTGTGTATTAAAAAGCTCAAAACAGTAGATCAAATGCTCAGTCATTTTTCAGTTGCTGCTACATCAAGCCTGTTCTGGTCTTTATTTAGTTAATCAGAAAAATGTAAATAGCCAGTGTAAAAGACGGTTAATAATGCATGTTAGAAGTATAAAATAATGATGCAAACATGTGACTACAAATACCATGGCTTCTGTTAATCCATTATTTATGATTTAATAAAAAATTTTCAGTAAGATGGAAATAAAAGTATTTAAAGGTGGCTTTGGTGTTCAAATGTTGTTACTAGTGCTGTCAAACGATTAATCGCATCCAAAATAAAAGTTTTTGTTTACATAATATATGTGTGTTCTGTGTTTATTTATTATGTATATATAAATACACACACATTCAGTATATGTTTTGAAAATATTTACATGTATATACATTTATATATTTATATTATTGGATTTTATATTATATATAGTGCTGTCAAACGATTAATCGCGATTAATCGCATCCAAAATAAAGGTTTTTGTTTATATTATATGTGTATGTGTACGGGGGTTATTTATTATGTATATATAAATACACACACATAAATTATATATTTTGAAAATATTTACATGTATATACATTTATACATGTATATTATTATATTTTATATTATATATAAATATATTTAATTTTCTTAAATATATACATAGTACACACTCATATATTATGTAAACAAAAACTTTTATTTTGAATGCAATTAATCACGATTAATTGTTTGACAGCACTAAATATATAAATATATATAATATATAAACATAACATATTTTTCTTAAATATATATATGCATGTGTTTGTATTTATATATACATAATAAATATACACAATACACACTCATATATTATGTAAACAAAAACTTTTATTTTGGATGCGATTAATCACGATTAATCGTTTGACAGCACTAGTTTTTGTTACCCTTTTGTCTGTGGAAACATTTCATTTCTCTGGAATAACGTCTGCCAGAATTTGGCTGCCAGGCAGTGAATGGTCTGATCTGAAGAGTATATCTGTCAGCTTTCTTATCAAAGTGAATCATTTCAGTAAAGGTTTTCACTGCTGAATAGTTGCAAGCATTTCGAAGAGAAAAGGGGTTGAAAAAACAAATATTTCAGAGTAAAACTATTCTTTGGAGGATAAAGTAAAACTGCTGACTTACCCGACAGTTTCCGAGTTCCTCTGCAGTGAGAATAATGGTACCACAATTCTTCCCAGGGATGCCACTGAGAAAAATAACACATAAGGTGCATTAGTGCACAGTTTTGAGTTATTGGGAACAGTAGGGCAGGAATAGTGTAAAAAAAATTCTCCTAATAATGACCTGATTTGCATATAATTATGGTTAAAGACATTTCATGGCTGCATGGCTACATATAACAGCAGCAGAATTTCAGAATAGTAATATCAGAACTGTTTCTAAGCCGAGATGATATAGTGGGGAGCTGGAGATCACTGTCATGTTGTGTGCTGACAAAAACTGAATATTTCAGTTCAGATCATTGTTTTGCCCTGAATACATCCTGTGCAGTCAACAAACAGCAACCATCAAGTGTTAAAATAAACCTCTGCCTCAGGAAGTGTTCAGGATGTTGTAAAGCTTAAATCTTTGGCTGATTCATACCAGTTTATCTCTATCAATCACACAAGATCCTAAATTTAGGCATCAACTGGTGCACAATCAACTAGAAGATTTCATGCTGACCCCTCTATGTGCAAAGAAAATGCATTCTCTCATGTTTCCTTAGGGTTACAGATGAACAAGTAACAATGCATTAAAGTACTCAGCTCCATGTTTTGTATTGCTATAAACATTATGTGGAATTGTTGTAAAATATGTGTGTAACAACGTCACATGACAGTACACACATACAGTCAAAAAAAAGTTTGGGCTCCATTATTTTTTTTAAAGTAGTCTCTCACCAAGGTTGCATTTGTTTCATCAAACAGAGAGCAAACAGTAATATTGTAAATTACATTCATAATTTAAAATAACTGTTTTCTATTTTAATATATTTTTTGCAATGTATTCCTGTAATGGCAAAGATGAATTATCAGCAATCATTACTCCAATCTTCAGTGTCATATGAACCTTCAGTAATCATTCCGGTTAAACTGATTTGGTGCTCAAGAAATATTTTTTACTGTCATAACTGATGAAAATGTTTGTGCTGCAAAATATTCTTGTGAAAACTGACATACATCTTTTTCAGAATTCCTTGACTAAAAGTTCAAAATAACAGCATTTCTTTGAAATATAAATCTTTTGTAACATTATAAATGTCTTTATTGTAAATGTTGATACATCCTTGCCGAATAAAAAGTATTATATTGTATTATATTACTATTTTTAAATAGCTTTGAGTTCAAAGGGCTAGCGGAAAAAACATTCACAATCTGAAGCAATTAAAAGCTGGCCAGTTCCACTCAAGTCACTGAAAGGATGTGAAATGAGCTTTTGGCCTCAGGACAAGCGAGGGAGCAATTTACCCTCTGCCTTTATAGGAAACACTTCTGTAAAAAAAATTACACTTGGTGAATAATTCAGATGCACAATGGATTTCAGGCCGGTTTCCCCATTAACCTTATGAAGATGCTGGATCACCATAGTTGTTTTGAACTACCTCAGTCTCACCTCCACAACGTAGGTTAGAAAGGTCAGTGTTTGCTGCTGCTCATGTTTTTCCCTTAGGTATTAGAGAGGACTTGTTAGATGAAACCTATTTTTTTTTTTAAACTTAAAAACTTTGGTTTGTTATGAGTTCTCCAGTTACTTTTCTGTAGTGTCTGAACAAATTGCCCTTGAATCAATGACAGAGTGTTAAGATGTTGAGCCAAACAAATTATTTGATCCAATTCTTGAACATGAACCAAGTAAACAGGGTTAACTGATGAAGTTCAACTCATTTTCTAGGGTCATACCCTGATTAGTGCTCTCAGAGACAGGCTTCCAAAAAGATGAAAGCTAACAACTGACAGCAATATTAAAACATGTTGCTCTGTAATTGCCAATACATGAACAAACAGACAACTGTTACACAAGTGGAGCTGTCTTTTATCCCCATATTCATTCACAGGTTGCTGTACATACAACCATTCGCTGTGACAGGAGAATAAAAATGATGAAACTGTTTGAAATGTGGTTCTGTGTGAAGTGTTTCCTATTACAAACCCCAATGGCATGGCCATTTGTTTATTTGGAAAGTTGCTTTTAAAGGAGACATTCATTTTTATACGGTGTTTGTATATAAATGTGTCTTAGCAGTGTGTGAACACAGCCACCCTATAATGCTAAAAATTCATTCACTCCTTTTTTTAACCCCTCAAAAAACTAAACAGTCTCAATTATCAAGCCGTTTTGAGTTTCTGAGCACAATGACGTCATATTGCTCAGGCCCCGCCCACGTCTGCTGACGGACAGTCAGCAAATATTAGCAAATTTCCTTCCTGAGCCCGTTGTATGCTGTCTGCCATTTTCTCCATGCTTGAGCAGCTATAGTGAGAATAATGTCTCTTAAGCAATGCAGGTGTTTTGTAGTTTGACGTACTGTAAAAGTGAACATAAGTGTCTAACATTAGTTTTGTTTTTGATGGTAACGCACCACCAAATACACAAAAAAAAAAACAGAAGAGAGGGGTGAGGTGAGCAATAGCTCATTATCATTTTATCGTTGTGAACAGAGCTATTTTTGACAAGGTAAAAAGGGTGTTGTTTTACACGACCATTGAGCAGTGACGGCTGGTCAGTAGGGGGTCGCTGGGACGCCACCCCCATCAAGTTAGCCAGGGAAGAAGCCTAATATATATATTGCAAAATAATCACAAAATTGCCAATTTGCCAAATTAGTCAATAACATTAAAATTATGATAAAAAATAGGAGCTTTAGGAGTTTTTGCATACTTATTACATTGGACTTTATTAAACCTTATGAAAATATAATTTATATGCAATTTATATGCAGTTTTTTTATAAAAAATGAAAATTTTCACACTTTATCTTGAAGGATTTGCTATCCTGTGCTCTCTCGTGTGGACAACATTATCTCTGAATTACATTAATATAAATGGCTAATATTTTTTTGAATGGTTACAAATGTTTAATGATTACTTTACAGATAATATGCACACATTAAAAACAAATTCACTGACTTGGTATCTTATTTTACACTTTAACAGTTGAACTTTCAACTTACATTTTTAAGCAGTAACGATTCATTGTCATGTCACTTGTTAAATGGTTATTTAACAGCATTCAGTAATGCTGTTGCATTAACAGTGTGATTAAGTTTGTTTGCCCCCCCCCCCCATTTTTTAGCACCAGCCACCACTGTTATTGAGTAATTTTAACCAAAGTATTTTGCAGACATTTCATGAAGACCCTAAAGAATCATACCAACTTGTGGAAAATGGGCATCTGATGTCCCCTTTAACACTGTGTGTTAGTTGTGCTCTGCAGAAGAGCAAAATCAATGGCACTCACACCTCTCCCTGCTGCATTCCCAATTGATTAGCGTCTGATCAAACATCTGAACCCCATGGTGCCTTCAGCTAACACTGAACACAGCACACTGTTATTCTTATTAATGCAAACTCATCAGTTTAATTTTCCTTTCATCTAGTTTAAATTGAAAAAGCTATAAAAAATCTAATTGAACTGCATACAGTAGTGCAATTGAAGCAATATCATGGCCTGGAACCAAACCAAATCATCTAAACTGGTTAAGGTTCACATTGGCAGAAAATGAAGATTTCTCAGCCGTCAAAATGTGGAGAGTAAGAATACAGACACTGTCAGTTCAGATTGACTTCTCTCATGTGATGATAGTGTTAAGGGTTCTTGATATAGAAAACAACATATAATTACATATAATTACATACATTATAATATAATTGTTACATTAAATAAGGATGCATTAATTTTATACAGTGATAACTGATATTTTGAAATATTATTACAATTTAAAATAAATGTTTTCTATTTTAATATATTTTAAAGTGTAATTTATTCCTATGATACAAAGCAGGATTTTCAGATTCATTACTCCAGGCATCAGTGTCACATGATCCTTCAGGAATCATTCTAATAGGCTACTGATTTTCTGTTCAAGAAACATTGCTTATTATTGTCAGTGTTTAAAACAGTTGTGCAGCCTAATGTTTTTGTGAAAACCGTGATACATTGTTTCAAGATTCTTGCTGAAAGTTTATTTTAACAGCTTTTATTTGAAATCTCCTCTAAGTTTTTGAATTCTTTCCTGTCACTTGCAATCAATTGAATTAATTATTTCTGAATAAAAAGACTTACTGACCCCAAACTTTTGAAAGTTAAACTATCTCCACTGATTCTTGATTTTCTTAGCTGTCAAACAGACTACTGAAAAGTCAACTTTTGACATTTAAACAGTACAAAACCTTTTCATTTTTATTCATATTTAGTATGCAATAATTAAGTATACATTAGACACAAACTGATTTGATTATTGGCAGATTCTGTTGGCATTTACAGCATTGCACCTGCCAAAAGAAAGCTTGATAATGTTGACACAAGCAATAACAATGATCTAGAGTGCACATCAGCATGAGGAAGGTGATCAAGGCATCTTTTTGCACATAGCCGAGAGCTTGATATCAACTTTCTAACCTTTAACTGGAGCCAACAGAGATTCAGAGGATCAATGATACTGTCCCAAATCCGCCA
Organism: Barbus barbus; assembly: GCF_936440315.1. Classification (NCBI taxonomy): domain Eukaryota; kingdom Metazoa; phylum Chordata; class Actinopteri; order Cypriniformes; family Cyprinidae; genus Barbus; species Barbus barbus. The sequence continues at coordinate 18,362,463 of NC_136756.1, forward strand.
TTCAAAGCCAAATTACTTATAAGTCAACATCACACAGCCCAACCTGTTCGCTATGATCAAACAGTCCTTTAACAAAGTATGCGCACCAAGTCCTGTCCTTAAGGAACAGGGGGAATATTTTTACATACTGATCGCAGATGAAAGAAAGTCGGCCGAGGGAGAGGAGTTAGTTGGTATTACGCTGAATGTTTTCAGACTTTGTTGCAGCCTTTTCTTCATCATGGCATTCGTAGCAACAAATTGCTCGCTACTTGAGGCTTGTGAGGTAATTCTACATGCTATATCAGAAGCTATTCATCAAAGTGTTGACAAAGAGTCCAGGGTTTATAATAAGGGGAGATTTCTCTTCATATCCGTGAAGTGAAGTGACATACTGCCAAGTATAGTGACCCATACTCGGAATTCGTGCTCTGCATTTAACCCATCCAAACGTGCACACACACACAGCAGTGAACACACACACACCGTGAACACACACCCGGAGCAGTGGGCAGCCATTTATGCTGCGGCGCCCGGGGAGCAGTTGGGGGTTCGGTGCCTTACTCAAGGGCACCTCAGTCGTGGTATTGAGGGTGGAGAGAGCGCTGGACATTCACTCCCCCCACCTACAATCCCTGCCGGCCCGAGACTCGAACCCACAACCTGTGGATTACGAGTCCGACTCTCTAACCATTAGGCCACGACTTCCCCATTTGAAGTCGTGGCCTAATGGTTAGAGATTAGGCCCCCATTTCCCCAGTGTTCCCTAATGAGTCAGGGAACACTGTATACTGTACCAAAGAATAAAATAAACTGCATTGTAATTAAACGTGGAGTCCCATGATGTCTTAAACCTTCCAAAAGCCCTCTGGGTAATCGAAAATGCTTAAATGTCATCCCACATGACTGAAGTAGATGTATGACAGTATTTAACGCTAGCCAGCATTATCATCACACAGCAGGTAGTGAGGTTTCTGGAGATGTTTGCACATTTCATCATTAGGATGAAGAATTATGTTGGTATTTAAGCAGACAACAGGTTGGCAGGTGAGAGAGGAAAAAGAAAAATGGAGCAAAAAGAAATGGAGGAGATTAGCCTAGTGGATAGAGAGTTAGACTTGTAACCCGAAGGTCGTGGGTTCAAGTCTCGGATCCAGCAGGGATTGTAGGTGGGAGAGTGAATAACCAACACTCTCTCCACCCGCAATACCACAACTGAGGTGAGCAAGGCACCGAACCCCCAAATGCTCCCCGGGCGCCGCAGCATTGGCTGCCCACTGCTCCGGGTGTATGTTCACTACTTGGATGGGCTAAATGCAGAGCACAAATTCCGAGTATGGGTCTCCATACTTGGCTGTATGTCACTTTCACTTTCAATGGTACTCATCAGGCCTTACAATGAGTGGCCAAATAATGTTCTCTATGCCAGGGGTTTTCAAACATGAGCTGCCCAAGAGAGTTGAAATATATAAGATAATATGCATTGAACATGCAAAAGAAAATACAATTAGAGAAAACAGAGAAAGGCAGATTAAATTATTCATGTGTCTCTGAGTATGTGAGTGTGTATGTAATCATACTACCTGAAATAAACAGTCATGTTTGAGAGCGATACGCTGTGCATTCACAGACCATTGGTCTGTTAGGAACATTTACATTCATCTGTCTAAACAAAGAGATTAAGTGAATAAGTTTATCCAGACTCATTTCATGTGAAACTAAGACAATCGGAGCGGAGAGTGAAATATAACGGTTCGCTGATTCACTGCGGCGAGCGAGTCACAGTCAGGCTGCATTACAGAAAGCTCCAGAACTCAACAAGGGGTTGCAATGAGATTATAACTTAAATCCAATTGCTTTTCATACTTAGACAGGCATCCATAATCCTTAAATACACACGGATTTGAATTAAGATTGGTGCACCGTTCTCCACCACTTGTGGATTTTAGTGTTTCAATGGCCTAAACAGCTGCAAAATGACTACGAGCAAAGAAAATTGAAGCTCTGTATATGATTTGCACATGGCTATATAATCCATAATTAATATGAAACCTCCAGGCTAACCAGCCATGTCTTTACCATAATGAAGACTCATTTTCAGCATCCAGAGCTACTTAAGACGCATCGCAGTCGAACAAGCTTCAAATGAACTATTATTGTTTATTGTGCAAGAATGTATTGTACTTCTTTTTATACTGCTCCTTTGTGGGTTAAGTTTAAGAAAGAGAGCCTCTGTAAGCTTCAGGTTGCGTACAATGACTGTATGAGGATCCTGCTGAAAAAACCAAGATGGTGCAGTGCAAGTGATTTATTTTGTAAGGCAAAAGTACAATCATTCCCTGCTTTAATGAGAAATTTGATGTATAAATTTATTTGTCGGCTGGAAAATTCACATAATAATATTATAATGTTGTTGACAAATCCTAGGCTTACTGAAGTGCGATATCAGTGCTCTATGAGGAAGTATTGGCATAACTGTCTTTTTTTGTCTTTATTACTGTTTTGGTTTGTATTGTCTGTCTTTTGCTAATGGACCTTGAGTCTGGAAATAAAGATATTAAATTGAATGCATGCATGTCTGCAATTAAATGTTAGTCATAAAACAAATCTTAGATGTGGCAATCGATTCAACATAATGACGGAGCACAGAGTCTACCTCTGCTAAACGCAAGCCATTCATCTAGCAGGAGAGAAGAGGTTGTTTGTTACAGACCTGAAATTGTGCTTACTCTTTGAGTATCTGGATATCCTTGAATGGGATATTCTTCAGTGAGTCATTTGCATGATGCATTTTCTTCGTTCTAGCATTGCTACCTGACCGTGTGTAGTGATTGATAGCATTCATATCTATCTGTCCTTATGGCTATGCTGCCGTCTATAGTGGAGTCTGTTTAACAATATGGCACTGTTAGCATGTCAGAGTAGTCAAAAGAGGAAAGTCAGAGGTCACTGAGATGGCAGTGCGCTCTCCTGAGACATCTGTCTTGCCCTTGTGTTGACCACTAAGGGAACAAATCAGCTACTGTCCAAATGACAACAGGAGGAATTTGCTTCTGGTACTGGAGGCATTTTACATGGTCTGTCAGCTGTTTAAAAACTCAGACGAGCACTCAATGTATACATTATTATAACAATTGCCTTTCATAAACGACCCTAGCCCAGAGTGCTGCACTAGATGGAATGGAAAATGCATTTCCTGTCCTGAGCACTCTGAATGTGACAGAATGACTTAAAATTTCATTTTGTTATGGGGACCTATAAAAAAAAGAAAGGACGGTTTAGTTAGTTTATATAAACTGTATATGATTGAATTGATCTTCCTCCAATGAAAGTAGACTGTAATAGTCAGATCAGGTAGAAATATTTCCTGTGTATCAGAGTAACAACCCGTTTGTATTTAATGGGGTGATTTTTTTGGAGATTGGGTCCATCATTTTGGGCAAAAGCTTGCAATCTATTCCTCCACCCTGTCTGTTGTTCTCTTACAGCTCAGAGTTACTTGGGCTTTCTGTCTTGTTACCATTTAAACCTGAAATACTTTTTTCTTCAGTAAAAAGCTCAAACAGCCCGCAGTCAGAAACACATGGCTGTGATGTCCCACCAGAGTATCCAATCTGAGGCCTAGATAAGATTCGCTGGCCCATATTTCTCTCTCCCTTTCTTTTTTCCACCCCCTTCCTCTCTATCTGTCAATGCAGCTCAGCATAATGCATTTCCAGAGTCAAAGCATACAAGTCCTGTTTAACGCTGATATAAAGCACAGGCCCAATCCATCAGTTATGACATAATAACCTAATGCCACGGGCCAGAGCATCATGACCATTCAAACTGAGTGGGGCACAAAGAACCAAACGTCAAAGCTGTCCTTTACCATACAATGTAAATGCAAAATAAGCGGACTATTTCTTATTAAATACAAATAAACTACAATTTTGTATATACTGTATATATACAGTATATATAGTTGTAAATAACTAATAAGCTAAATTGCCTTACAATGGGGTCAATCCGATTAAACCAGCATCACTAAAGGCACAGCTTTAAAGGCACAGATGGGCCAAATGTACTGTATTCAATAAGGCTTATGTTACTTCCCTTCCTATATCCCCTATATGAACAGTAGAAAACTCTAATTGAATCTAAAGCTGGGCAATGTTTTGTGTTCTTTCAGCACACAGCCAGTGAAGGGGAGATGATTAATTAACATCGCTGAAATTCAAATCCAATAAGACTAGTTTTGCAGTGTATTTTAAAACAGTTCAGTCTGCGGCTAAATTCTCCTTACACCCTGTTTATTGCCAAACATACAATTCTCTGTATTCAGCTGCCAGGTGTGTAGTCTCTGATTTACTTATTTCAACACAACGGAGGGATACATTTCAAGAGATGACTGCATCTATATCAGTTGCACAGGACGGATGGAGGGAAAGTTATAGTCTGTTTCCTGCAATAGATACACAAAGACAGCTCTGTGGCTATGGGGAATTATTGAGATGTGGAAAGAGGACGATATTAGAGAGTTTGTGTGTGTGTGTGTGTGTGTGTGTGTGTGTGTGTGTGTGTGTGTGTGTGTAATACAGACGACAGGCTGTTCAAAAGCAGGTCATCCTGCATTCAGGCATTTTACACAATTTTGGTATTTTTTGATTACTCAATTGCACACAAAGTACAAAGTTGCCCTCTCCTTCCTTATGTTTTCTATTCAAATAAATTAAACCAAAGTCAAGTGCGCATCCCAGTTCACCTACTTATACTTACACCAATAAAGAAAGTGTAATGACCACTCTGTTGCATACATGGCCTGTCAATCAACTTGTCACATTTAATATCCTCTTATACACACTCCACATTTAATTTACAGTCAACTATTCTTACCGGACAGAAAATAGCAGCATGTTGCTCTGCCAGTTGGGGGTCCTACACGCAAAGAACTTTCCTCATGTTTTTGCAAAATAATGCATTTGAAAGTTAATGGCTCAGTATACACTACCAGTCAAAACCTTTTTGAAAAGATTTTTAATGTTTTTTTTAAAGAAGTCTCTTCTGCTCGCCAAGCCTGCATTTATTTGATCCAAAATACAGCAAAAACAGTAAAAATTTTAAATATTTTATTTAAAATACCTGTTTCTATTTGAATATATTTTAAAATGTAATTTATTCCTGTGAATTTTTAGCATCATTACTCCAGTCACATGATCTTCTTTGTGTATCTTTATAAAAGTTCACAATATTTTTGCAGATGAAATATAATATGGATCAAGTTAGATATTATTAATAACTCAATTCACTTCACCTAAAACTCTCTCTCAATCATTGTTCTAACACATCTGCCCTGTTTGAAGTTTTTCTGCTTGTGTTTGGGGTGGTGATGGCGCAGTGGATAAGAAACATGCCTTTGGTGTGAGAGACCCAGGTTCGAATCCACTGTGAGACACCAATGTGTCCCTGAGCAAGACACTTAACCTCTAGTTGCTCCAGAGGCGTGCGACCTCTGACATATATAGCAATTGTAAGTCGCTTTGGATATAAGCGTCAGCTAAATGAATAAAAATTTAAAAAATGTAAATGTTTGTAGTTCTGAACCAAATTGTCAAATTTTCCAAAGTAGGGTTGTGTGCAATATTAGCCATTAGAGTTATCTGCACTTTGAATCTGTCAAAAACAGTAGACCATCTCAGCATTTCAGGGATATTCATTTCAACATTATTTGGGATACACCAATTCTAATTTCGAATATTATTTAGGAGAACAATAATCTTGAAAAAGCCTGGAATAATGCCTATAACCACAGCGAAAGATAACTATAGATTTTGTATTGTTCATTTATTTTTTTTACATAAACATTATCCTTATCTAACATTATCAGATCCACAGCAATACACAGTATGTGTGCCTCATGTAATATGTACAATACTGTGCAAAAGTGTAGCCACTTATGAAATAATGTCATTAATTTTTTTTTAATTTCTATTAAGTTGCTATGAACTAATCAAATCAATATTTGGTGTGAGACCCTTAGCCTTTCACTGGTTTTTACACAAGGAATATTTGGTACACTAAAAACTCTTCTACTGACCTAGCAACTCTTATCAGAAGAAATAAATATTTTTCGTGAAACTTCTAGACTTGCACAGCATTGTATGTCAGAGACACTGCAGAAAACAGTGACTGCAGTACCGTTCATTCTATCCAACAAACCTGCTGTCAGACTGCATTTGCGAGTCCTAAAAATTTAAGACAGTCACTTCTTCGTAGAAACCAGTTGTTACTCTGACAACTAACTGAATTCTGTGCAAACACAACCATATTTAGCTCTCTAAAACAGGACTGACAAGCGTTTTCTGCTGTTGTGTAAAAGCAGCCTCTCTGTGTTCCAGCCCTCACCCTTCTTTGTCTGTCTCCATCTAGTTTAACACAGTCTGGGGAAACTGTACAGAGATCAGGGGTTCAAATTCACCCCTAAAGCCCGGTACACACAAAGCCGACGCTGACGAACTAGTGGCGACGAAAGCAGACTGCAGGGTCGGGGTCCAAAGTTGCCCTGACACACCAAGCCGACGCTCGACACCCAACAGTCAAGTAGCACTTCCATTCTGCACCTTTCTCACGCACTGGTTCGCCAGTTGAAAAGCCAATCAGAATGATCAGACCGACAAACTCCGACGGCGATTCAAAAAAAGCAGACGAGGACCAAATTCAGCCGACGGCGCGGAACACACTGAGAAAACTTAGTCGGCCGACGAACAAAAACTGCCTGACGGCCGACTGTCGGCTTGGTGTGTACCGGGCTTAAAGCTTTTAAACTCCCACAGATTTTGAGCAGAAAAGCTCATCATTACTGGCCGATCTCTTCTCCACAACCAAGTACCTCCAATCACACCCTCCTTTCTGCACAAACAATGCCCATAAATGAAAGCAATTCACACGCCTCAGTGCAGTATGAGATTGAGTGGGTGTTTGAGGTTGATCAATAGGGTCTGCTCCACCCCTAGCACTCACTCAGTAGTGTATATACAGGCTAACTAAACCCTGCAATCATTACATCTCTCTCCTAAACTTCAGCTCGTTTGTATCCTCTTAGCATTGTGTCCAAGCAGTACCAAATTAAAACAGTTCCAGCAAATGGAGGGAAAATGTCTCTTTAAATGTTAACTGAACCAGTGTGTTTCTTCAACTAGAAGCACTTTTAGTTTTATGGGTGAATTATAATTAAAAATAAGAAATCTAACTATGATAATTACATAAAATACACAGTATTAAATAGTCTTACAAAAAATGCTTCTTTTTGCCATTTCTACACAAATTATCTATACAAATTACACAAAATCTCTCAGCTGTGGCATCCTTTCCATCACAGCCAACAAATAAAGATAAAATTGTAATTTACCTAACAAATATCTCAGTTAAGTGCTTGTTTGAGGTGAAATATTAGGCAATAAAGAAAAAAACAGTAAAAATCACTTCTGATTCGATCTGTGATTGTCAAATTAGGCAAGTAGTGTAAAAAATATAATTTAACTGGTTATATTTAGAGTATATTTATATATAGCCATGAAACTAGATGCACGTGTTTTCACGGTATGACACTGTTGGGAATCAATTAAATAAATTTGTAAAAGTTAAAGAGATTATGTTAAGAAATACCATGGCTTGTAGTTATAGAAACCTCCAACTCTAGGGTTGCATGACGGATACTTTAGCAATAAATGGCAAATGGAAGTCTCTGGTTGTGTTCCATTAACGCTTGCAATCTGCACCGACAAACCTAATCTGCTACACTGACATAAGACACAGATGGTGAGGATAGATCCATCATCATTCCACAGCTATAACGCTCTAAACGACAGGAGAACACCAGGCTCATTTCAGCAAGATCTGAACAGAAAGACGGGTTAAACTGATCAAATAAGAGCATGATAGATTTTTGGTCAAGGTTAAAATACAAGGCCTGTGTGCTTCATACAGCTATAAAGTTAATGAAGAAAAAATGCATCACGTGTTTATGACTTAATTAGCAAAAGATGACTCATTAGTAAAACAAGCTTTGGCACTGGTTGCACACACACACTGTAGTTCAGCAATAAATAGACTAAAACAATAACTTGAGTGCTGAATGAAAAAGGGCCGAACACACTGAAACTGTACAAAATAATGGGTCAAAATAACGTCCTAGTGCCCCCAAAAACATCAATATGCACCAATATGCTGCAGAAAATGTAATTCCCCATTTTTACAGTGTAGATAGATAGCTACTCAATAGGAATTAAGGTGATCTACTTCAGAACAGCTGCATAGAAAGTAATTTCACTGTATCCTATGGCCAGTAATCTATCTGAGATGGCTTCAGGCACAGTCGCTGAGCCCGCTGAGCCCATACAGCTTCTCTAACTTTGAATACATCCCAATCTGATCGAGTGTGTAAGACTGGCTCATAGAACAGTGCATTAGCTTCTTACCCCAGAGGCTTTTCCAGATGACTGCCTGATGAACCCACTATCTCACCCAGAGTGCAGAAGGTCTGACCCAGGAAGTCCTACAGAAGGGTGGCCCGAACAAAAGAAGGCCCAGAGGAGGCGGGACAGGCACATAGGAAGTAAAGACGAGACAGCAGAGTGAGTCAGGGTGGTTCTGGGCATAAATGAATTGTACCGGTAAAGAGAAAAGTCTAGGAGTGCAAGGCAGAGACGTACGTTCAAATCGGAGGGCTTCCAGTAGGGAGGTAACGCCGCAAATATAACAATAACAACAGAGCATATCATGTAACCAAAAAGACAAAAAAAAACAAAAAAAACAAAAAAAAAACGAATTGAAGAAGTCAGGCCGAAGAGGATAGAAGAGAAAAAAAAGAGAGTTAGAGAATAGTGAGAAAGGATCTTGGAGAAGAGAGAAAGGGAAAAACACCCACGATGATCACTGATTGCAAAAGAAAGCGAGAAAACCAAACCATAAATCTGAATTTCTATGAAAAATGAAAATGAACAGACAGACACACACGCACAAAACATTCGGGTGGTTCTATACAAAATCATAATTCATAATTTGCCCCAACTGAGAGTTGTTTATTTTCACACTGTCTGCTTAGTTTTGGTACCTGTTTTATTGAATATAATTATGGAAATCAAGTATGATGCAACCTATTATTTTATAGCACTTATATAACTTTCTATATAAAATTATTTCATTTATATATTTGATATTTCATTAATTGCACCAAGCAAATGTCTAATTTGCATACAAAGAAAGACAATGACTGTTTTTAAACTGAAAATGTGGTGCAAGTGTTTAGTGAAAACATCTCTCAATATCTTGTCATTATATATTTTTAGCTTGCCTTTCATCAGTTTAATAGGGAACAAATTGTCTGTATTTCCAAAATATTCAAGCACACTACAGGATACATTCAGACCCTTCAGAAGTCAAAGAGAGTTTAACTTCACTTCTTCAGTTTTGCACAGCTTTGATAATGATACAAAATGTCATTTTTCAGTCATTTCAGATTGCATAAAACCAACCGCACAATGAAGAGCATGCATGTCAAAATTGCAATTGCCAATGAACACAAAGAACTTTGATTTACATCCAAGCAAACACACATGCACATATAAACAAAAAACATATACAAAGTGCTTCTATACACTCACGTGTTTGGCCAGATCAGGACTTTTTGAGTCAATGTCATATCTGAAATCCAACAAAACAGCTTCAGTTGGTATTGTTATTTGATGGCATGTTCCATTTTCTCTTGAATAACAGCTTAATTTGCTCAACCATCCTCACATTATTTGATCTGGAATTCCTATGAACTAAATCATCCATAAAGCTAATATTTTGATTTCTTGTACAGAACATTTCTTTAAGTCAGCATGGAATGAAAATTCCGCCTATTAACATCTATTTTCTAAAACCATGTCATAGATATTGAGAACAATTTATCTGTGCATGTTTCATTTAAAAATAAAATGACCTTGTAATATTTAATCAAAATGTCTTGGCTGCATGACACAATATCAGAAGAAAAGGTGTCACTCCTTCAGATGCATTGTGTGATGCATTGTCTTTAAATATCAAAACTTTAATTTGCATCTGGTTGTTGCCATAATTCTGTCCAAACAATAGAATATACTGTTATTTTAGATATTTCGCTATAATGAAAAAAAGATACATTTCCCTTTAAATCAGATCCCCCTTAGTGTGCATTTAAATTCTTGATGCTGTTAAAATTTGAGTGGAAGTGCTGTTCTGGGGCACAGCTGGTTGGCTCTGTGAATATTTGCATTGGTATAAGCAGGAATTCGCATAATCGTGGAAGGTTTCTCGCTGACAGCATTCTGAACTCTCCAATTAAGTCCAGCCTGCAGTGCAGCAGGCCTTTTTCTACTCAGCAGAGCCCATTTAAGAAGGTGAATGAGAACGAGATGGACAGTTGGGCGCGGGACGGGAAGAACACGTTGTAAATCATCTGGGATCCCGCGTCACACATTTGCGTTTGAACGGCTGCGTGAAGATTGAGGATAAAACTCATCTAAAATATTTATCACCCTTTCACTGATCCAGCCCCTTACACATGACAGTCAAGAGAGAGGCAGCATCAATAATTACCAAGGAGGACGTGCTGGAAGAGAGGGAGACAAACAGAGCAAGAGCAGAAAGACCAGAGTGGGACAGCTCATCGCAGAGCGAGGCAGATTCCTGTGTCAGCATCAAAGGGAATAACTCACATGTCAAAGCGCAGATTCTGCTTCTCCTCGAAGAAATAGTCCAGGATGTACTTTCTCACAAAGTCTGGGTTCAGGGTGTTGTCGATGACTTCAGTTCTCCCAAACTACACAAAAAGAGAGAGAGAACAACTACATGGGAATGAAAAAGTTGACACTGTGCAGCCACAGACAAATCTACATCTCTGTTCAGTCCATTAACTCCCCTGTTCCTGTGACTCTGCAGCCTTAGGAAAAACTAGGACAGCAAGAGGTGATTTTTTGAGAGGTGAAGTATCTCTTCTACTGATGAACAACAGAAACCCCTGCTCAGAATCAATAATGCGTACATATGTGTGGCACATACATGTGTGTGAGTGTTTGCATGCAAATTAACTAATAAATATTCAGGAATATTCATGAGTTCTGAGCTCATGTTTGGGATGCCACTTTAATGACAGTCTATTCATCCACCAGAACAAATTCAGTAAAGTGATTTCTATGTTAATGTACAAATAACACTTTGGCTTCAGCTCTCTATGCTATATCAGAATTACTGTGCAACCATAAACATTGACATTTCAATACATTCCTTGAGTAACATCCTCTGAAAATGCAAAAGGCCTTCGATCCACTAATGATCCTCCTCTTCGTTTTCTACTGTCTCTGTAAGGATGTGTGGATGCTGCCTTGCTGGTATTATGTAAAAAACGTAAATCAGAGTTTGGAATTACAGAGGTGTGGGTGAACATTTTAGAATCTTCTGCCAATGGACAGGAAATTGAAGAAGGAAAAGAAAACAAGAAGAATGAGAGGAGAGGAGAGGAGAGGAGAGGAGAGGAGAGGAGAGGAGAGGAGAGGAGAGGAGAGGAGAGGAGAGGAGAGGAGAGGAGAGGAGAGGAGAGGAGAGGAGAAGCCTGTCGTCTTTCACTGTATTCTTGAAGCATGCTCTGCAGTCGGTTCCCTCAGCTAATTGTGTTTCCCATGAATAATTAAACAAGATGAAGCAGATGAGAAATGCATAAATAAATGAATCACCAGAAGGATGTTACAACACCCTGGCCGTGCAGAAATGAAGGAGATGGTGATTTAAAAATACAGTAAAGACCATCCCACAGTGCTCTTGTTAATGATAAAGACAGACATTGTATCATCACAGACTGACTACCTCACAAACATTCAGTGTAATATATGCTTACAGCCTGAGGCATGTCTGATGTTCTCAGCAGTAGTTTAGAGATGCATGAACTTTAATATTAAAAGACTATTTCCAAATCATGTAGCCTGAACCACAAATAACACTCTTAAATCTGTAAAAATTTGAATTAATTTATATTTCAAGCCCATAAACATTGATAATTACACAGGCTAGGAATGACTGAACCTTTTCAAGAAAAGCTCTGTGATAGAAGAGATAGAAGTCTTTAGGATTCATAACATAATGCTTTATGCTTTGCTAATACCACCTCACAGTCTGACTTTACATCTGCTATAAATCATTCTGTTAACCTGCAGCTGCACATAAAGCTTTTCATATGGCACATTATACTGCAAGTATTGCACTGGTTTCCAACCTTTGGACAGGTAATCCCATCGGAGAGAGGAGATGCAAAAAAAAACATTCAACTTAAATCTCCAAACTGCTTTTGAAAAAGCTTTACCTCCCATTGAGTGTTAAAGAGGTAGTCAAGGCACGGTGAAAAACAGGTGAAACCTGTTGTTCAGACCACTGCTGTGCAAGACAAACTCTACAGGAGCATTACCACAAGGTCACACTCAGAAAATAAGAGAAAGATAAAACACAACATGTCTGATTTGGGGTGGCTAACATTTGTAAACAGCAATGATGAGACTAGAGTGTGAAATCATAACAGGTACATAAATAAAGTTTAAGCTAATTATGATGCACAGAAAAGAAAAAAAGATTGCAAGTAGGATAAACAAACTGACTGCGATTAAAAACCCTTCAAGATCTAAGTGAAAATGATTATCATGTGTTCTGACTATCAATAGTTAATAATATTACAAAGGAAAGAAATCTCAAGTTCTCAAGTCACAGATAAGATATTTGGGATTTCGAGAAGTTTTTCATGAAGAGCTTTAGATTTTATGTTAAGGCCCATTCACACCACGGACAACTATGTCAGCATCCAGATTAAGGAAGATAACTATGATTATAACATTTTAATATTTGTTCTAATTCCATAAGAATTGGGAAGTACGCAGCATAGCAATAACAATACCGACCCAAAAAACTGGAGTGATATTCAAAATATTTTTTTCCAGCTAATGCCTGATAAAAACATTGACAGTGAATTACAATCCATCCACTTTTAAATGCTTGAGCATTTAATGAGGCATGCAACATTACTGCAGAGCGAGTTTAAAATAAGGGTTATCAATTACCATCATTAAAGTTATTGTTCTTGGTGTGAATAGGTCTTTAGATTTGAAATATTTACAACTGCAAATCATGTTAATCTATCTTAAAGATATTGTACATTATTTTTTTATTGGAATGACACTATTCCTATTAGTTGGATTTTTTTGTTTAGCCAAGCAAAACACATTGATGCATTTTCCGCCTGTCCATCAATCCATCCAATCATAGGCAGCTCATATATGGGAAGCAGGAAACTGAGAGCATGGTAGCTGAAGCATTATCATTCATGTTCAACACCATATTCAGATTCATAAAAGACAACATTTACACATCCTCATGTTGTTCCAAACCTGAATTAATTTATTTCTTCTTTTCAGCATAAAAAATATATTTGGAATAATGTTAGTAACCAAACAATTTTGGCTGATATTTACTTACACAGTACAGAGAAACATTTCAACATTTCATATTCTCTTTTATGTTTCACAGAAGAAAGCAAGTCATTCAGGTTTCTTGGAATGACAAATGGTTAAATTATTAATATTATTATTATTACAATTTAGCTCAAAGCATTAAGCTACTCTATAGACTGTGTTACAGCAATTTTACTATACATTCAAGACAACGCTATTATCCACGGTAAGATCACTCTAAATGCATAAAATTCAGGTGGTTAGATGTGTAAACAATTTAATATAGAAAAACATGTATGAAAACAAGAATGTGAGATACAGTAGCCAAACCATGGACTCAATCAATCAGTCAAAGTAAGGCGCTTATGCTATGTTAGTAACAAAGAAACAGACACACATACTCCCAAATCTCCTGCTGAGACAGAAAAACGCACAAAGAAAACGCCATCCTTATCAATCCCTTACAGCTTGACTGCCTCTTTCCACAGCGGTTGGTATTATACCCAAACAAGAGGCATCTTACATGGGCAGAGGAAGAAAGAGTCGACGCAGCTAATCAGAGTTAGCAACCTGCTCAGTGTTATGTAAGCTCTCATCTTTCATCGTAGGAGAAAGGTGTTCCATCAAAACCGTCTGTGAAGAAGGAAAATTGACACCGGTACCAGTTTTATTTTGGGTCAGAAAGTTGTTACGGCTCCTCATGCGCACATCCTGACATTTACGACCACTTTGACACATTCACATCATCCTCGAGAACACCTGCTAGAACAACTGTCACCCACTAATAAGGGATTCAATTAAAAGGGTCTGAAACACATACCAAGACTTGCAAAAGAGAATCTCAATGCGATTTTTCGCTAGCTCAGTGATGGATATGATAGCCTGAGGATGTCCGATTTTTAGCTGATTGCAATGACCTGCCAAATCCAAGGGCCGGGTCCTCCAGCTCAATGCAATTTAAGTGTGAAAATCACGTTTAGTGAGCTGGGAAGCATTACAAATGCATTGGCCTGTAACTTTAAAGCCAGATCGACTTTAATGCTAATCGCTAACGGAAAGTGTACAATCATCTTAACAGTCAATCACTCTGGGCCATGGGGACAGATTCATGAATATTCAACATGAGAATCAATGGGCAGTGATGGGCACCTGAGGGCTGCGGAGAGACTGAAGGGGGCAGAGAGACAGAGAGGATATGCAGAGCTGATTAAGGCAAATGAGGGAGTCTCTGTCAGAGCTGATTGTAGGTTTGTTCCTGAACGTGTACACTCACCTCACGCCACTGCTTAGACTCCACTCCCTGAGTGTACAGAACACACACTGAGAAGATGAGAGAGAGAGAGAGAGAGAGAGAGAGAGAGAAATCAGCATCTATTTCATTTTTAAGAAAAAGCTTTTATGTTACAGTGACTGTAGATGCGTCTCTGAAGAACAGCTGAACAATGAGAAGCTTAGTAGCCCACAGAAAAGAAACGTCACAAACGAGGTCTTTTGTTAATGTCTCGATTTTTCTTGTAGACAATAACGAATTTCCTATAATTTGTGTTTATTAATTTCATTGTAGGCTTTCATTTATTAAGCTTTCATTTATATATTTCATTTATTCATTTATTATATATTTTGCAATTACAAACAATTACATTACTACTATACAATAAAAAAAAATTTTTTTTACAATATAATAAATAAATGTGGCACACAAAATGGAATGAAAGAAAAACAGACACTCTCATTCACCATTTAATTAACTGTGTGAAAAATTAACTGACTGACACATTATTCTGCCCAACATCTCCTTTTGAAAGACATGTGGATATGGAACAAAAAAAAGTGATAACACTATTTATTTTTAGGTGAACTATTTTATTCACAACATTATCTTTAAAAAAAACATTACCTCTAAAAAATTCATTTTGAATACCTTGCATTTACCAGTAAAGAGATTTAACATCTTCAAAGTGAGGAGCTGCTTAGAAATTATAACTGAAAGCGACACTGACAATTTAGTACTGTGAAGCTGCTAGTTAAAAACAAGTGCAATGTAAAAAAAATAAAAAATACATGACTGGACTTTACTGGAGTGGCAAATTGCAGAGCTCGTGCAAACATCTACATCATTATGATAAGATGCTTTCTTAACTGCTGTTTTCTCACTGCTGTAATTTTTGTTGTGCTTGTTTTGTTACTGAGAGGGAAATGCTGCACATATTTATCTGAACACAACTCTCAGCAGTCTGGACAGCTTCGGGATGTTTGTAACAGTAAAGCATGGCTTACATATATTAAAACTTTTTTTTACCTCTAAACGAATAATGGAAAATAAATTCAATGTGAGTATTTTAGAGCCAAAAGTGCTCACTTGCTTTGTGATTCACCATAAGGTTAAAGCGTCAATATCTATCTACTGTTTTTTTTTTTATTGGGCCAAGGGTACATGCAAAAATGTTTGAAAGGAAAATAAAAAGGTTCTTTTCCAAGCTAATAGTTTTACACATACAACATTTTGTAGCATGAGGGTTAAATGAAGATTAACAGAATTCTAATAATTGAATTATATTAATGCTAAACATTAAGTTTCCTTGATGAAAAAGCAACGTCTTCGCAATAAATGTTCTTCTTGCAAAGATTAGTATGCAAAGGTGGCCAGACTATTTGACCCATTGCTCTCTATTTCATAATCTCATATCTTCAGCAGGAGATTTACTGTACACAGGTCTAAATGTCCACATGACTCATGAAGCATTTGTATTCAGGGGGCTGAGTTCATGTTCTGCATATATTAAGCACTTCTGCATTTCTGTTGCATTGCTGTCACATTGTGATGCAAATTCTATGCATGTGTTTTAGGCAACTTGGAGAAATAGCAGAGCAGACAAATTGCAGGCAAAGTGTGGAAAGTAGAAGAAAGTCGAAGAGGTGTGTGGAAGAGACCGAACCTGAGAACAACATGTCAGTGGGGTATGAAGCCTGGAGACTGAGTTTTTGAATGTGTATGAAAAAGAGTTTTTAAAATGATTTTAGGTTCAAAAACAAGTGCTTCAGCAATGAAAAAAAGAGAAGTACTTACAAGGATCAGACTTGGAGAACGTGTCCCGATCTAACAGGTTTCTGGGGAAACAGGAAGAAAAAGAGAATCAATTAAGGGCTATTAAAGTAGGTCACTTCGGTCAAACAGTTCAGGCATAAAATGATACAAAGGCCTCACAAATCAAACCTAATGGAGCTCTCATTTACATGTTATTTCAGAAACCATCCATTGCCTTCCATTAGCAGCCACAAAAACATCTCTTGACATTACATTTTTTTGTCATTTTCTCTGTGTTTTGAAGCAAGATACACTTTCATCATTATTCTCTAGCCACTCCAAAAATTCAGTGATCCATTCGAAAGCATAAGGAGCAGCATATGGCTACAAAAACATTAGCAGGGCACTAACACAAAATAGAAGAATCTCTACCATCAATGCTTCATAAAACATATACATCACATACAAAAATTATGCAGATGCTGGAAACACAGCTTTAGCATGCTGATTTTTACTGCACAAAATCATGAATTCGGTTTGGGCAAACAAGCTGTAAGAGTTAATGATTTTGGAGCATGGCTTTTATAGAAGTCTTGTGGTTGGGCCTTTCTAGGGGATTTATTTCAGAGGTACCACTTAGATTCCAGGTAGGGGTCCATCTTGAACTGGAAAGTTAGTCTGATCATCTCCAATGTCTACTTGATTAATGAACCTGGGTTCAAAAGGGAGCTGAAATGACAGATTCTCAGTGCGCCCCTGTGATTTCATTTAACTGCTCATTGGAGACCTCTGAATTAAACAGTCTGCTACATGACTACATGACAAGACATGATTCAAAACATAAAGACACTATCTTTACATTTATTACATGATAACATAAAAATCACATACAATTTATGGTCAAAAACTGTATCTTTGGCAGAATTTAACAGTTCTGCATCCCATTCAGAGCTGGCATCTATTTAATTGCCATGAACTAGATTGTTGAATCGGAGCAGATTGATTCAGAAAGTGATTCTGGCATGTAGTTTCAATAAACTCTCTGAGAGTCTGAAACCACTATGAATAGATCATTGTTCACCTAGAAAATTGAGAAGGGCTCAATGAAAACAATCAAAAATAACTTTGATTTGATTCGACAGGCTTGAAAAATATCTCATTTCTGTCACAATATCAATGTCAGAGCAGCTGGCTTTTAATTAAATTTTATGTGTGGCTCTGGAGTCTGGACTGTATAATGGCTGTTTGAAAATGCAGAAACTGTTCTCTAACACCGATGAGTGTCAGCTACACATTGTTAATGCGTGCTGTCGTATCAAACAGACACAGACAGAAAAAAACAGTCACTTCTCCTATTAAACATTCCTGGAATTGAATACATTTTACATTAGTCTCGCCGGTTTAATATAGACCCTTGAGAACCCAAAAACCAAAAAGCTCCTTTATAGGGACAGAAGCTGTCGCTTTAATGCAAGAAACAAACATTTCATAAAAACTAGATAAACTCACATTAAAAAATTTTTTTTTTTATTTTTTTTTTGTTCTGTCTGTATTTTAAAAGGGCATGTAATAAATTATACAGACCTTGGAAAGTTTGAAAATCTGAAAATTTGCAGTACTAAGAGCGAATCAACTAGTGACCTACTGTTAAAACTGTTGAAATAAAGGCTTCTGGAGAGCTATTACGCTATAGTGTTAAAAATGGGCATAACTGTCTGAACGTATAGAGACTCTGACAGATCTCTGATGTTAAAACACAGACCGTAAGTTCAAATTAACTCCTCTGGGCTTTGAGGCACGACTACATCTTAAGAGGAAACCTAGAACACTGCAGTTTAAATGTGAGAAGTGTGTAAGATAGGTTTAAATTTAGCCATAAAAGACAAGACATTAATCATACATTTACACATAAATCATTAATCAATTAATCAATGTCATGCTTTCTTTCAGAGGTCTACATATATATATATATATATATATATATATGTATATAATATACACACACACACATATAATACATATGCTGTTATTTGACTTTCAAGATATAGGCAACCGTTAAAGCATTCTTCAAAACAAAAAATGGTTGAATGAGGACGTAAGATCTAGGCAGTGTCATCTCAGAAATTAAAGGGGTGGTTGATTGTGATTTCACTTTAACGTTAGTTAGTGTGTAATGTTGCAGTTTGAGCATAAACAATATCTGCAAAGTTACAAACCCTACCCCCGGGAACACGCAGCAAAGAGGTCAAGGCCATAGAGAAGAGGAAGAAATTTAAGAAAAACTAGGGGTGCACGTAAAAATCTATTCATATATGAATCGCAATTCTGACTTCTAACGATTTTAATGGATTAACAAGTTTCAAAATCATGTTTTAAAGCAGCAGTTCTTAATACTGTTCCTCGCATCCCCCAGCTCTGCTCACGCTCTGCACCTCTCTCTCTCTCATTCAGATCGTCAGATCACCTCCAACCATAGACTGTAAAAAAGATGGATGACGCGTCTCCACTTCCTTCCACTATAGAAAAGTGAAGCCAAAGCATCTCATTATGGCCGTTGCCATCTTGAGTAAATGACGTCATTTGGAGCCAGAATCTGCGCTGTAGTGTCGTGCACCAGAGGGAATCCCAACACACTGGAGCAGCTAACCAATCTGAGCCCATCACGTATTTCTGAAGGAGAGGCTTCATAAAACCAGGAAATAATTGGGGCATTTATCAGAGAAGGGACAGAGCATGTAGAATATAGGTAAATTATGTGAAAAATAATAAAAAAACGAAGCATGAACACATGTTTGACTGCACTCCATAAACACAAAGGGGAAGTCGTGGCCTAATGGTTAGAGATTCGGACTCGTAATCGAAAGGTTGCGAGTTCGAGTCCCCGGCCGGCAGGAATTGTAGGTGGGGGGAGGGAATGTCCAGCGCTTTCTCCACCCTCAATACCACGACTGAGGTGCCCTTGAGCAAGGCACCGAACCCCCAACTGCTCCCCGGGCGCTGCAGCATGGCTGCCCACTGCTCCGGTGTGTGTGTGTGTGTGTGTGTGTGTGTGTGTGTGCATTTGTTCACTACTCACTGCTGTGTGTGTGCACTTGGATGGGTTAAACGCAGAGCACCAATTTCGAGTATGGGTCACCATACTTGACAATACGTCACGACTTTTACTTTACTTTTACAATCAAGCCTAGAAAAAAAAACAGTCAACCCCCCCTTTAAAGGGGTCATCGGATGCCCGTTTTCCACAAGTTCATATGATTCTTTAGGGCCTTAATGAAAAGTCTATAACATACTTTGGTTCAAATTTCAATATATTCTACTTGTGCAGCAGCAGTATGTCTTAAATACTCACAGCACTGTATTGGCATATGTATTGGCAGTAGCAAGTTAACCAACAGCAGCAATTCAGTATCTATTCCACCAAGACCAAATGCAATGTCATATCCATCACCATGCTAAACCGCAACACAAGGATGCACTATTTTCATTCAAATCAAAGTGTAAATAACGTAGAATAGTGCATCCTTGTGTTGCGGCTGATACAGAAGTTTACGTCCAGTGGATAATCTCCAAAATGGCACTACGGTGACACGGAGAGACAGAGAGGAGACGAGTTGTTGGAAAAAAGTCATTATTTTTATTTTCTTTGTGTGCAAAAAGTATTTTTGTCACATCATAAAATTCAGATTGAACCACTGATGGCAGATGGACTATCCTGATGATGCTTTTCATACTTTTCTGTGCCTTGACAGTGGTAATTACTTGGCAGTCACGAGCCTCCCGGTTTTCATCTAAAATATCTTAAATTGTGTTCCGAAGACGAACAAAGCTTTTACGGGTTTGGAACGACATGAGGGTAAGTGATTAATGACAAAATTTTCATTTTGGGGTGGAGTAACTCTTTAAACTTTTGATGAATTCAAATCATTAAAAAAAACAACAGTAGAAGTCACGGCTATGTTTAATAGTGAAAGTAAGAACATTTCCACATGCACAATGTGAAGGGAACTCAAGGGATTGGGATTAAACAGCTGTGTAGCCTTAAGAAAACCACTTATCAGTGAGGCTAATCGGAAAAAAAGGCTTCAATTTGCTAGGGAGCATAAATATTGGCCTTTGGAGCAATGGAAGAAGGTCATGTGGTCTGATGAGTCCAGATTTACCCTGTTCCAGAGTGATGGGTGCATCATGGGTAAGAAGAGAGGCGGATGAAGTGATGCATACATCATGCATAGTGACTACTTTCCCATCATCAATGCTTGATCTTGGCGAAAAATTAATGCAACTCTGGATGGGAATAAATGTTGTGGCATTGCAGAAGCTTATCGAAACGATGCCACGGCGAATGCGCGCCTAAAGGCGGTCCAACAAAATATTAGAGTGTGTGACTTTTTTTTTGGGACGGGCAGTGTAGTTTTGAGTTAGGCCTATAGTATTTTTTAATAGTACAATAAACTAGTACAGTGTAACTGATCTCTTATAAAAGATCATTTGATTCAGTTCCTCGTGATTTGGCCCTCTTCAGTGTTTATCTCTGATCAATAAACATTCATAGTAAAAACTCTCCTGAATGCTTGCACTGGATCATAGTGTTCTGTGTTGATGTTTGTGACGCTATAACAAATCTCACTTTGATGATATTAGCACCACAGATCAGTTCCTTTTCTTTGTTAAGAAAGTGGTCTGACACTATTGGACTTGTGATCCAATCCCCTTCTCACCCATGCTCTCCCAGAACCCAGTGGCACTGTAATTGGCACCCTCATGCGGGAGAAGCTATTTCAGCCAGAGGGATCAAAATAGATTCTAAACTCCTCAGCCAGCCAATGAATCCTTATTGGTTCAAAGAAGCAGAAAAAAAGTAATTCAAGTTGCTATCTGGTTAAGAGGGGCAAAGAGAAATTTCAGAGTGCATCTCAGCCCAAAGCCACAGACCTGGAAGTGGAGGAGAGGAAAGGATCATGTCGCTCATCATGTCGTCTGGAATGAAAACTCTTGTAGTCTGGCCACCCTGACAGGGGTATTACCACTGTGACAGACTCTCAGGTCAATGGAAAATCCTTATCATCATGGCTATTTGATGAACTCTGAACAAAGCCAAGAGCAGGACTGAGTATGAACAACGCCAGGCAAAACATTTCCCATGAGTCAAAACAAAAGATGGCCAGTAGGGTGTAATTTACCGTCCTAGGGCTCCATCTAACTGTCACCTAAAGGCACACTGGGCACTGGCAACCAAACAGAACATTATTAGAATGTCTCTCAAAGGTCCTGTGCCACTTATAAGACCAAGGATGTTGTAGTGTTTCATTAAATGCAATATGATCTACAATCCCTCTGTCTTCTTCAAAAGGAGTAATTACAGAAGAACAGGAGTGTCAGCATTTTTCCAGCTCATCTACAAGAATGAAACAGCGTAATTAAATCCTGGCAAACGCTGTTCATAAACCAGGCATAAATCTCCACAAAAACCTTTAGTGAAGTCACAATCCACAGGGCCAACGATCTCGTTTTGCATGTCTCTTGCTCAGTAGCTTGTAAATGCAACTAATGTGACGGTTAATCGCTGTTACACAGAAAATCCTGATCTATGGTGCTCATTAAAGTTGAGTTACCTCTTTATAGGATTGATATGTTGAATATTTGATTACAGAGGACAGTACAAATAATAAAACGCAGGTTCAGTAGGTCAGATATTAATGAAGTGTCATATTGCACAATAAAATGAAAATGTATATTAAAAACACTCATTAAAAAAAAACGCTAAAGTGTTGGTAATGGTGTGATTAAGTAATTAGAGTAGCAAAACATTAGTTATCAGCTTACACCACTTGTAAGGACTATTTGACTCAATTTAACAGAAAAACCAACAGCTCTGATGCAATATTTATGCATATTTATGCACTGGGGTCAATAAATATTTTTGCAAGAATTTAAAAATTTTATTCAGCAAGGATGCATTAAATTGATCAAAATTGACAGTAATAACATAATAATGTTAAAAAAACTGACAGTAATAACAATGTTACAAAAGATTTTCAAAAATACATTTTGTTTGAAGTTTGTATTAAAGAACACTGAAAAGATGCATCACAGTCTCCACAAAAATATTAAGCAGCACAACTGATTTCGACACTGATGATAATAAGAAATGTTTCTTGAACACCAAATCAGCATATTAAAATCATTTTTTAATTATCATGTGACACTGAGGACTAATGGCTGCTGAAAATTCAGCTGTTTAAACTTATTTTAAATTGTAATAATATTTCTAAATATTACTGCTTTTACTGTATTTTGAACAAAAAATAAAGCTTTGGTGAGACACTCTTAAGAACATTAGAAAAAACAAACTTTAACCACAAACTTTTGCACCGAAGTGTACTGTATATAAAGTATAAGATCCGACTATATTGTGCATTCCTAAAAACTTGTGATGCACAATCTAAAGTTACGTGAGAGTAAATGAATGTGATAACAGAGCACTGTATTGTTTCGTATGTAAATAATGTTGTTTTTTGCACAAAGAGGTTGAGGAATGCAAAATTATAATTACCACAAAACAAATGATCAGATAATATTACTGAAATCTTATTAATAAATGGATCAGTGTCACGGTGCACACACGAGGAGGATACAGGAACACGTAGACAAGGAGTAAACTCAAATAACAGTCTTGAATGAATCCAAACAAGGCAGGGCAAGACAAGGCAAGGCTGACACAGACAGGAACTCCGGGGAGTAACGAGTAGACCAGACAACACGAAACTGAACAGGCAAGAACTTAAATACACAGGCTAATTACACAAACACAGCTGGACAAGAATTAACTAATAATCACACTAAACAAGGACAGGAAACAAACCAAATATGGAAACAAGAGGTGGGAACACATGACACACACGACAGAGGACTGACAATCAGAGTAAACCCAGGTCAAATAAAGGAGAATTAAAAAACTTCCCTGCCATCTCTGTTTGCTACGCTAAATAGTGGTTCTGTGGTTGTCCACCTGTCAGTGCCTTCATGACGATTTCAGCATTTTGGAGCAAATAATTATATTCTGATTAAAGAAAACAAAAAACCATGTTGTTGCTTTTAAGCAATAGTGATGTTACACATCCAGCTAACCAACAACAATAGTACAATAACATCAATGCTGATATTAAGCACATCACAATGAGTCAGTTGTTTTGACCATAGGCATTCAAAACTGTGATGCAATCAATGTGTTTTCATTTCAACAAAGGGTCAGCTGCACTCAACTGAATAAGCCCAACAATGATCAGAGTTGAATTGCAAGTGTAGATAAGCCTCTTGTATCCCAGTATCTTTCACACAACGCTCCCGAGAATTCTGTGTTTGTGAGACAGCCGTTTTGAGCTCTTTGATTCGACACAATCCTCAAAACACAGGCATACGCACGCTCGCTCTACTAACACATTTATACGCATACTAAATCAGCCAGCTCAATTAACAACTGGCCAAGCTCTCACCCGGCCCATCCATCCGTTCAGCAGCTGTGTGTTTTTTCCTCAACCATCTGTTAGACTATTCACCATATTAAGCGCTTCCCTCAGTGACATGCAGAGGTCAGACACTCAGTCCCTCCTCCTAAAAACTGTTATCTACCAACCTATGATTTAATTTTAATCACATATTGACCTTATCACAGACCTGTTTATTCTTAAAGATTCAAAATGACTGCTGCAGTGTAATATCGGTCGATTTCTCCAGATGTCAATTATGACAGTCAAATCTGCAGACAAAAATCACTCCAAAAACAGGACAAAAAGATGTGAATAGAGACTGGATGAAAACAATGGATAAACTAAGACACACACACACAACCACTTCTGCAGTAGATTACAGTGTGAATACATAATGACTGTAAATCTCTGAGCCTCATTTGGCCTCACATCTTTTGGCATTGATTCTGCATCTTTATCAGACGCTGAAGACTTCACCATCCATCCATCTATCCAGTCAATTAATTCATCCATCCATCTTTCTACATTTCTCTTTCTCTAAGTCTCACTTTGCATACTTCCTTCATCACCAGTTAAAGTTCAAGTAGCATCTGCAAAATCAGCCCTGATTGTTTTTCATTTGGTATTTAGAGAGATTGTTCACTCAAAAATGAATATTTGCTGAAGGTTTACTCACCTTCAGGTTATACAAGATCCAGTTGAGTTTACTTCTCTATCAGAAGAGATTTGAAAATTTAGCAGTACATCACTCGGCCACGAATTGATCCTCTACAGTGAATGGGTGCCGTCAGAATGAGAGTTCAAACTGCTGAGATATACAACTGATTTGTGACTGCGTGTTTTGAGTTTGAGCTCCATAAAGTTGATTCTTTATCGTCTATTTTCTATCTTAAAACAATTTTATACACTATCATTTTCGTTTCTATAACGTGTGAATATATCCCCTATAGCAGTGCTTCTCAAAGTCCGGACTCCGGTCCGGATCCGGACCCGGAGGGAATTCAATCCGGACCCGCTTCTATTTCATATTTCAAGAACACTAATTATATTTCCGCTAATATTTTAATTTTTTTGTTTTGTTTTGCTATCACTTATATTATGGCAATTTGTCTTATAGCAGTGCCCAGTGTATACATTTATTTGTGGCGGCTTGTCACAATATCAAAACTGACCGCTACAAATAGATTTTCCAAAAGGATTATACTTTGTTGAATAAACTGAGCACTGCGCGTTTCAAAAATAAAATGCTGCGCGGGTGTTTTTATATGAATGTATCTTTTAAAAGAACCGTCCGTTTTCTTCAGAAAAGCTTTGATGTCAATTTTCATTTGGTCTTTCCTGTAATGGCTGATAAAGTAGGGCTTATTTGATTACAGTCGTTACCGGGGAAACAGCTATATATCACGTTCCAACAGCGCCTCCTGCTGGCAGAGAATCAACTTGCATTTGCTAGTCTGCGGGAAACACTGGTGTCTGTCAGCAAACATAAACAAAAAAGTATGCTTCAGAACTGTTTTGAGAAGGTCCTTAAGTTTTGAGCCATATATTATTACTATGAATTAGGCTACTACTACTACTATTACTATCTTGTGCCCTGCAATAACCATTTACGCAAACTCTCTTTTGATAAAGGGAAAAAAAGAGAAAATCTGCCCAAAAAATCAGCATCATATATCGCCCATAGGCTGCCCTGATTTCTAAATATCGGCATTGGCCAGAGAAAAAACATTATAGGTCAACTTCTACTGCTGACACTTAAATTAATTGTTTTGCCACTTTTGCACTTGTTATTAAAGTATTTTGAATGCAAAGGGAACCTTTTTTTTAAATGAGTGTTTATTTGTTATATGTTATGTATGTTTATTAAAAACACGTTTTGTAATAACCAATTGTTCCGGACCTTTGACACTGATGAAAATTCAGATTTGGACCTTTGAATGTAGACTTTGAGAACCCCTGCCCTATAGCATTCTAAAACAAAACCAATCAGAGCGCCTTGTTTTCACTAGTTTTACTTTGATTTCTCGAGTCTGCTATTAGCTTATAGCCCGTTAGCATCGGCAGCGTGGCTGCCGCTAATCTCGCTTAGATTGGTAATACTCTATTCACACACATTACCATTGTTTCACTGTTACTTGCTTAAATGGCGGATTTGGGTCTACCTTTGATTGCAGGTGAGGACACATTCGAGCTGCATTCGGTGCAGCTGGAGCTGGAGACCGTGGAGAAGCAGATCCACGACCTGGTGGAGAAGCAGGCCCAGCTGAGAGAGAGTGGAGAGCCGTGCTGGAAACATCCCGGGCTGACGCTCACAAGTCCTGGGTAAGTATACAGCACGCTGCTAACACTCCCACCACCTCTAATCCGTGTGTTTCTCAGCACAGACCCTGTGCACCCAGGACACGATCTTCCCAGATGTCCTTCACTCTGGCGCCGGGACGCCACGGACCCTGGGTGCACCAGCAGCGGAAGACGCGAGCCAGGTCCCGGGCGACAACCTCTCCGCCTCCGGTCTTCGAGATCTCCACCCGGAACCGCTTCGCTCCCCTCCGTGAGACGGAACGCGACGCTGTGATCGTCGGAAGCTCCATCGTCCGGCACGTCCGTGCTACGTTAGCTGAAGGTAAAGTGCACACTCACTGTTTCCCCAGTGCTCGTGTTCTCGATGTTTCTGCGCAGATGCCCGCGATCCTGAAGGGCAACGAGAGCATCGGTGCTGTCATGCTGCACGCGGGGATTAACGACACTAAGCTGCGGCAGACGGAGACATTGAAGAGGGACTTCAGGAGCCTGATCGAGACGGTAGGCAGCACATCGCCCGCGACGACGATCATCGTGTCAGGACCGCTTCCCACGTATCGACAAGGACACGAAAGGTTCAGTAGACTTTTTGCTTTAAACGAATGGTTATTGTCATGGTGTAAAGAACAGAAACTGCTCTTTGTTAATAATTGGAATATTTTCTGGGAATGTCCTAGGCTTTTCCGTGCTGATGGCCTGCACCCCAGCAGAGTCGGAGCGGAACTCCTGTCGGACAACATCTCCAGGATACTACGCTCCATCTGACTAGTAAGCCAATTCTCAAATAACTACTATGATGACTTTTGTTCTACCCACTTAAAAGATAGAAGTACTTGCGCTGTCCAATCTATACAGACTGTGTCTGTTCCCCGAATAGCGAGGTCAAAATATAAATTTAATGCAGGATCTAGAAAAAATCTGATCGTGATTAAACCAGAAAAACACAAAATAAATTAACAAAAACTATTTTTAAAGCTTGGGCTCCTAAACATTAGATCACTCGCACCCAAAGCAGTTATTGTAAATGAAATGATCACAGATAATAATTTTGATGTACTCTACCTGACTGAAACCTGGCTTAAACCAAATGAATATTTTGGTCTAAATGAGTTTACTCCACCAAGCTACTGTTATAAACATGAGCCCGTCAGACTGGTCGTGGCAGCGGTATGGCAACAATATATAGTGATATTCTCAATGTTACTCAGAAAACAGGATACAGGAGGTTTAACTCATTCAAAATACTTCTGCTTAATGTTACACTTTTAGATATGCAAAAGAAATCTCTCCTGTCTCTTGCTCTGGCTACTGTGTATAGACCGCCAGGGCCATATACAGATTTCCTAAAAGAATTTGCAGATTTCCTCTCAGATCTATTGGTCAATGATGACTAGCAACATGGGCACTATCTTCTCTAATACATTAGAAGCTGTTGCCCCACTCAAATTGAAAAAGGTTAGAGAAAAACTTACTGCGCCATGGTACAACAGTTATACCCATTCTCTCAAGAAAGAAACTCGTATTCTTGAGCGCAAATGGAGAAAAACTAACTTAGAAGTTTTTAGAATTGCATGGAAAAACAGTATGTCCAGCTATAGACAGGCTCTAAAAGCTGCCAGGGCAGAGCATATCTGCAAACTCATAGATAATAACCAAAACAATCCAAGGTTCTTATTTAGCACAGTGGCTAGATTAACAAATAAACAGACACCACCCGATCGAAATATTCCCTCACAGTTTAATAGTAATGACTTTATGAATTTCTTTACTGATAAAATAGATAACATCAGAAATACAATATCAAATGTAGATTCTACTGCGTCTAGTATTTCAGCTTCAATCATCGCACCCAAAGAAAAACTGCAGTGGTTTACAACTATAGGACAGGAAGAGCTAAATAAACTTATCAGTGCATCTAAACCAACAACGTGTTTATTAGATCCTGTACCCACTAAACTACTGAAAGAGTTGTTACCTGTAGCAGAAGAACCGCTTCTCAATATTATTAACTCATCGTTATCTTTAGGTCACGTCCCAAAACCATTCAAGCTGGTGGTTATTAAGCCTCTTATTAAGAAACCACAACTTGATTCTAATGAACTGGCAAATTACAGACCCATTTCAAATCTTCCGTTTATGTCTAAAATTTGAGAAAAAGTTGTGTCTGCTCAATTGTGTTCCTACTTGCAAAAAGATTATCTCTATGAAGAATTTCAGTCAGGTTTCAGGCCTCACCAAGCACAGAAACTGCACTTGTTAAAATTACAAATGACTTGCTTCTTGCTTCAGACCAAGGCTGCATCTCATTGCTAGTATTACTTGATCTTAGTGCTGCGTTCGACACTATAGACCATGACACACTCATAGATCGATTACAAAACTATACTGGTATTCAAGGGCAGGCTTTAAGATGGTTTAGATCCTACCTGTCCGATCGCTACCACTTTGTTCATTTAAATGGGTAGTCATCTCAATTATCACCAGTAAAGTATGGAGTACCACAAGGATCTGTCCTAGGTCCTCTGCTATTTTCAATGTACATGTTGCCCCTTGGTAATATTATTAGAAAATACGGGATTAGTTTTCATTGTTATGCTGATGATACTCAACTATCTCAACAAGACCAGATGAAACTTCTCAACTATCTAAGCTAATAGATTGTGTAAAAAATGTTAAAGATTGGATGACCAATAATTTCCTATTAAATTCAGATAAAACAGAGATATTACTTATTGGACCAAAAAACAGTACACAGAATCTCTTGGATTACAATTTGCAACTAGACGGATGTACTGTTACGTCCTCTAAAGTAAAAAATCTGGGTGTTATATTAGACAGCAACTTGTCCTTTGAAAATCATATTTCTCATGTTACAAAAACAGCATTCTTCCATCTTAGAAGCACTGTCAAGCTTCGAAACAGGCTACCTGTTTCAGATGCAGAAAAGCTAGTTCATGCATTCATGACCTCTAGACTGGACTATTGTAATGCACTGCTAGGTGGTTGTCCTGCATCTTCAATAAACAAGCTACAGATAGTCCAAAATGCAGCGGCTAGAGTTCTTACCAGGTCAAGAAAATATGATCATATTAACCCCCAATTTTACAGTCTCTGCACTGGCTACCTATTCAGTTCCGTATCATTTAAAAAATATTATTACTTGCCTATAAGGCCCTAAATGGTTTAGCTCCTGCGTACCTAACTCGTCTTCTACCACGCTACAATCCAACCCGCTCCCTAAGGTCACAAATCTCTGGACTTTTGGTAGTACCTAGCATAGCAAAGTCCACTAAAGGAGGTAGAGCTTTTTCACATTTGGCTCCCAAACTCTGGAATAGCCTTCCTGATAACGTTCCGGGTTCAGACACACTCTCTCTGTTTAAATCTTGATTAAAGACACATCTCTTTAGCCAAGCATTCACATAATGCATCTTATAATCTTGTACTGCAGTTATATCTGACAAATGTACATTATTATTATTCTTTAGCTTGGGTTGAACAAATAATTTTTGCTTAGATAGAACAGCAGCTACGCTAATTATGTCTCTATTTGTTTCTCTGTTTCTGCGTAACTAGGAATTACAGAAACTTCAGTCTGGATCCAACCCTTAAATGATCCTTAAATGAACAAATAAACTTCAACTTCAACTTGAACTGATAAAAATATCACAATAACCCACAAGTAATCCACACAACTCCAGTCCATAAGACAATGTGTTTTGAAGCTAAAACTGTTTGTAATAAATAAATTCATTATTGAGACAAAAAGTAATCTTGTCTAAATCAGGGGTTAAATATGCACAGGTCAAGCACTATTTATAAGAGAAAACAGTCCAAAACAGTTTTGAACAAATATATTGGTGGATTTTGATGTGAGAGGACAACAGAAGATGGACTTTTTCATTGGAGGAAGCATTATTATGGATTATGGACTCTATTTTGGCCAGAAGCAACAGTTTACAGTCAAAATGCCTTCATGATGGATATGTTTCTCACAAACATGCCGCTTTTCACTTCACAAGATGTTAACTGGTGGAATGGAGTTGTGGGGATTACATGTGGATTATTGTGATGTTTTTTCAGATGTCTGGACTCTAATTCTGATGGCACCCATTCACTGCAGAGGATTCTTTGGTGATCAAATAATGTAATGCTAAATTTCTCCAAATCTGTTCAGATGAAGAAACAAAATCTAAGTTCACCTTTGGTCAGCAAATTTTCATTTTGGGGAGAACTATACCTTTAACTCTTGGAAGGAAGACATGTTGGAAGCAGGACACTAAGGAATATGTAAACGTCTGTTCTAATATTCACAGCTCTGGGACTAAAGGTGCTCCATTTTTCAAGCATATACAATCAGATGAGGAAATCCAGCAATAAAAGGCACTGAAGCTGAACGAATAGCAAAAGAACAATAACAGCTTACAATACACCACGGCTCCATTTGGAATCAAGTCACACGCTGAGAATGGAGCTGAAGCCCAACCGTAAATCATATCCAGGTTTGCAAATACCCACCAGAAAGAACCCCTCTCAGCAGAGCAGAGTCTAGCAGCAGAGGGGTGCAGAGTGAATATAGATGTATTCCATGATCTGGTTCCTCACCTGCAAGGTCAACTAAGAGGAGGTCGTGGATCTGCAGTGAAACTGAAGCTTGCCAATAACTGCAACTTTATTCCTTTTACAACACGGCGAGCTCATGAAGGATAGTAACAACAGGGACACATGGTTTTTGGCAAGGACACCCTTGCTAAAACCATATTTCTCAGCAGCAAGAAGCTTTGTTGATGTCCTGTATATTTAGGATGAAATGATTTTAGATGAATAAACATCTGTTTTTAAAGAGCCAATTCAAGCATATTTAACAGCACAATGCAGCAGCATCCAAAAAGGTTTTGCTAGGTGAAATGCATATTTGTTATATGAAGCATTATCAGAATTTCACAAAGTTGATATTTTTTGGGGGGGGGGGAGGGGGGGTTAAGACTACAGAGAAAGAGTGAATAGAAATACGACACAAACTAGGTATGTGGTGATTTTTAGCATTACCCGTCTAGTTGCAAAAGTAAAAAGTAACTACACATTGTGTGTGTATGTACACATTTGAGTTATGAGTAAAATGATCTGTTTTGACAGCTGTGTTCAGTTCATTAATGATCAAATTCTGAGAAAAAGTGTAAAACATTTCAAATCAATGAAAATTTTATAAAAAATCTCTGAAAAGCATTTTTCAGTTCCTGCAAACTTTTAAACAGTAGTGTATAACAACAAAAAAGTATCTTTCTAATGCTTAAGACCCACTGAGTATATCCAAAAACTTTTTCTCTGCCATTTGACTATAGTAAAACACAAACCAATTAAAATCCAAAACCCAATTAGTGCCAGACAACTGGATCAATCGCGTATCTCCCACCCACAGGACAGCGTTTGTTTGTGTTTTTGTGATAAGGTTTATCACAAAGCCTCTGGTATGTCAGACCAAACTTTCTGCTCTCCAATAACATCAGCAGGTTATGAGGGAATCTGGAGGGGGAAGCAAAGCGATTCAATTCCATGTCTGCCACAATCCCCTGATAATCAGCCCAAACTAAATCAATTACAGAGAACAAACGCAGGTGATGATTTCCAGCACCACCACACCGAGTCTCATCACAGACCTGGAGAGAATGTTCTGCGCTGACAGAGAAGGCCATAACGGTTCAGGGCCAACAGATTTATTTATTCATTGATTCGATTACAAGAGCAACGAGGTGGCAAAAATCTAATTCAATTAAAAATAACAATAGCATTTTTATTTTAAATCTATAATTTGACCACATATTTGATAACACTAATGAGGTTTTTTTATCTGTGATGTAGAAGTGGGAAGAGTAAAAAAAATCCAATAAAGCAAAGCTAAAGGAATTTCATAATTAGAATTAGGAACCTATCCTAATAAGAACAAACAAGAATCTTCTAAAAATTATCTTAGAATCAAATGAGATCCTACTGAACAAACTCATATTACAAGTTTAATCTCCAGAATGGTTTTTTTTTGGTCCATTAGAATCTTATTTGAACCAATTACCTATATAGATATATGACAGAAATCCCTTTATAATGGATAATAATCCCATTAGCATTCCCTTGGGACTTTTTTTTTTTTTTTACAAGGAACATATAAGACACAGTATGAAGAAACAGGTAGAAAAAAAAATGCAAAAATATGCTCTTATACGTCCATGATACTTGTCAAATATATGTCATGTCAAGTTCAAATTAAAATGCAATTTCTGACTAAAGACTGCTGAGTTTTTGTATAATGTGTAATTGGCACTATTGCTTATATTTTGATATAATCATTTTGTTGCAAATGTATTTCAATTTTAAAAAGCAATTTATATCTAGTTCATTAAAAACAGTTGAGATCACATTTAGCTAATGTGATGAAGTCTTGGTCTCTAACAGAGAAATTTATTCAGCTAACAATCAGACCAAATTACACCCATAATCAGTATTCTTTCTTTATGTAGACAGCAGGCAATATTAACTTGCAGCTGAGAAGTTGGCGAGCTTATGGTTATTAGCTACTTGCACAGGAAATTGCTCTCATTAAATAGATGGTCTGACTGTCAAGTTGGGAAATTCAGTCAAATCATTTTGTCTAAATTGGACTGGAGCGTGTATAATTGACTATAAGCGACTATTAAAGACATAGCAGATGTTGAGTATGCCAGCCGTATCCATTACTCCTCAAGATGATTGAAAACCCAAACCAATAGCCCACCTATCAATCTGAGCAATGAACCGGCTGTGGTCTTGGCTGTGGAGCCCCATGACTGAAATTCCTTTTCACCACATCTCAGAACCTGTTTTTCCAGTAGCAGCGTTTTAGTGATTCATTCTTAATAAGAGCAATGTTGTCTTCCCTGAAAGTAAAGATGATGATATAAGCATCCATCAAAAAACTTTCACCTAGATACAACAGGAATTGGTGCAAGCAACATTAAAAACCCTATCTGCTATTTTGTACTGTAGTGAAGGCTGTATGCATTGACGTGAGGACATCTGGGTGGGGCTTTTCTGCTCCCTCTCATGAATATTCACCGTTTGCTTCGGTACTACAACGCTATGATTTGGCAACTAGTAGTAATATCACATTTTACAAGCTAACAAAAAAATAATTAGTTAAGAAATTGAAGATGGATTTTCTCTAACAAGAAGTTCATGTAACACCTAAAATTAAATTAAATACCCAAACATGACATTTGTTATTGATGGAAAGCAAAGATGATGTGTATCTTCACTGTTCGTGACGTTCAGAGCATTTGACAACTTATGGCATCTCTATATGGAAACAGCTGAGCAGCAACATCAAGTGCTTTGGGCAAGCAGCCTATGTAGACGCACCTGACCGGATATATTAGATATTTATGCTCATATCAATACTGTAGCACCAGAAAGTCTGGAATCAAAATTGTTGCATGTGAACTGCTACTTCTAAAACTTTTTTTTTTAATAATTCATTGCAGCTCGTTAACAAAAATGGTAACACTTTAAGTGATACACGTTACATGTAGGCTACTTACTATAATAATAATAATAAATTATGCATAATTACATGCAAGTAAACCTAAACCTAACCCTAACAATATAGGAGGTACATAAGGTTCTTTAATATTACTCAATATTTAAATGTATAATTACACTATAACAAGGACCTTAAAATAAAGTGAAACCCCAAAAAATGCATTCCATTAACAGTTATGGGTTATAAACTCTGAAAAATAAAGCCTGATCCCGAAGGACAACATTTTTATGCTTCTTTAGACCAAAACCATCTACATACTGATGGAGATGCTCTCAGGTAACAGAACCAGTATGCTGGTCGGAAAAACCCTAGAAAGAAAAAAAAACTTTTTTTCTCCAATGAATTAAATATTCAAGTTAAGACCACACTGTTTGTTTGTTTGTTTGTTTGCAAATAAGAAAATGATTCTTTGCTGAACCTAAAAAATAATCTTTAATCAAACAACTGATATTTTGTGGTCAACATGAAATATAAACACCATGAAATCAAAGTGATTTCAACTTGAGTGAGTCAATGTAGGCTACTGTGATTCTGCCTCATACCTGCACGAGACGGTGATCTCCACTTTGGTGGCGGGAATATCCCCCGTGACGGGGTCGAACTCGCACACTGAGGCCATGTCCTCCAGTTTATCCATAACGTCGCCTTCCATGGGCGCGCGGGACAATAGGAAGCTCTCTACTTCAAACAGTTTTGCAGTTCTGGGTCCTGCGGTGCTTATTAAAATCTCACAGCTCCAGCGAGGACCGCAGCAGGGCGACAGAGAATCAGCGTCTGTGCTGGGGCGCGCTGGAGACCGCGGATGCACTGTGATGCGTTGCGCAAATTAAGAAACCAGCAATGTTACAAGAAGAAAAAAAAGACTACAACATAAAGGGTTTGGTTTGCTAAATGAAAAACTCAAGGAAGAGTACAAGTGCGCGACTCTTCTGACAGCGGCGAGATCTCTGTGTCTGCACTGTGTGGAGTGGAAAGTAAAAGAGCAGAACTCCACCCCTCGCGCATTCTTTCACATATTCGCTCGGCGCAGCATCGCGCTATTGATCCACAGATACGACTCATTACTGCCTGAGCTATTTCTCACGGCGAACTTCTGATATATACCCTCAAAGCACATTGTAAAAATATCGAGAGGAATTATAAACCTGTAAACTGGTTAACTGTCAAGTCAAAGTCACATAGCCTATAGCGTTTTATAGCCTATAATACAATTGATTCAAAGCAGCTTCACATTAATAAACAGGAAAATGTAAATGTAAAACTAGTTATGAAACTAATCCAATTTCAGCGGTAAAGCAGTTTTACAAGTGTCGTTATTCAGCTCCATTGAGTGCAGTGTTGCTTCAGTTCAGTTCAATGTCAATGTTGTATATGTCATCAGTTACGAAACTCTAAAGAAAATAGTATCATTATTCAGCTCGTCAGTTCAATGTTAATTCAATTCAGTTTAAAACAACATACCGATACTAGTGTCACCATCCAGGGATGCGTTTCCCAAAAGCTTCGCTAACTATGGTGGTAAGTCCCATTGAACTCTATTGGTAACGACATAACTTGCGACCATAGCTGCTTTTGGGAAACGCACCCCAGTTCAATTAACCTCAACTTTTGTTCTCATCCGACAGTAGCAGGGCAGTTAACTCGAACTATAAGTTACCTTACAGAAAATTATGTGCAGAAACAATTTGCTCAGAAGTTGCATTGCAAAAGAAATACATTACACAAAATTAAATGTGAAATTTTGAAGCAGAAAGGCTAAAACTGTCATTTTTTATGTACTCCTAATTTTTTTGTTATTTAGCCTACAACTTTAAAGAAGTATAGGCTAAATACATGTATTTTACAGTGTACAGGCAAAATGGTATTTTTATTGTTGTCAATAATAATTACAAAGAATGTTAAAAGTTGCTTGACTTAGCTAAAATAAACTTAATTTAAACTATTTTCTAGGCAACGGAGGAGGGTTTTGTTGATAAGACAACATTTCAGAGTTATTTTGTGATGCTGAACATAAGTGGTTTGTTATCAGCAAATATTTTGAAAGGGCTAGAATAATTATAACATAAAATCCTTTTACGTCTAATGGATGACAGGAATCTGAGTTAGAGCTGACAAAAAGCACAGCATGAGACGGCCCACCCAGAGTTCTTCATGCTGCAACTGCATTTCAGCACCACCGTATTGGACAGCTCCGTCCTCCCTTTTCAGAATCAGAATCAGAATGAGCTTTATTGGCCAAGTATGTTTACACATACAAGGAATTTGTTTTAGTGACAGAACCTCGACAGAGCAACAGAGAGACAGCAACAGGACAGGACACAGATAATAAAAGAATAATATACAAATATACAAATAGGCAATGTACAAAACGGCAAAAACACAATATATAATATAGACAATTATGTGTGTACAGGTCTGATATGTGCAAATTTGAAATGAAAAAATTAATAAAAAATAAGTAAGTGTGGTGAATAAATAATGTATAATAGAGTTGTGTGTTCTGCGTTTATTGTCAAGTGTTCATGAGATGGATTGCCTGAGGGAAGAAACTGTTCCTGTGTCTGGTCGATCTGGTGCTCAGAGCTCTGTAGCGTCGACCAGACGGTAACAGTTCAAAGAGGGAGTGTGCTGGATGTGAGGGGTCCAGAGTGATTTTACCAGCCCTTTTGCTCACTCTGGATGAGTACAGTTCTTGGATGTCCCACTTCAGGTCCTGAGAAATTGTGGTACCCAGGAATCTGAATGACTCCACTGCAGTCACAGTGCTGTTCATGATGAGGAATGGGGGGAGAGCAGGGAGGTTTCTCCTGAAGTCCACGATCATCTCCACAGTTTTGAGCGTGTTAAGCTCCAGGATATTAAGACTGCACCAGACAGCCAGCTCCTTAACCTCCTGTCTGTAAGCAGACTCGTCACCGTCCTGAATGAGGCCGATCAGTGTGGTGTCATTTGCAAACTTCAGGAGCTTGACAGAGGGGTCTTTAGATGTGCAGTCGTTGGTGTAGAGGGAGAAGAGCAGTG
Source organism: Barbus barbus (assembly GCF_936440315.1). Lineage (NCBI taxonomy): Eukaryota > Metazoa > Chordata > Actinopteri > Cypriniformes > Cyprinidae > Barbus > Barbus barbus. The sequence continues at coordinate 18,399,336 of NC_136756.1, forward strand.
GGGAAAGAACGCAGCCCTGAGGAGCTCCAGTGCTGATGATGCGGGTGTTGGATGTGAATTTACCAAGCTTTACTAACTGCTGCCTGCAGGGGGTCCAGTGAGGGTCCAGTGATGTCCTTCAGATAAGCCAAAACCAGTCTTTCAAATGATTTCATGGCCACAGACGTTAGAGCCACAGGTCTGTAGTCATTAAGTGCAGTCATTTTGGGTTTCTTTGGGACGGGGATGATGGAGGAGTGTTTGAAGCATGAGGGGACTTCGCACAGCTCCAGTGATCTGTTGAAGATCTGTGTGAAGATGGGGGCCAGCTGGTCAGCACAGATTTTTAGGCAGGCTGGTAACACACCGTCTGGGCCTGGTGCTTTCCTTCTTTTGTTTTTTCTGAAGACCTGGCGCACATCTTCTTCACTTATCTGAATTGTAGGTGTGGGGGAGAGGGGCGTTGCTGGAGGTGTGAATGGTTGTGTGGAGAGGTGTTCAGGGCGGGTGTGGGGTGATTTTTCAAACCTGCAAAAAAACTCGTTCAAGTCATCTGCTAGTTGTTGATTCTCCAAAGTGCTGGGGGATGGTGTCTTGTAACTGGTGATATCTTCCATACCTTTCCACACTGAAGCAGAATCACTGGAAGAGAATTTGTTCCTTAGCTTGTCAGAATAATTCCTCTTTGCCACACTGATCTCCTTTTCCAGTGTGTATTTGGGCTGTTTATACAAGACTTTATCCCCCTTTCTGTGAGCATCTTCTTTGGCCTGACGGAGCTGTCTGAGCTTTGCTGTGAACCATGGTTTGTCATTGTTGTAAGTTAAATGAGTCCTGGAAGGAATGCACATATCCTCACAGAAACTGATATATGATGTTACAGTCTCTGTGAGCTGCCATCCAGCAACACTAATAGAAAATAAATCAATAAATAAATAAATAATTACTAGTACAGACAAATTCCGACCAAAATTTCTTAGAATCAAAGTTAATCACTTGTCAGATTTAAATACAGCTGCTGCTGTCTACCCTGGAGCCAAAGGCCCGGCTGACCCATTTCAGGGCTTTTTCCCCATACATTCAACTTCCTCCAAACCACCCAGTGTGTAATTATGGGTGTTACTAGTGGAGGGCTGAAGGTGACAGCGTGTGGTCTGCATTCTGACAGGACGGCATGCTGGAATGCTATCTAGTCCCAAAGTCACAGAGATCCATGTTCCAGCGGGGGGCCTGACTGACACAATGGTGTTGCACTGGTTTTGAGGCTTGGTTAGAATGTGTGTGAAAAAGAAAATAGAAACCCTCTCAAACTCTTGAATTACTCTGCTGCTCAGAATGCATATTTCCTATCAACTGCATCTGTTATTGTTCCTCTTGAGCCGAGAGGGGAAATGGAGAGACACTTCATTCAGAGTCTTTCCCCTTGGTTTGGATCAAATTCCACAGAGGACTTCACAGATTGACATCCAGCCCTGCCTTTCCGTCACACACACTGGCGGATCAGACACAGACGCCTCTTTTCTCACTGCCTCCGTTAAATTCCATCTCCAAAAATCACTCGGCACAATAAAGCAGAAACCAAATGGAAAACAAGGCACCATCACTGAACTAGTCATTGCTATGTAATTTCATGGCTTCATGCATGGTGGAAACCATTAGTTAAGTAGCTTTCCTGAACATGACAACATTTATCCACAGGCCAGGCCGCCTGGATACAAAGTAATGGGAGAGTGTGTCATAGATTCAGTGCTTTCTCAAACTGAAAACTCCTGTAGTATCTGTGTAGACATCCGTAGCAGGCCATCGCTACCATATCTGCTCACAGACCCTCTATGAAACACAATACATAATTTCATCCACCACTTCCTAAAGAAATAACGGCCACATATCCTTTATCTTCAACCTCAGGTCTTTTAGTTAAACAGCTAGTTCCATTGTTAAATTTACTCCATTTCCAAAGCTACTTTTAAGCTAATTCTGATTTGAAAAAGAAATGTAAAAAATTTTTCTTATAGTTCACTATGTAAAGGAAGTAACGTAAATGTAAATGTAATGTATGTAAAGCTTTTCCTTATTGTGACAGAAATCCAAGACTTTCAAAAAAAGAAAAAAAAAAGAAAAAAGTGTGAAAGTGACATGTGGCCAAGTATAGTAACTCATATTTGGAATTTGTGCTCTGCATTTATCCCATCCAAAGTACACACACACCCGGAGCAGTGGACAGCCATTTATGCTGCAGCGCCCGGGGAGCAGTTGGGGGTTTGGTGCCTTGCTCAAGGGCACCTCAGTTGTGGTATTGAAGGTGGAGAAAGACTAGGTGGGACTCCCCCACCTACAATTCCTGCCAGACCTGAGACTCGAACCCGCAACCTTAGGCCACAACTGCCCCACATGGTGGATGTAGGGTGGGGACTTAGTTGGATTGGATCATTGGATTTTGAGATGTGGGCGTTGCACTCAAAATGTGAAAATCAAACTAAATGATTTGAGAAGTAATATTTTGATTAAACATTACAATATGAAACATATGCACGGATGAAGATTTCACAATAAGATTAATAACATGCATTTACAAAATAGCCTCCTGAGACCCGAGAAAACAAAAAAACAACAAAAATTTAAATGGCATTTCATTCAAAAGTCCTTGGTAGAGGACATTGGGACATGAATGAACATGCATAGGCAAAAACAATTGATTCTTTTAAAAAATCACCAATACATTTTTAGTTTTCAGGATTTTTTTTACCAAACTTTGTGTAAAGATGATTCTTAACTATGTTATAACAGAATGATTTGATATACCATTTTTCTTTCTGCAAAATGTGTGTAAAATGGCCATAAACTAGTTTTCTCATATAATTTTGCATATTAATGTGTTTTTGGGGCAACATGTAATGAAAAAAGAAATGTAATAATGGGAGTAATAATTGACAAGTTTTTCCTAATAATATATAATATTTCATAGGAATATTGAAATATAATTTCTTTCCCTATTCATGTGTTGTGTCTCCCAAAATGCGTAATAAATATGCTTTTAGTCCCGATGTCCTCATATGAGGACATGTATGAAATCAACGTCCTGTTTCGTAACAGAAAGTCATATTTTGATTTGAAACCCCATTTTCCTGAGATTATGACACACAGTTTAAAAATTAGTCAGATTTAAATGATAATTACAAAACATGATCATATTCCACTAAATTAATATTAGACATTTTTTAAGACCAAGGAGAGGGAGTGGTCTTGATGAAACATACAAACATTTAGTATCTCTGAAAAGCCTGTAAAAATATCCAAGGTGTTTCAACTAATTATTATTTAGTAACTAGTTCCACAGAAAATTTACGTTCAGTCAATTTCTGACTTCAAAGTGTTATCTGAATTGTCATTTTTTAGTTGGCTCAACCTTTACTGAACTAGTTTTATAGTCCATTCAACTAAAATGTTTTTAATTGGTCAAACATTTAGAAGACTACAGCAAGTTATGTCAATTAAAATTTAACTGTTTACTCCATGTGATTTATTTGTTACCTCAAAAAAGATGTATTATTTGAGCATCATAAGAAATTGCTGGGGAATGTGGAATGTATAGTCTCAGAGAAATTCACTATAATATAATTTCCTCATTTGAGGATGCAGGGTCTCAGGAGGATAGATAGATGAATTTTCATTTAATGCTGAAATGCACTTTTTTTCTGTTGCTGTCTTATAAAGTGCTGCAGAGATGATGTGTTTTTGTAGGCCAACCCGGAGGTTAGCATCAACCTGGTTCCCTAGACAAAAAACCAATAGCATTTCTCCTTTGGCTTTTGGATTACTGCAAAACATAACACAAAAAAATCTCTCTATACTTACTTTGTATAGTACTCCAGTGAAAATTTAGTAAAAACAAAATAGCCTGACCGAAGTTAAAATCATGATTTGAGCTGATAATGACAAGTCATTTCACACTATATTCCGAACTGCTAAAGCGTTTTGTTTTTAGCAGTTCATCTGTCTGTTATTTTGCCACAAGCTGATGAAAGCAGCTGTGAGAATGTGGTCTATCTCCCCTGCACAAACGATTCCCTCTCTGGATTCCTTCTGGGTTTGGCCACGTTGCTTCAGTTCAACGAGGTGGATTCTGTCACCGCTGGCTCAACGGATACACAACAGCTTATTTGTTAGTAGTCAAACTGAACTCAGCACTCCTCAGGCAGGAGTCTGTTTAAATGTTATATCTTCTCTAAAGCTTTTGCCATTTTCCATTCAAGAAAGTAGCAATGCATTTAGTGTTTCAGCAGCAAAACCAGAATATCAGACAGCTTGGTTTCATTCACATCTTTGGTTTCTAGGTAAAAAAAATAAGCTCTCAGAGAAACAGATTACAGTACAAACAGCAATGCAACTTCAGTTTGAAAGGTGAAGTAAGTGCTAAATAAAAGAGTGGTTTGTGAAAGCTATAGCTTTGTAAAGATCAATCATTGTCCACAGTGCTCTGGCTGTTGCCCTGTATAAGGATCTAAAAAAAAAAGTTCAATAAAAGACAGTGAGAAAGCTAGTTCTCTCACAGACGACAGATATGGTGATACATGCCATAGTAAAAAGTAGATTTGGGGGCCAGGTGATTTGTTCTGTGACAGGAGGGCTGTCTTTTTCTCTAATGTTCTTATGTAAAGTCATTTTTCCACAGTTATAATAACTTCCAAACAAAATAAATCTCTGAGCACAACATGGTCGACTGAGGCCCACACCATTTACTCACACACCCATCATTTGCTTGCTCTTTTATGGTTCCAAACCTGCATAACTTTCTTTCTTCTGTGGAACAAATACAGAGATTTAATAAATATCTACTTGGATGAATTCAATGCAAAGGCATTAACCTGCTCACTTTAACACATAATACAGTACCAAACATGTCAGCAAAACTTACATGTGGCTCGGTGATCATTTTCCATGTGCACCGCCACAACACAAATTTTAAGCATTTTAACAGTAAAATGTCCAGCATCTTGCACTTCACACTCTAGTCAAGTAGATTGTGGAAATGTTCACTTGGTAGGCCTTCTGGTATTTTAATAGCAAACATAAAATGTGCAAATGTTGACATTTTGGGAGTGAATAATTTCTTAACATTTAATTCTGTGAGATAAACAAAGAATACCCACTAACACAAAAAAAAGTGTTTTTGATCTTCATCTTGCATACTCCTACCAGAAAAGGCTGAGTATTTTGCAGGTGCAATCTCTGCTGAACAGTTCTCTAAAAAATCCTTTAAAAATGACCTTTGATAACAAAAGAACAAGCCAACGCAGTGAAAATGGAAAAGAGAGCAGTCAAAATAATATTTGGGCTCAGAGATGATTGCCCTTTGTACTTGGAAAACCAAAACAAACATTCTGGTTCGAAGTCAAGCAACACTCAAACCTTCAGAAATTTTTCTGCACAATCTTCAAGTCAGATTCTTGATTTTTTCAGAAGATCACGCAAAGGTCCTTCTTCAAAAAACAGCTGTAATCTTTGCTCATTTATTACATAAATGTAGAAGACACATTAAAGCTACTTGCTTAACTGAAAAAAATAAACAACAAATCAATTAACTAATCAGGAAAAGCATTCTCTTTTGATCTCATCAAATCGTTTAATTCCTTAGCGGCATTGAGTGGTTTAACCAATCACGGTTGTGTTAAGCAACCAATGGCCAATCAAAGACCTTGGTAGCTGTATTATGAAATCCGCTCAATTCCACTCAAAATGGCAAAAAGTTTTTAGTTTTAACTGAAGTGATTAACAATGGAGGAGGAAAACTGCAAAAATAATTGAAATATAAATATACAAATAAAAAAAGAAAGAATATTCAAATGTGTGCATAAATAAATACATGTGCAAGATCATCTATAAATAGAAAAATAAATAAGATAAAACAAATAAATAAAACATAGATTAAGATTACTTAATCACGGACAATAATACAAATGATTTGTTAAAATCTTGTTGCTCTAAGGTACATTAAAAGGGACAAGTTGAGGTTGATAAGGTACATTCAGTTATTGCAAAGTAAATGCAGGGCCCAATAAGGGAGGAATCTGTCAGCCGGGAAGGTGTATTCCATAAATACGGAAAAAGCTGGTGTCCGTTGACATAAGATTCTAGTAGCCAATTTTAAGTCAGAAGGATTCTGTCGAGTTTGGAGAAACCTTCTAGAACACAGTGTTCTTTGGTCAGGAAGGTTAAAGGTACTATGACGGTTTAAAGTGTCAGAGAGTGCAGCTATGCTTCGCTCATAGCACTGGAAGAGAATATCACGCCATTATGACCCAATTTCAACCTCTTCTCTCAGCGCACATATACATATTCATGAACGCACTAATCAGAGTCCAACCATATGCGTGTGCGAAAGAGGAGATGTTAATTATTACCAGCCGGCTCAAAGTGCATTGAGTGCTCATTAAGAGTTGGGTGCAAAATAAAGAGATGTACCTGTTTGACAATGACATAGTGCTGGAACTATATTTTTCTTTTCTTTTTTTTTTAACTGGAGGAAGATACCTGGAGAGATACCAAAGAAAGAAAGGCACAGTGCCATAAATTGCATTTTAAATACCTTATTAGTATAAAACAAATATTTAAAGTATTGAATAAAGATGACATCAATGATTAAAAAATATTCAGAATATTAACTAAAATGTCACACAGAAAACACACACACACATACACAAATAAGCCTCATGTTGTGTTCTGGTCATCCTGGACAGGATTTTCTTTTTCCCGAAAATGCTCGTTAATACTCATTGTGCTATATTATTAACAAATACTGGACTTACACAGAGAGATTTACAAGCAATTTTTTACAAGCCAGGAACACCAAATGAAAGGATGTTCAGTACAGCACAAGGGTTAACACAAACTGAAGTGAAATGTTAGGTAAGATTTCAAGGCAACCAAGCAGAATTATATTCGCGTTCTGTTGCAATGAATTTTCTTTTTCGGCTCCATGAGGTGCCAAACGCACACAAACATTCACAAAATCATAACTTGTTTCCCATTCAATGCCAGCTGCCATTCTACCTCAGATATGGCATCTGCTATGAAAAGGGCAATGGCAGGATATAGGAAGGCGAGTTAGAAGCTTTAAAAAAATTACCGGTTTCCTCGAAAGTATTATGTGAACTCCTACACAGAGTCAGAAATGTCAGATGTTCCCTCATGTAAACAAACACCCAACCTTCAAAGATGCTTCCAAGACTATAAACACACACTGAGGCCTTATTCCAATCTTTCATTAAATCAGTCATTTTTTACATTCTCTTGTGCATTCTAATGTTTTGTATTTCAATATCATGGAATTACTATTAAATGTTAAGTCATTTAATTCCTAGTTCCTCTACAAACCTGCTGCTGTCAACAACGCACTGAGCTGCTATGATAGAGGAATTATCCCACAGACAACAGCAAATGCTAATCCTGTTACTCTAGGACACCAACCGATGCTAATGTGGTTTGATGTAAACACAGTGGCGACTCATTCACACAAAATACATCAACAAATATTTATGAAAAAAAAATATGAAGCAATTTAAAAGAAAATATTTTGTTATTGATTTACAAAGGAACATTTTTGGATCACTTTTAAATTCATGTGTGGGACAAAATAATAATCCTGTAAATATAATTCTGTTTGAGGCCATGGGGAATTGATAATTTAATGAGAGATGCTGGAGAAGTATATCTTATTAAAGCTGTATATAAATGTTTGGTTTCAGCTACACAAAAAAAAATGTAGAATGACTAGTGCAAACTAGCACAAGGCTAGTTGTAATATAAATGTGAGTGGAAATTTTAACCCATGTGTATGACAAAATTTTATTTGTTTCATTTGTTTACTCATATCAAAACTGAAAAAAATAATAAAACAATGCACAAAAATTTTAAAAATATGCACTACTGTTCAAATTTTGGGGTCTAAACTATGTTTATGAATGTCTAGAATGAAAACATTAAATGTAGCTATTTGTAAAACCATGAGAAACAATAAACTACATCAGCACACACTGTTCCTTTTGAGTACACTCTGCTTATAATAGACTGAAAGGTCAGATACATATATATGTCCATATCACTCAAACATCGATGATGGTGTGGAAAAGGATGTGAGATTTGATATCAAGTGAGCACAATATCATAAAAACCTCAGGGAGGCACACACACACACACACACACAGTCCTAGGCTATATCATCATATAATATTATGATCTCATATCACTTTACATCCATGCACATGTGCCTAGGGACATCATTAGAGGAAACAACCGAGCGAATGAGTGTGTGTATCCATACACCTCACAGAGGTGCAAACTAAAGAGCTCAACTCACAAAGCTCTGCAAACTTCAGATCCGGTTCCATCCAATCAGTTGATGAGTAGCTATAACCTCAGGGAGGCTGAGCAGCTAAAAAACTGGAGCGGGGAAGATAAAACAGGAATTGGTCTAGTTCACCGACTGTATCATCTTCACTGCTACCATAAAGAATTGGAATCGGTTAAACGGCATCAGTCACTGCCAAATCCTTCGCTTTACCCCCCAAGGAAATTCACAACAGTGATCAATACGACCGAGTGGCGGGTCAGGTCTATAACAGGCATTAGCTGAATATGATAGATGAATCTGAAGATGAAAGTACCGTTTCACTGCTCTTATTATGGGGGGGGATTGTGTATGATTCTTGCCCGTTCTCCAGCTCAATCGATGCCGTCACAGACATTACTCATTTTCTGACCCTACTGACTGCTCCACTGACAGGGCACAAATAATAAAAAGCCCTCCAGGGAATTGACCGCTAAATAACGACTTATCTTAACATCAATATCCGAACCGAGCACGTTTTAATCTGAGGTCCACACAATGGAAAATGCATGGGTGTTTCAGCAAGGGTATAATGACAGAGGTAAATAGAGTACGGGCTGCTGCAGAATGTTGTTTCTGAGAAACTATTTTTCCGCTTTTGCTCTGCAGTCGATAACACGTTAAACAAACTCACACATTATTCTTAATGTAGACAGTGCAAAGATGCTGTGGCACAGAATTCAAACTAACATCTGTCAGTGTCAGTGTGAAGGGCGTAATAGAGTTAAAAGTTGTTGACTTTGCATCTTCAGTTATCAAATACCTACAAAGCTAACTCAAAAAATAGAGTGTCACCGTCTAGCACTGAGAGATGTACTTTAGAAAGTGTTAAGAACTTTTTTTTGGAAAGAAATTCATATTTGATTTGAATTGATTAAATATGTAACACTTTTACAGTGTTACAAAAGATTTCTATTTTAATTAAATACATTTAATATGGATAAAATGTATCATGATTTCCACCACAATTATTAAGCAGGACAACTGTCTTCAACATCAGTGTTGTAACACATTACAAGTAATGCGAGTTACTTTTTCAAGTAACTAGTAAAGTAACACATTACGTTTTCATTTACAAGAAAATATCTGATTAATTTTTTCAAAAAAGTAACGCCAGTTATTTAGTTTTCCCATTTATTGACTGACAATTCTCCGGTCCCCATGTTGGTAGAAATCAGAAGTACAGAGGCGTTGTGTGTGAACATGTTACTGTAGTCCTAGACTAAATGTAAATGTGGATTAATTCATCCCACTCGCAAAAAAAACTGATTTATCATTCATCAAAATGAATTAAAACAGTGAAATGCAAACTCAGAATATGACGCAAACCTGCAATAATTAAATATGTTAAATAACACAAATGTATCTAATCCCATTTTATTAACCAATGTCTTTGCTGCTGACCTTTGATAATCAAGGTTCAACCAAACTAATAAGCAAAAATGACTTTAGATAAACTAACAATTGTGCTTCATTGTTTTTTTTATTGCTGAAGAGTGTTGAACCTTCTTCTCCTGCGTTCTACTGCGTTCAGTCTGAGGCTTATTCATTACACTTTTTGGTGTGAAAGGGCTTTTACATTTGCTATAAATATAACTTATTATATTAATAACAAACAATTAAGCCTTTTACTTTTATCGCAAAAGTAACAATGCATTACTTTCCATAAAAAGTAACTAAGTAACGTAATTAGTTACTTTTTTAGGGAGTAACGCCATATTGTAATGCATTACTTTTAAAAGTAACTTTCCCCAAAACTGTTCAACATTGATAATAATAATAAATTCTTGGGCACCAAATCAGAATATTAGAATGATTTCTGAACGATCATGTGACGCTGATCAATTCAATGAAGCCTTTTTGAGCATAAGAGATGTCTTTCAAAAATAATTTAAATGTCTTACCAACCCCAAACTTTTGATCGTTAGTGTATATGCTGGTGAATTGCCAAGATATAAAACTGTCTTTTGTTTTGGCTGCAGATTAGACATGAATTATTCAATAATGCTTTTTTGCTTAACTGGTATCTGTGAGGTAAAGTGTGCCAGATCCTTCAGGGTAAGTGGCTCCATTAGTGAGCTTTGCATCCGAATTCAGAAAATGTTAAATTTTATAAAATTAAGTAAACTGTTTCACTACATTCATATATTCAAAATATGAAATCTTTTCAGGCAGCTTTATAAAAATAGGAATAATGCTCAGCAAAACAAGGCATGAATGAGAATGTACATGTAGCATAGACTTGTGTCCAAAGTGGCTGAGAGAAGTAGAAGCATGTCATTTTTAATAGTTTTATTGTCATCTAATCTTTCTGTAGCTAAAAGGCAACTTAACGCATAAAAAATACTCTAAAATGATTGATTGTAAAATTATCTTTACATCAGCATTGCATTGCTTTATATGGTTAAGTATTTCCTTCATTTTCATGAAAACCACTTTATCAGCTTCAAGTGCTGGGCATTCACAAATTGCGCAGAAAGCCATTCGATTTCATATGGCTGGGAATGGCAGTGCCGTCAATACAAGAAACATCAAGGACAATCACCAAAGATGGCACATTTCAATGTCACACTATGAATGCTGCTTCTGTAACATTTGAACTTGTCTTGCGTCAATAGCACTCATGGCCTGATATGCTAATGACTGACATTCACTGCAGTTCACCAGGGTAAGAAGATATACAGATAGAGCTTGCTGATGGGTTTTGAAGCACAATATTTTGTGGAGGCATTAGAAACAGCTCAATTACAAATTCCTCATAACTAATCATAATCACTTCAGTCCACACAAACAAAACTAACCCTCAATTAGGTGTTACAGGACACAATTACCACGACTGCCTACCTAAGAATCACAAATGCAGAGTACGTTTTTTTGCCATTGCGTGCAGTGCATCATTCATCAGTCAGAAAGGTTTGGTTTTGGTTGATAACACTGATTGGAGGGGAAACACGAACTAAATCAATCAATATATTGTATATGCGTGTGTGCATTTATATGCTGCAACTGAAAAATTAATCTCCGGATCTCATAATGTCTTTGACATTATGTAAATTGATTAGTAAATGGTGGTGATACGACCTGAGCAAAGCTAAAAAATGGTGTTAGATTTTATGCACCAAAGGTCTCAGTGTGGCAAAGTGCAGCAGTAAAGCAGGTGAACAGCATATATGATAATGACTGTTTACTTTAATGATAGCAGTGCCCTGCACTGCCCGGACAAAGCCCTCCACTTAATACCCATCAGCAATTATGCTAAATTGCTCTATTCTCCACACCAGCAGCTGTCCATAAACAGGATGGGCTGCTTTTTCCCAAGGACCTGCTGTAGAGGAGGTAAGGGAAGTCTGGGCACCAAGCCCAAACTCAAACAAAGCCATTAGCACACACAAAAGAGTTACACATGACATGAAAGAAACCAAATCTAATGGATACCAAAAGAGCAGCAAACCATTTTCTATTAACTTCTCTCATTATCTCTATTAAGCCAGAAATAAAGAAATAAAGTCAAACAAAAGAATGAAATTATCACTGATGTGTTCTTAATTACTTCCTCATATTTGTAACTAATTATTCTGGATATAGCCTCAACCTCCACACCAATATAATATATATTACTGACTTGAAGGAAAAGCGTCCTAATGACTAAATATTTAAAAATTAGATAAATTTAAATGAATACAATATGTCAATATGTTCTCTTAATAAATAGGTCTAGGTAGCAGGGAATCATAGGAACAATGAATTGTATTAACAACACTTAAAAGTTTAAATATGCAAATTCCAACCAATCTTTAATACTTTTTAATATTCTTTGAAAAATGATAGCTCTGCTCCCAAACGCTAGAATATGTAACTTTTACTGTACTACTGATCAGTGATTCTGATAAGATACTGCTTCCTCAGTATTTCTGTCTAGTTTTCTGCTTAAAATGAAGTGACATCATGCTTAAAATGAGAACAGATATCTGCCAATGGTCTCAGAAAAATCAACTTAATTCAAAAGGAAAACAAGTTTCAGAACCTGACAGATAATTGTTCTTGTTTTAAGCATAAACTAACTTTATTTCAGTGAATGTTTAAGGTACATTTACTTGACATGCAAATGTAAAACAATTTAAGGATGTTTTGTTGTATTAAAAAGAAAAATACAGAGGAAGATTTCTTGCAATACATGCAACATTTAATGTAATCAATTTAAGACTTAAAACTAATTTCAGATTTTTAAGGCCTTAATTAGTGTAAGATATTTTATGACTTCATACTTTTTAAGACCCACAGAAACCCTGAAAATGTAATTGATAAAATATCTACAGTACTACAATGAAATATGAGTGATATACTTGTTATGCAAAAACTGGGTCAGAATAAACGGTTGCTTCTGAATGGGCATCAACCAGCATGGGATAAGTCATGCTAACCAGTCAAAACCTTCCCCCCTTTATCCCTCCAAACAAGGCAGCTTTATCATCATCTCTGAATTTCCTGGTGTGGGTTTGATGAAGAGAGGCGTGTAAGTTCGCTCACCTCCTGCAAGGTGAGAGAAAATGGTCCAGCGCTGGGCACGGGTTTGAGGAAACAATGCTGCAATCACACCACAGAGAGCTGCAACAGAGGTCAGAGGTCAGAACAGATGATGAGAGGAAACAGACCGTTGATAAAAGTGAGGAATAAATTTATATTATATCGAAATATCATACCATATTTTCAAAGAAACATAGCACAAACACACATTTCAAGCAAAACATTTAAGAAGTTAGTTTTTTAGTTTTTCCAAAAAGTTCTTCTGGAATAAATTCACACTACACACTTTCATACTTTATAGAATGCACTTTTATAACGGTCGCAAAGTAAGGACTTATTCAAAAGAAGTGCCTTCTTAGAGAGTATGTGATTTCAGATACAGGCACGATCTTAAAATAACTAAAATGGCAAAATGTTAAGTTACTTCTAAGAAAAGGTCATAATTTGTTAGCAGATGCCATTTGATTTCATATTTCACAACTAGCACAATGACATTCATTCATTTTTTTGTGAGACTTAAGTGTCCAAAGACTTTTTTGGGGACACAGTAAATCTACTGAGAAAATATCCAGACTTCACTGTTAACGTAACAGACTGAAAGTGCTCAAACTGATTCAATAAGACACTCTGTAAATGAGACTGGATATACAATCACATTAAACTAAGGAAATCAAAGATATGACACAAGATGAAATACACATTTCTTAAGCGGGACAGTACACAGGTTAGTTTTATGTCAAGTGAGCAATGGGCAATCTCAAATTTACTGCTGAAAACTAGTTATGTTTACCATGTGTCAAATACGACATATGGCATTATTACAGTCCCAATCAAAAACCAATAAAAGGAAAAAATGAAATAACGGTTGTAATGAAAATTAAAGTTGGTCTTAAATTCAATAAGAGTCCCTGGCCTCTTTGTTTGTTTGTTTTTTTGGGGGTTTTTTGCATTAGTGCTGGGTCCTAGGTTACTTTATACTCCAACATAAAATTAACAGCCTTCACCAGATTCAGTAGTGCTTTTGCTACCCATTAGTTCATGGGCCTTCTATGGTAACTGTTTGCTAATCAATGGGCAAACAGGCTATTGATTAACTTTATACCATTAGGGTGCATTGACACCAGGAAACCCTAGTCCGCTAGTTCATTTGCTTTGGTCCGGACCAAATATAATTTTTATTGATTGATTGATTGATTGTGTGGTTCGCATTCACACTGCCCTTTTGTTCATCCATTCATTGGTTCATCCATGTAACCGTACCAGAGTTTGTTTTTAACCGAACTGAGACGACCTCTTCAGCTGGATCTCAGTACGGTTGTAACATCTTCCCAAAAGAGCCTCAAAAAAGGGGAAAACAAAGTTGAGTTTGATTGAATTGAACCAAACAAGACAGGTGTGAATACACCCGCTGACACACTTGTATGTGATGAAAACTAGATGGCACTTGTTGGATTAAACATGCAACAAAAAGAGGTCACAACAGTATACTGCTAAGTAGTCTACACTTCATTCTGTGCAGTATGCAATACAATACTATTCCATTCCCACATTATTTTGTGGAGGAATGAACTTAAAAATGCTATAGGTCTGTTATATTTAGTAATTATTAGATTAGTCACTTTGGTTAGGGCGATTTAGTAAATTTCGACTAAAATGTTAGTAACGTTTGGTAAACATAAATGTTGCAAATGTTCTCTGTGAATAAAAACAATGAAATATACTACTGAGTTTTCTTGCTGTTTCTATGCACATCAATTCCCACTGAAACCCAACGAAGGAGAACCAGGGCTTTTTCATATTTAGCTAGGGCTAGGCTATAGCCTACACCTTAATATTTAGATTTTAGATTAGATGTAAACTACCATTCTTTTTTGTGAAGAGCTTTATTTATATTCGACGCCACATTAAAAATTAAGTAAATAAGTGAATTTAGAATTTGTTGGACGTTAGCCTACCTCATTCGTTATAGCTTACAGCCTTCACAAACGCTAATCAAATATTCCATATTCTGTGTGTGTGTGTGTGTGTGTGTGTGTGTGTGTGTGTGTTGTGTGTGTGTGTGTGTGTGTTTGTGACTAACTGAAGAGCGCAGAGGAGCGGCTACAAAGTAAACAAGATCAATCATGCTCCATATGCAAAACGACAAAGCCCAGGGATTTATCAAATACCTTTATAGCACACTGCAATGTCTGAGTAATATAGTCCATCCATTACTTCACACGTCAGCTTTGGCCAATAGACGACATACAATAAGTCTATTTTGATAAAAATGCAAATGAACATGCAGTGGACAACCTGCGTGAAAATGCGTTACTTCAAGGTGCGCCACCGTAAAGTCGCGAGATTTCTAGGGGTTCCATCCGAGGCACGACCACAACTACACAATGCAACATTTACAGCACCACACTGAACTAGAAAACAGCAGTGGAAGTGTACTAGTGGAAGTTGATTTCTTCCACGCCTGCTGTGAACACACATCCTCATTGAGTTATCTGCTGATGTGTTTTGACGGTGCTGTGCTCATGGGGCATATTTACTGCGGCTGTGTAATTTTATTTATAGGGCATTCTAGTTCTGATGGGAGGCAGCCATCTGGCGGTGAAGCTCCTCACTGCATACTAAATAACAGCACTTGATAAATGATACAAAAAATAGCCTCCATGTAGGTATTGCCTATGTGTGTTTAGCTTTGGCAGAGGTTTTCTTTAAAGCCCCAATACAAACCCCAATCAAAAGGCTAATTTCTTTGTATTTTTTAACAGGTTTGTCACAACCCACCTTCATATCTGCATTTCTGTGTGCTTTAAGATGATCCAGCACATGTTCCTTTTCTCCACTTTGATTCTGATGTTTCACAGTAGCAGAGAGGCAGCAGAAGCCTGCGTGTCACTAATCAAAGATCTGTCACATTCTGGTGGACACCCAAGGCAGAAATGTGGCTTGTGTAGTCTTTTTGATAAAAACATGAAATGCAGAGTATTTTCGAAAAAAGTATATTCGAAAAATCTCATCATTGAGCATTAACAGACATGTTTTGAAATGTATACTTCACAGAGGTCTGTAACAGAAACTCATGTCAGGGAATGATGCTGTAAAATGTAGCTTGTGCATTATGAAAGGTATACGTTATGAAAGGCTTATAGCATAACAAGTTCTTTAAAGCATTTATAGCTGTAGATGTATCTTAAGATCTCTTTGTGCACTATCAAATCTATAGCAGTTGAACAGATGTTGCATTGCTGTTGCAGCATTGTGTGATGCTCAAAGGTTCTGTTTACATATCAGGCTCGCAGCGCCTTTGATATCTTTGTAATTCTTGACCTACAAAGCAAAGGCTTCACATCACGCCCAAGAGGAACGCAAACATCAGAGTGCAGTCTTTGTTGTTGGCTGTCTCGTCTGACAAATTCCTTACAAAAGATACATTTGTTTATTTATATCACTACTAACCTCATTAGCAATGATCTCTCTTTTATGCTCTCTTTCCACTTGTCCTGGTGGACACTGTTGTTTTTAGAACATAGACTAAAACTTCAACCAAACCAATAAATAAATAAAAGATGTGGGGTTTTTTTTCGTCTATTTACTTTCCTATTTATTCAACATTATACACTACCACTGTTCAAAAGTTGGGGGTCAGTAAGATTTCTTTAGAAGAAATTAATACTTTTATTTAGCAAGGATGCATTAAATTAATCAATATGAACACTGAAGACTGGCACAATGACTGCTGAAAATTCAGCTTTGCCATCACAGGAATAAATTAGAATTTAAAATATATTCAAATAGAAAAAGTTATTTTAAATTTCACAATATAGTTTTTACTGGATTTTTTGATCAATGCATACCAAACCAATGTAGCCTTGTTGAGCGTAAGATGCTTCTTCATTTTTTTTTAATTATCAAAACATTTATGAAAAAGATTGTAGCAAATGCATTGAGCTTGTTTTTCCCTGCTGTCTGACCTAAGTGTGGGGTGTCCACAAACACTTGGCCATGTATTGTATTTTAATGCTTAATTTGATATTAAATATAATAAGATTGACAATAAAGCCATTAAGATTGGAAAGGACAACCATTAAGCACATAGATATCAATACAAAATGCCATGAACATGATGCTTATAGTACATGTCAAGGGTCCCCTCACACAGACACTGAATAAACTTTGACAACATATATTTCTTTCCTGCATAAAAATAAATAAATAAATAAAAATTTGCAAGTAAAACTGTTTGTTTTGGTGAGATAAAGTTGTATTAATCTGCTGTGTTACATAGATTTGGCAGGATATAATTATATAATAATGCATCTTTTCACGAAAGATAAAGAGTTGGTCTTAGAACACAGTAACTGTTCTTTTACTGTGAAGTAACAAACATATCTGATTACAGCATCTAAGAGAACAGGTTATTGTCGCCACCTTATTCCTCAGCTTAATTTACCATTAATAATTTAAAACCTGACACCTTTGTTGGCAACAGCGTTGTTTCAGACACTATTCCACTGGTGACTGTATCCTAGCCTTTGGACATCTTTGAAAAAAAGCTGATTTAATTTGTTTCTTTGAACTAAATGGCTGCAGAATAATAAGAGCTGTCCGTGGCATTGGATTCTGAACTAGCTTTTCATCTGGTCTGGTTTTTTCTTGAAAGATATCCACAGACTTCTAACCTCATTGGATAAATTAAAGTCTAATAATGGCGAATGAGAAGATGCTTCCAGCCCAAGAGGCTGCCAAAATCTACCACACCAATTATGTGAGAAATGCCAGGGCCATCGGCGTCCTGTGGGCTGTTTTCACCATATTCTTCGCCATCATTACGGTGGTGGTCTTCATTCAGCCCTACTGGATCGGTGACAGTGTTAACACGCCACAGGCTGGATACTTTGGGCTTTTTCACTATTGTATTGGCAACCCCATCACCTCCGAATTGGTCTGCAAAGGAAGTGTGTTTGATTTCGGTTCGATCCCCTCTGGGGCTTTCAGGACTGCTATGTTTTTTGTAGGCACCTCAATGCTCCTTATCGTAGGCACCATTGTGTGTTTGGGTCTTTTCTTCTTCTGCAACTCCGCAAGTGTGTATAAGATATGCGCATGGATGCAAACATCTTCAGGTGGGCAAAGTGTTTAGTTAGCCTTACTAATAAGCATAAATACATTAAAGCATTAAAAAAAGAAATATTTTATTAATATATTTATTAAGGGTAGAGACCCGAATAAGGTTAGACATTTTTTTGTTTGTTTGTTTGCTTGCTATTGATCAGCAGGCTGTGAGAGACAAAATATATTCAATAACATGTAGTGTCTTAAAGGGAAAGGGGAAAAATCTTTATTCATTTATTGATTTACTTACTATTTTGGGTTCTGCAGAAATAAAGTCATTCAGCTTTGGACAGAACAATGACAGAATTTCCTTTTTCGGACTGAATCCATTTAAACTTTTAGATTAATTTCACAACATGTTTTTCTGAGTTTTCTGGCACCAGGGAATAATTTGGAGAGACATATTTTAAGACATCCATACCAGACAAAGGTTTTTGAACAGTAAGGTTTTTAAGAAGTCTCTTCTGCTCACCAAGCCTGCATTTATTTGATATAAAGTACAGCAAAAATAGTAAAATTTTGAAATATTTTTACTATTTAAAATAACTGTTTTCTATTTTAATATATTTTAAAATGTAATTTATTCCTGTGATTTCACAGCTGAAATTTCAGCATGGTTACTCCAGCCTTCAGTGTCACATGATCCTTCAGAAATCATTCTAATATTCTGATTTGCTGCTGCTGCTACAAAAAAAAAAAAAAAAAACATTTATTATTATTATTATGTTGAAAACAGCCAAGTAGATTTTTTTCAGGTTCGTTTGATGAATAGAATGTTAAGAACAGCATTTATCTGAAATAGTAATTTTTGTAAAATTATAAATGTCTTTATCATCACTTTTGATCAAATTTAAAGCATCCTTGCTAAATAAAAGGTTTTTTTTATATATATAATTTCATCAAATCAGCATAATTAGAATGATTTCTGAAGGATCATGTGACACTGAAGACTGGAGTAATGATGCTGAAAATTCCCTTTTATCACAGGAATAAATTATATTTTAAAATATATTCAAATAGAAAGCAGTTATTTTTTTAAAAAAGTAAAAAAATATTTCACAATATTACTGCTTTTTTGCTGTATTTTGGATCAAATAAATGCAGGCTTAGTGAGCAGAGATAATTCTTTAAAAAATATATTAAAAATCTTACTGTTCAAAACCTTTTGACTGGTAGTGCATTTGTTGCGTCAGCAAATTTAAAAACATTTTTAAATGTGCATCTATCCTTCATAACCTCGTTTTCATTCGTGAAAAATTAAATATTGCCTCTACCCTGAATAAATGGATATTGTAATTATTCTATAAAGAGAGAGAAGTCGAAAAATGAAATCTTTGCACTTGCTGTTGTAGCTGTGTTGATGGTGATGGGTTGTATGATTTATCCGGACGGCTGGGATGCTGCGGAGGTAAAGCGGATGTGTGGCGAGAGGACGGACAAGTACACGCTGGGGAACTGCACCATTCGCTGGGCTTATATTCTAGGCATTATCAGCATCCTGGATGCAGCGTTACTGGCACTGCTTGCCTTCACTCTGGGCAACCGGCAAGACAAACTGCTGCCAGACGACTTCGAGGTGGAGAATAAGGGTAAGAGATTGATTAAGGAATGGTTTGGAGAGTAATTAGAATCTATTTATTACTTCTAATTCAGAGCAGAACATGAAGTTACACTGGCTATGAGCTGGATAGGTTCTCACTTTGAAAACACAGCCAGAATGTGCCGATGAATTGATTATTAATGTATGATTACTAATATAATTTTCCATAAATTATATGGATAAATATTAAATACGTTTCTATCCTACTAAATAATTATTCATGACTATATTTAGGATGCAATAACCTGTAGAAATACAAAATACACGATTTTAGTGATGTTGTTTCCATTTATTTATAGATAAAGCCTGAATCCAACAGATCTGAAC
The DNA here is from genome assembly GCF_936440315.1 of Barbus barbus. Classification (NCBI taxonomy): domain Eukaryota; kingdom Metazoa; phylum Chordata; class Actinopteri; order Cypriniformes; family Cyprinidae; genus Barbus; species Barbus barbus. The sequence goes on from NC_136756.1 coordinate 18,419,258, forward strand.
TGCAGTGGACATGGAACTGGAGATTCTTTACTTAAAGGAAATTATATTAAAAAATATTAAACCTATATATTTCACTACCAAAACAGTGTATGTTTTAGTCCATTGGCCGAGACTTATTTTAACTACAGCTCTAAATTTATGATCAGAAAATATATGTCCCCCTCTCTCATAGCTACAAGGTGTGAGTATGTCCCATCATCCGGAGGTAAATGTGTTCCATTTAACAAAATTTGAAAAATCTGATTAGAATCTTTGAGCTAGGTTCAAAAGTATCTAAAATTGTCACTACTGAAACATTTAGTGGAGTTTCAGTACAGTGACATCTTTGTTTCTTGGGGTATTAATCCCATAGAATTGTCACTACTGAAACAGTCATGACCAACACGTCATCATTGTTTTGGTAGTGAGAAAAGGTAGCACATAACCCTTATTTGGGGTAAATTAACAATTTTAGTACAGTTTTCCATTTCTTTTGTATTTTAGCACGTTTTTGGTTTTTGTAGTGTTTTAGTGTGCAAGTTAAAATTCTGCAACGTGATGTGCTCGCTATTGAAGCATTACTGTCACTACCGAAACATGGGATGTTTTGTCAAAAAAGATATTAGATATTTTATATATATATATATATATATATATATATATATATATATATATATAAAATATAATTATACATTATAAAAAAATGTGTGTAGTGATCGACCGATATTGATTTTTTATAACCGATACCGATACCAATTATTTGCATGTCTATGTGCCCGATAACCGATATGCAGAACCGATATTTATTTACTGTTATAAAGTAAATAAATGACTGCGTGAAGCAAGTCCATACTTCACTTTGGTTTTTCATCCTTTCAGTCATCTTAACAAAAAATGTTTTGAGAATTAGCAGTCTTTCATGCTGGGCTCTAGACTCATTCTTCCCACTGATCTCACTTTTGCGCACGAGCACATAATTTGGTTGCAATTTGTTTTTGCTACAACATTTGATTAATCAATGCATGCTGATGAACTTTTATCATAGTTTATAGTTATATGGTAACGAAAGTTTTCAACATTCAACTCGTTCTTTTTCATCTGTATTATTTGTGATTTAAATTTTGTGAACAGGAATTCCTTTTTTCGTGCGCTTTTTACTTTCAAATTTGCGATCTTGGTGTCACATTTTACAAGAAAAGATCATTGTCTGTTTTGCTTATATCTATACACCTTTAACTTTTTAAGACTAAAACAAAAGATGGATTCATTGTTATTCTTAATTAAAAGCGCAACAACAATAAAACAGTAAGTTGACAATGACAAACTCTTACATAACATTTATCAACAAAAACGAATAAGACGAGGCATGGCACAGGACACACCACATGCTGTACTATATACCTAGTATATTACAGAATGTTTAGCAAACTCTGAGGAAGCAAATAAATATTAATATATATATTTTTTTAATTAAGGAAAGCCTCCATAGCATAACCTGAGGTAAACAGCAAAGATAACAAGCTTCTCAAAACGAAAACAAAAAGAAAAGTAAAACTAAACTGGCTGTAGCTGACAGGACTTGCATGTTTTTTTCTACAAGAATACCACCATGTTCACCTTCTCTGGTTTAAGAAGCGGTCTTTTACTTTAGTTTGAAAACAAATCCATCCGTTGCGCTCCATCCGCGACGCGCACCTTCACGCTCGTGCTGACGCGGCGAGTATAAACCAGGCTCTACCCACTAAGCGCTCGCGCTGAAAGCATCTCTCTTCACGTGATCAGTGAAATCTGACTCCTGCTATAATGTGCTGCGGCTGGCAGCGCGCGCTGTATGAAGCAGACGCTTTGGAGCAGCGCAGACCTGGCACTTGTACAAATGCGACCACGTCAAATTTTAACTCGCAAACAATTACCATTTTGGTCGGAGTTTAGAGCCCTGTCATGTTAAATTTAATCTTCGTATTACAACAATAAAAAACATTTTATTTATAAAAAGCTTTAGCAGCAACACTAATATTAGCAGTAAGCAAAATGAACATAGAAAGTCTAATGTTTTCAAATGGAGAAAATAAAGGAAAGTCATATCAACTTCATTTTTAACTACAGTTTTAGTAGGTTTATAAGCTGTTTAATAGGATAAAGAGTGAAGAATAATTCACTGGATAATGTTAATACACGGAATAATATTCTCTGGAATATTGGAATATAACAAGCATTGTATTTTATTGCATTTCTCAACTGGCATGCTCTAAATTATGCTGCAGACAGCGCGGTTTATCTATGCCTTTACACAGAACTATAGGCTACTCAAACTGCCATCGATCGCGGAGATAATAAATAATTAATTTCCATAGAATTGTATTAATTTAGATGTTTATAAACGAAATAATGGTTATATAGTAAGTGTTAATACAATTTAGGGTGCTTCAAAAAAGTGAATCTTGTTAAAAGTTACATGCGGTGGCCGTGCTGAGCATTTCTTGAGCATCAACCGCTGAGTGAAATGCAATATGAAAGCGGCTTCACGAGACTATAATGATGAGCATATAGACAACAGAGAGAGAATTAAATTCAGTGCTTTTATTTCCAACATGCAATCATTCATGGCTGTATTATTTAATTCATGCAAAGTTACGTCTTTATTGGGAGAGGACTTGACGGATTATCTATGTGACTCCGAATTCACGAGACTAATAGACCACAGAGAGAATTAAATTCAGCGCTTTTATTTCCACCATGTGCTAATTCATGGCTGTCTTATTTCAGGCAAAGTTATAGCCTATCTTTATAGGGACAGGGCTTGACAGAGTATCTTATTTATCATATTTCTTAGAGCCAAGTTGCATTTAAACTATATATCAGGCATTTATGTAATACATCTAATTTGTGCATTAATGCCTGTAATATTAAATAGTTTACTAACTACAGCAAATCAAGTACCTGCACGCCGTTGCTGTCTGGTCTCCCCTCAGGTGCGCTGCAATTGCGATCCTGCGCGCAATTCTGAAAACGTCCACAAGATGGCGGTGTTTATCGGGGAATCCGATATTACAAAACCGATATTCGATTATGGAAAAATGCTTAAATATCGGGAAAAATATCGGTAAATCGATATATCGGTCGATCTCTAAATGTGTGTGTATGTATTTGTGTGTGTATATATATATATATATTTTTTTTTTTTTTCAGTCTTTAAAAAAACCTAAGGCTATAAAGTAAAACTGTCAATCCAGATCGATCCCAGATTGACAATCCCTGGTTATGAGGTATTTCATGTACTAAAATGTTACCAAATTAAAAAATAAATAAAAATAAAATACACAGTTGATTTCCTGTACTCCTTACCTTTTTATCTATTGTTTTGCACAGATTTAGCAACACAAAAATGAATCAGCTTTCACCTGTACAAAAGATCAGTGTGCATCAAAATGAAAAGTACTCCGCTTTATCATCTCCATTTTATAACATTTTACATTTTTTGAAAACAGCAAATCAGACTAACAGGTGAACCCATCTGTCAAATGCTTTATTAAAACACTTCTATCCAGCTAAATAATCTTAGCTTAGATGCAATAGTAGGATTTCTTTAAAAACTGTACATGGCTGTAATATACAGATCAAGGCAAACTCTTTGGTACACATATATACAGACACACACGCATGCACATGCGCGCACACATAAATCATACATACAACACACTCACAAATGTTTTTTTTTTTTTTTTTTTTTTCTTTTTTCCCAAATGACACTTTTGGAGGCCCTTGACAGTTACTCGCGTTCTGTGGAAGCTTCTTGTACACAAAATGTACTGACCATGAGCGAGAAGACTTCAGCTCTTTACAATCTAATCCGAGACAGACAAGATCAAAACCTACTGAACTAATGAACACACACACACACAAAAGACAATTGTATAGTTGGAAGAGAAACACAGAGGTGTGGCGAATCTTGATGCAGAACAGAAACATCTTAATTTATATTCTACAGTCATAAAGGTAAACCAAACAATTCCCTTTCCATAAACCACCATTCCTTTCCGACTCAGAAAACTATGAGTAACAAAATGATCTCTTGTGCATTGCACTGCAGCCCGAGTCATCGGTACTCGGGAGGATTGGACTGCATTTCATGTTAGTACTGCTAAAAAAACAGACCTCCATCTTAATTTTTTGCGACTTCAGAAAATACCCCAGGTACCTAAACAGGCGCCTTCTAGGTCTAAATTTCATCCTTTGCCAAAATAACAGGGACGGCAGTGGGAGCGAGGCAGGTGTGATCCTCAAGAAAAACCTCAACTCTGAAGAGAAAAAAAAAAAAAAGTAGAAGAAAGCAGCTAGAACAAAAACAGACAGGTTTACTATTCCTCTGGTGAGCCAAGCAAATGAAATCACTCAGATTAACAGAAGAAAAATAATTACGCCGATATGCTCTATGAACTGGAAAGTGATCTGTTGCAGTCTCTTGAGTTCAGGGAGAGATGGCCTGAAGTATGTGCAGTGATAGCAAGAGGCCACTAGAGGGCAAGCCAAGGGTGTTGCAGACAGTCGGCAGCAGTGGCTCTTTTCTCTGGCAGGAGCTGCAGCATTGGAATCAGGAAATCAGTGAAGGTCTCGGCCTCCTCCCGAGGCCACTCGTATTTATCCATCAGAACATCCTGCAAACCCCACGGCTTCAGTTTAGTGATGTGCTTCAGGTCACCTACAGAAAGCACACAATTAGAGTCCAGGCTTCTCATTCCATGCAGTACTGTAATACTGTTTTTTTCCCTTGCAACTTTCTGGCATTAACATGTTGCTCCACAAAGCCACATAAAATCAACATTAAACTTAATTTTAAGTTGATAATGGGATGCCTTTCAGAGTGAATATATATTCAAAGAAATAATAAAAGAGAAAAGTTAATACATTTTCATTACAAAGACAAGCTTATTTGGAATAAAGTGTTGTAAAATGTTAACTGTAAAATGTACAGAAATCCAAATGTACATAAAAATCCATCCACGAGGCTTTTCTTAGAATTTATTTGGGGTTGGTACATTTTTTTTTTTTTAAAGCAATTATTTTATTCAGCAAACATGCAGATCAAGAGAGATTTTTACATTGTTCCATAAGATTTCCATTTCAAATAAATGCTGTTCTTTTGAAACTTTGTGGTTTCCACAAAATATTGGAGCAGCACAACTGTTTTCAACATTGATGATAATAAATGCAGGGCTCGCAAAATCGCTAGCTTGATGTCCCGGGGCTACTGTGTTTTCCAGTCGGGCTACCAAAATAAAAATGTATCACTGCTCTATCTTGAATGGTGACATAAAATCCCTTCCTTGATTTGCATTGTTCACTCGCTTGTAGTGGTGAAACAGATCTTAATTAATCATTTGCATGCATTTCTATGTCTTGCCGATTTAAACAGTAGAGCGTTTTAAACCATTCAAGCGCAAGAAGAGGCAAAAGAATTCGGTACTGACGCGCTGTTATTTGTGCGCACACTCAAAGTGCGTGCGTGCACAAAATTACCTCAAAATAGCTGTTTCAGCAAGTATTATCTTAAACAGTTGGTTATGTCTCAAGTAAAGCAAACACAATCAGAAAGAAATCGGATGTGTATCATTACTTTAGATTGTCAGGCCTTAAATGGCCAGCAGCCTATAAATACCTCCTGCTGTCTGTGTCAGTAATGTTAATCAAACAACGAAACACAACTTTAGCAAAGATTAATCAACATTTAATTTATACAGTGAACACTATACAGTGTTATTTTAAACTTAATTACATTGCAGTGCCTGAAAACTGATGTTAGACCTTACTTTATTTAGTAAAGTAGCTTTGTTCTATTTTATTTATCTATGCTTTTATCCATGTTCTTATTTTATTACTGAGCATTCACTTGTCTTTAATAATGCTTGACCTTTATTAGTTATGCTATAAGTTTTTCCTGTGGTATCGAAGTACTTAGTGTTCTTTAAATAATAATTTTTTTAAATAAAAAAAAAAAATAAAAATTTTTGCTCACCCAAACAATCTGATTTGATTTGTGACTAAATCCCCGTAATGTGAGCCGAACCATGATATTTGTGATCTCTTGCACCCCTACAGTCTGGACTTGTTATTTGAAGACAAAATACTGAAGTATTCAATTATGCTGATTTGTCCACAGTGAAGTTCAACCAATGTTTTTTTTTTTTTTTTTGGCTAGTTAAATTCATTTTGGGCCACCAAAATCTCATGGAAATTAGAGATTTTGCGAGCCCTGAAATGGTAATTGGGCACCAAATGAACATATTAGAAGGATTTCTGAAGAATCATGAGGCACTGTAGACTGGAGTAATGGCCAGAAATAAATTAGATTTTAAAATATAATAAAAATAAAAATATTTTAAATTCTAATATTATATCCTGTCTTTTTAAACAAATAAATGCTGCCTTGGTGAAAAACTTTCAAAAAATGTTATCAATATTTGAACAGGAGTGCACATACTAGTTTTTAAAGTTTGCATTACAATTTAATCATCTGAAATAAAAGCATCATGATTAGGTATAAAATATAGTCATAATGGCCTCATTACCTTTCTTGGTGAAAAACTCCTTGGAATATTTTCCGGTCAATATAAGTTTACGTGGGACGGCCCCCAGCAGCTCAATGATCAAAGCAATGTGGTCTGCCATCACACACAGAGAGTGTCGAGCAGGGAGGGGGTGGTGAGGTGGAGGGGAGGACCAAACATTGGACAACTTGATCAGACAGTGTTAATACAGTCATTCACCCATCCTGAGAGCAGAGAGACGAGAGGGAAAACAAGGAGATGCAGCCATGTCCTGACAGCACAGACGGCGGTCACATAGTGAACTATTTTCACATCGGAGATTCAGATTAAATATTTCAAGAAGAATTGGACTTGTGTAATGCAGAAGTGTTTTGAGGTTCTCTTGCCTCTGGTGAAGCTTCAAGCTAATTCAGTCATGCTTCAATTCAGTGGTTTTGAAGCTACAACAGTTCATCTATTGTGATTAGGGCTGCCTCAGCCTCCTTGTGAAACACTGGACATTTGCTGAAGAAGATTTTCGCAAAACCTTCAGAAAAATGTTTTCAAAAAAGTGTAACAAGGCTGTGCTGTCAATGGAGCTGCTGGATCTCCTCTCTTCCCTTCAAACCACTCCCTCAGGGCAGGGCTCTTCCTGACTGTCAGGCGTACCTTTATGGCTGAAATATTCCTGTGAAAATTTCCCGCTCAAAGCATAGTGACGGGGGATATACCCCAAAAGCTCAATAATCAGAGCAAGGTGGTCTGAGAAAGAGAGAGAAAGAGAGAGAGAGAAGACAGAGACAGAAAGAGAACATGATAATGGAATGGGGACAAGCAGAAAGAAACTGAAGATCATCTTAAAAAAAAAAAAAAAAAAAAAAAAGACAAACAAGGCAAATGACAGTGGGCCAGAATGACAGATTACAAGCTAAACAGGGTGTCTTACATCAGTGTCTCCAGTCTCAGCATATAAATGTATGTTTCATAGTAACCATTATTTATTTATATAGTATTTATAGTAAGACTGTGTGTGTGTGTACATTTTTTATATTATATATATATATATCCTTCGCACCGCAGGTGGAACTACCCACTTTTTGCAAAACGCCCTCACCCACCATGATTTAAAACACTGTGTAAACATATACTGTGTAAACATTCCATGTCCATTATTGTGAAACCTGCAAGACACAACAAAAACACAGCTCCGATTACAGTGTCCTCCATCTTCCTGTTGTTAACGTCGTTGTTCTTTGTTTTCGTTGTTGAACGGCACGCACAATTGACGTCGCTGTCGACCGGCTTTCGTCACTCCTTAGTACCCACTGTCGGTGCGAATGCAACCCTTTAAATGGTACTGGGAAATAGTTTGCGCAAACTTTAGTACTGTACTTTTAGTTCTGGAACTAAAGCGGTGCGAAAGGGGCTTATACCCACATATACATACACACATATACATACACACACACATAAAAAAACACTTTGAATTTAATTTGAACATTTTATATATCATTAGAAAAAAAAAATGTAAATGCGATTACAAGACTAAACAACATAATTTAAAAAAAATACCCAAATCGATCACAGAGACATGACTTGAACAACATGATGGATGGGATGGTGACAGAAAAAAACATGAGACAGTTCTCTATGCCAATAGGAAAATTCAATAGCTGCCTTCCTCTTTGAGATGACTTAAACTGGAAGAAGGCTGAAGTGTGATCTAATTCTGCTCACTCTGGCTCACTTTAGGAAAATTACATCAGCTGATTCCAGTGCAATGTGGTCTACCACAAGCAGGAGCATAATGAATCATTAATGGTTTCTAGCAGTCTCTCCAGTTTGACTTCTTGTCTGACCAGATTCTGCTAAATACCTTGCAGATAGAAATTTAAGCACCACAATGCACAATTTACAACGAAATGATAAATCTATGTAACCTCTATACTTGTAAAATGCCATGAAATGATTTGCCTTTTAAATCAATAGAATAATCTGAAATTTCACTTGAAAAGAAACATCTATTAAACAACCACATAGTGGCTCAAAAGATGCAAATTTTGATCATGACTAACATAACTCCCAAGATCTGTTTAAACAGAATTTACCCTCCAGTGTAAACACAATTAGATCACAGATGACAGAATGCCTTAGAAACCGCTAACGAAGCTTGACTGACGGGTAAAAAATTAGGCTTTAAGTTTACAAATTCTTCCCATACTCAATTTCTAAAGGCATGCAACATATGCATCTTTCTGTTTAAGTCCATTTAGTTACTGCATCAACTAAGAATAGAACACCAGGAGGAACAAAGAAGCATTGGGTCAATAAAAGAAGCAGAAGTAGTGGGCGAAAGGTGGAGGAGGAGGAGGAAGTGAATATGAAGGGGAACTTTATAGAGGAGACAGGGCCTCCATGCATTTTAACAGCAGGCTCTGATTGTTAGCAGGGAAATAACCACAGGATTACTCAAACTCTTAAAGCACTGAAATTTCAATACATATTAGAATAGAAGAAAACAACATACAATAAATAATTTATTTAAATTCTATTGCATAGTGCCTGTAGTGAGACATTAATATGACAAAGTAAATTTTCAGTCACATTAAAACTGAAATCATTAGATATGTCCTTTACTCTAGGCATGTACATGCATCTGTAATCCGGATTAATTATCACTTTACCATCATGCAGGAAACATTCATCATTTTTGTATTCCAGGCAGAAAGAAGAAATATTGCATTACCTTCATCTCTGGAGTAATCTTCACCAGAGTGGGGCTCAAACAAATAATCACCAGTGGCCAATTCAAATGCCTGAAAAGAGAAAGAGCAATCCAATATCAGGTCTGAATTGTTACCAAATTGATTTACCTAATCTCACAATGGTGCCTGTGGATTTATGTAGAAGTAATGCAGATTTAACAAACTGATGAAAGACCACGTGTAGCCTCTCACCATGCAGGCTGTGCTCCATATGTCAGCGGGTGTGCTGTACCCCGATCCCAGCAGCACCTCCAGTGAGCGGTACTGTCGGGTCTGAATGTCTTCAGTAAAGTGCTTGTGCTGAAGAGCAGAAAAATCACAGCAATACTCAGCTCTGGACAAAATCTGATTATTCAGTTTATAAAAAGATGAAATCAACTTCTATATTTAATAAATGTCTGTGCAGCATTTATCACTCCACACTCAAGCAAATAAACGTGCACTAACATTCAAACTATTGGGGACAAAAACATTGTTTTAATGTTTTCATGCTCACCAAGGCTCAAAAATACAGTAAAAATTAATTACAATTTTAAATAACTATTTAATTTATTCCTGTGATGGCTAAGCATAATTTTCATCATTCATTACTAATTACATTACTTTAGTATCACGTGATCCTTCAGAAATCATTCTAATTTGCGTTTTTGGACAATTTGGATTTCATCAGATTATTAAGATTCTTACCACCCAGCAGGCATTGCCAAGGTCAGCAATCTTGACCTTGATTTTGTCTGCGTTAAATGGCTCCAGTGGATTGACCAATAGGCTTCCAGAAGACAACTTATCTGGAAGAGGAGGAAAAAGCTAATCAAAACAGACATATGTGGTCACTATGAGCTGTAATTGTAAAGCGACTCATAAAAAATGCTCACTATGTGTTCACCTGAAAATAAGAGCATTGCAGGTTAGAAACAAAATGAGGGTGAGCAAATAATGACACTTTCATTGTTTATGTGAACTACCCCTTTAATACAAACAGTTACCAGAATGTAAGACTCATATAATCTCTGAAAAACCTCACTAAAAGAATTAAAAAGCTATAGAAAATTCACTGACCGTTCTTTAGTTTATCCTTGTTCTGTTCCCTGGCTCTGGTTCTAGTCTTTTGCTGATCTTGCTCTCCGGATGGCAGCTCTCCCTCCTCCGGCTGCTCTTGGCCTGAGGTGCCATTACTGTAGCAGGCCTGGTCCAGTTCAGGGGACTCTGCCCCATTACAGTACTCATACATGCTTTGAGCAGTGTCCTCTGGGCCTGTGTTTGCATTATGGTGGTCCTCCTGTAGCAGTTGGCCATGTTGCTGGTCTCCTTGATCATCCTCCTCAGGTTGTGTTTGACTGGAGTGCATACAGCCGTTACAGTTGAGCTCAAGTGAAGCATCTGAGTTTAGTCTCTCTCTGGTCTCCACTGTTATGCAAGGTGCAGAGAAACAGAAATATGTTGGGGATGTGTTAATGCTAACTGGTTTGTATGGAATCACAAATAATAGCAAATTTTAAACAACTTTTATTTATACAAATAGAAGCTAACTTATTGTGTCCTCAGAAGCAATGTCCTGCAGTGACTCTTGTCTGAGTGGGGCAAAGGAGGGGGATTCTGGGTCATCCTCCTCTTCCTCCCTGCCTTCAGGCCCAATCTCCATCTCCTCCAAGTCCATAATGCACTTCTCCAGGAGCGCTGCTTGACGCTTCTGCTTCTTCTTTAGCTTCTTTTTCTTGTTTTTTGACATTTTTGGAGCCTGAGAAAGAGCAAGTTGGGTTATTATGTTAATGCTAAAAAGCAAAAGCATTTTGATGACAACTGAAATATTCCAGGTTATTTGACAAATAAACTTACACTACCATGCAAATGTTTAGATTTTTTTTTCAAGATGTTGTTGAAACATGACTCAGTCTTAAAAAGGGAGCATTTATTTGGTTAAAAACGGTAATATTGTGAAATATTACTCCAATTCAAAAGAACTGTTTTCTATTTTAAAACATTTTCAAATGTAATTAATTCTTGTGATGGCAAAGCTGAATTTTCAGCAGTCAATACTCCAGTCTGCAGAGTCATAAGATCCTTCAGAAATCATTACAATATGCTCATTTGCTGCTCAAGAAAAATGTATTACTATAAATGTTGAAAACAGTTGTGCTGCTTTATATTTTTGTGGAAACTATGGCACATTTTTTTTTAGGATTCTTTGATGAACATTTATTTAAAATATAAATCTTTTGTAACATTATAAATGTCTTCACAGTCACAGAGGCAAGATTTTATGTTGTAAATAACCCAAAACATTCTTGGAATTGGGAATGACAGCTCAAGATTATATTCTGAGAACTACAGAAAGAATGAGAATAACTGAATAGTTTTCTTCAGGATATAAAAATTAATTGAAAAGAAAAAGATAATTAAATTTTTTGAAATGGAATGCATAAAAACATCTCCTAAAGAAGGAAAACATACCAGTTTAGGTGCTGGGGCAGTGCTCACTGGAAGATAAAAAAACAACACAACACGATGACAGCTTGCAAAGTAAACCAATTTTAAGAGCAGTGTGCTAGATGGTAAGAAAGCTAACCAACAAGTTGTGTTAATGAGAGAATGTGAACTGGCTAAAATTAAAAAAAAAAAAAACTAGTGGGGAAATGTTGACACATAATCATTCCAAACTGACTGAAGCCGTGTAATAAGTGTGCTTCATCATGTGTGTGTTATTAAGCAGAGCTGCCGTACCTGCTGACCCAGATGGAGGGGGAGCACCAGCTTTCTGCCACTCAGTGGCTTCTGCAGCCAACCGCCTGATATACAGCTCATCCACACTCATGAGAATGTTCTCTGGCTTAATATCTGTGTGGATGATTTGACACTTGGTGTGCAGGTAATCCAGACCTTGAAGAACCTGAGAGATTTAAAAAATACAGACACTCAAACAACTACAGAAATATCTATTAGCATCTTTCTAAACATACTTAAGCAACACAACACATAATTACATTATTATTATAATTGGTTATTCACAGCTCTCTAAAACGGATGATTTGTTTTTTGTCATGAAGAAGTCTCTTATGCTCACCAAGGCTGCATTTATTTAAATAAAATTTAAATAGAAATATACCAAAAACAGTACTACTGTGAAATATAACCAATTTAAAATAACTTATTTCTATTTCACTATATTTTAAAATGTAATTTATTCATGTGATTGCAAAGATGAATTCAGCAGTCAGATGATCCTTCAAAAATCATTCTAATAATTCTGATTTTGGTGCTTAAGAAAAATATTCTTATCAATACTGAAGGCACAAATTTTTCATAGAATGTTCAAAAGAACAGCATTTTTTCCCAAAATATTTTGTTTTAATGTCACTTTTGACCGATTTAATGCATTCTTCCTAAACAAAAGTATTACTTAAAAAAAATTATAATAATTTTGACAGTAATGTACATTATCCCTTAGAAACATGTCTGTTCTCATGGTTTTATTAAAAACAGATGTGACTGAAACTAAACATGATGTCACTATCAAATCATTCCGAATTTTTAATAAAACCAAAAATGTTAAGCAAGACTGTAAATCCATCATAATTAACCTGTACCTGATCCACTGAATCCAGGATAGAAGTTAATTAGTCCAACCGTAATTATGTGAACACTGATCTGGTTGTGTGACAGTGTGCTGTGTTACCTGTCGAATGATGCTCTTGACACAGGGCAGAGGTAAGCCTTGATAGTTGGACTTGATAATCCATTTAAGCAAGTGGTGCCCTAGAACCTCAAACACCATGCAGACATCTGAAAGGTCAAGTGAAGGTCCAAGGCTTTTAAAACAGAACCTGCTGTTGATAGAACTAAGTGCAGAAGTTCTAACTGAAAAAATAACACCAGAACAGCTTCTCTCAGTATAATCGCTACCATGCAACAACTGTTTCGAAGTCAGCATTCACAAGTGCCCTTGTAAAAGAATTTGGGGTATCTTAAAATAGCATGGGACACCTGCTTGAAGACTTCTTCACCCATTTTCTCTCTCACACACAGACACACACACAACACTCTTCATATTCAAGGATACGAGTTCCATTGACCCCTGAGATCTTGAAGTCATCCAGTAGCTGCACAACCATCTCTCTGTTTGGATCATCAGGGTCTGTATTTCTGACCTGAAAACAAAACAGCGTAACATAAAATAAATAAAATTAAGCATCCTGGCTTAGTGATATAGCAAACTATGCTTACTTAAAAAAAAAAATGTTTTTTTTCATCAATATTTACATTAAAAATACAAAATATTTCCTTAAAAATTATTTAGATAATCTATATTTCACCTTCATTGTTTTTATCTTCCCTTTTTTCTAAAATGATTATTTAAAGCATTTCCGTTTCAGAAGTTTCTTTGGATACTTACAGATCTGAGTAGCTTTATTTCATCTAGAGCTGTTTCAGTGTAATGCTCTGCACTCTTTACCACCTTCATGGCAACAAACCGCTTCCCTCTGCAGAGAAAGAAAGAAGAGAGAGAAAAAAATGACTCATGCATATGTGATTTTGGCACATTATAGTGTTGTTACTCAAAATTACAAAACTCTTACTGGATGTCCCAGGCCAGCCACACAGTAGAGAAATGCCCCCATCCCAGCTTCCGGATCACATGGTATTTACCATTGAATAGGTCCCCTATTTTCACATGGTGATATCCTCCTAACCCAAGAAGAACAGCAATCCTTCAATTTGCATTTGGACAGCTCATCGATTGTCGTTTAGGGCTAGTTTGATCGTCATTGTCCTTTGTGGACTGATTTTGAGCAATCAAAGTAAAGTATGTTTAGACCAAAAATAAAAATTAGAATTTGATCAGATTACTGACATTTTAAAAGTACTCAGTACACTTACTTAAATAATAAAGCAAAAATAAAAAAGAATAAAGTGAATAATAATAACATCCCTTCCCTTTTACATTAAATACAAAAAAACAACAAAAAACAAAAACAAAAAAAAACAACATATTTGAAACATACAGCGATAGGGGTATATAAACAGAGGATGATGACATTCCTGTATTTACAGTACAAAATATCCATTTCTTTTGCAGTTTACAGTAGTTATGTGTTGCACTTCTAGGAAGAAATTGTAGTTTCACCAACAGAAAAACAACTGTGAAACAAGGAAGTGCTTCTTGTCTTAACTTTCTCAGACTGAGCTTGTCATTTCAGCAATTTTAAGTCTAGTCTATAATAATCAAGCTGTAGATTCTGCTGTCAAAAAATAACTTATAAAGCTTTGTCTGCAACCTTTGCAATAGTCATTAGGATCTTCTTGCTCTTCATCATCAGAGCCGAGGATTTCCTCATCAGGCTCCTGTATCTGGGTCTCTGTAGGGGGCTGCTGTTGTGATGCCCCGCGTGGAGGATGTGCTGGCCTGAGGGATGACAGTACATTTCATTTAGGTCAATGGACACCCATTACAGCACAGTCTATATAGGGCGGCCGTCTTACAGTATAAACACTCATAGAGCCATCATCTAACATGAAAGACTCTTTGATGCTGATTTTGCATGGTTTAAAATGTTCTGACAACCGTTTCAGCATGTGACTTTTATTTTTGACACGCTAAACTCAAAGGACCAACATAAAAAGTAAATTTGACTACATAAAAACACCTTAAGTAAGCTCACTGAATAACCGAACTGGACTGACCTGAATAAAGCAGCTATATAATCTTAGAATAAGTGAAACAGAAGTTGTCATTATAACTAAAATTATGGAATCCTGATCGAACAACTTGCTGGTGCTGTTTAGCAGTTTACTACTGCAAATCTGCTTTAAAACTACCTGTATTCTACACAAAAAAACAAAAACGACATTGTTAAAAGTTGCCATTGTTAGTTCCAGTCCACAAAAGATTCTTTATAGTGGAAAAAAGTTATTTAGATCATTCAAATATTTTTCACATTAAAAAAAAAAAAAAAAACTGATAGGTTTAACTGATAGATTTTGGGGAACCAAAAAATATTAATCTATGGCAAAATCCCCTTTTGAAACCATTATTAAGAGTGTAAAATAAATCAACTTGACTTGTTTAATATATATATATATATATATATATATTTTTTTTTTTTTTTTTTTAAACTTCATTTGAATCAGTCATCTGAATCTAAATGCAAAAAACACAATGTGCACACAGCTAGTGTTTCGTTTTCTACCGCATAAGATCTTTTGTTAAATACAATGTTGACACACTCTTGTGTAAAAAAAAAAGTCTACCAGTGTTTCAATGCATTCCACTGACTGCATACATCCTGCATGTATCCATGCTTGGTTTAACCCATGCAAGAAAAACACCTGTGACTTACATCACAAAAACTGAAGTGAAAGAAAGCACAACTTGATACTCTGCATGCCATAAAGATGACTTAATTTACCAAAATGTTAAAAGACATCAAATGAACACGGTTCAACAACTAAGACTGAATAATCAGAGTAAACTCAAGAGGACTCATTCTGTACACATCAAAACAGTGGCTCCTAACAGACACTGTGTTTAACAACCTACTAACTAATCAACTTCCAGACCATCATAAAAAAAGTCAACAGACAGAATACCATATTATGGTTCCTAATATGTTAATGTACAATAATGACCCAGAAAAGAGTTGTAACTGTGCACAACCCAGTAGTATACATAGTATACTTAAAGTTAAAATTAACACCCAAATAAATAAAATAATAAATAAATACTAGCAGGAGAAAAAACACAAGAGAATAAAGCACAAACTCACTTCTTGGTCGACTTCTTGGCTTTGACCCTTTTCTTCCTCGCCTGAAGTGCCAGAACTGGTGTGGCAAATGAAGTACAACATATGACAATGAAACTATTAATAATTATAAAAAAAATCACTTAAACGCAGGTACTCAAAGACAGCATAGCCTGACAATAATACAGGAGACACACAGACCGGTGATAGTGATCTCATGTAATCTTATGTAATGCACATAAACAAAACACAGCCGGGTGTTTACAGTGTGACAGGAACCGAGAGCTTTACATGAGTGCAGACGTGGCTCTTTAATAACATGCATTTTTTCATCTGTTTTATAACGCCAGGAACATGGATGCAAAAACGAGGCTGTAGGAAATGAATTCCTGAAGTTTCCACGACAGCAAAGAGGAAAACAGACGCTTTCAACTCTCATCCAGTTGATACGTGCACGCGCCTACTCAGAAGATTAACGTCTATCTAAAAAAACGAAAAGCGAAATCGCTTAAAGTGAAGGCGATGCAAACAGACAATAAAACATGCCTCTGGGGCGTGATGAAAATAAATTTAGCTCACTTCAGCTGCAGACTGAGTGGCTACATGCTAACGCTAAAGACACCAGCCCATGCGTCCCAATACAAATCAAAATGCGACTTTATGCTTTAATATCACACTACTCGTTTGAGTCAGAACGTACGTTAGTCACACTGCCACATATATAAACGTTATAGCTTCAAATAAGGCAAATGTTATTCAGAGAAAGTCAAGGAAGAGATTACCTTTTCTCTCCATGTTGGCCCCTTAGTTGGCGGCTTGGGTGGCCCTGCGCATGCGCGCACCTCCGGACACGCGCGTCTTGACTCTTGCGCGTTCACAGTGCGAACTGTCTTTTTTTTTTTTTTTTTGTCAGAGCACATTTTTAAAATGTATGTGCTTTCGCAATTATACATCGAAAGGTGAAAGATGTGACAGAAGTAGCCAGACGAGCGCATCTTAACACGAAAACAAAGCACAGGTAAATCTACGGGACAAAATGCATCATGGTAGCCTTAGATACAGCGGTTACTATTGTAAATTATGGTTTCTGTGGTAATTTGTTATAAGACACTAAAGAAACTGGTGCATTGGTCATAAAATTCATCTTAATACATTTTTAAATGAAATCCAGACTTAGGGTGGAGAAGGTCTATAATGGCCTCACTCTCTGTTGTTCAACACAAAACAATCAAAACAAAAGCAGAAGTTTCTGAAAAATATCGGCCTTTATTTTCAGTAAACAATGGTGTGTTTGATTCCATGTTTTCTATGTCAGGTGCCAAAGACAATTGAAGCTTTTCAGGTTCATAAATACCACCTCAACAGTATATAAATATTTTACTCTATTTCTTATTTGAACATTCAATTAATGGCTTTTTAAGAACAGCTACTGAAGGCAGAATCATATGCATACTGTTCATAGTAGCAACCTCAGGTGGACAGACACACACACACACTTTCTCTCCCAAGGAAACACACACAAACAATGTGAAAAAGATCAGAAATAAAACAGCTAAAGATTCAAAAAGCTTTATGGAACGTATATTTACAAATAGCCTAAACATATCACCAATACAACAATTTACATTTTATCAAAGGAGACTCCAATAAATCCCATCTTTATGAAAACTGATTAATGAGGAACACAGTAAATCTTTAAGTACAATGCTCATTATTTGATTGGGAAAAAATATATTAACAGAAACTAAATGAACAATGTTTTCTGAACATTTTAAAAGTACTGCAAATGTGATGCATTGTACACAAAAAGAACATTTTAACAGCACAACTAAATAAGAAATTTCAGGTAGATGTTACATTTACAGTTGGACTTGCATGAAAAACAATTGTTGATATTACTATCAGAATCTTTTGAAGAAATTCAATGTGTAAAAACAATGATTTTCTATGACATCTATTCCTTCTGTTTGGCCCAGCAGACAACATTAAACAAAAAGAGAAAAAGTCAAACATCCTCCTGACTGGCTGATTACAATACTGCAAAATGACAGCATTACTGTAAAAGTAGTACAGTTGGTTTGATTGCCATTCCGAATAGAAGGTCAAGATTCCATTTCATCTCCCTCAAAGACTGGCGGCTCAAAACTGATCATCTCTTCATATGTCTGACCTGAACAGGAACAGAAACAAACAATTAAGGTTGTGACTGCAACATACATTAAAACATAAATCTAGATTATCCTAAATAATGGCTTTATCAAAACTGCCCGTTATTTTCATTAACTGAAACATTTTATTAATTGAAATAAAGCTGAAAGATATATAAATATTAGATGAAAAACAACTAAACAAATTAGAAATAGTGCCTATGCAACTAACTGAAATCATTTGTTGAAGTTGAAGCACTAAAATTACTAACTCAATACTAATAAAAACTAAACCTGAACTAAAATGAAAATACCTAAATATATTTTAAAACAAACAAATTACTAAAAATGACAAAAGCACAGAACAAAATGACTCGTTTAATTAAAATAAACTAAAAATAAAACCTAATTCAATTAGTAATAGCAATGGATTATTCTGAAAATAGTCAATGAATGTAAATATAGTATAATAGTATAAAAATAATAGAATAACATTGGTTCAGGGTGGGAGGATGGGGGTTTTAGGGGGACAATGTGTTGTTGATAGGATGGGGGGGGGGGGGGGGGGTGTCTAACTCAATGCCTCAAGTGAACAAAACTGCTAAAATTCCTTAAAGAACCTGTAACTTTTTGGCATTTTAACTCACGTTTCCACTCTTCAATATCAAGTTCTCGGCTCTCAAAGCTCTGGTCGAAAGGCTCTGCCTCGGGTTCATCATCTGGGTCATGGTACTGAGCAAAGTACGGGTGAGCCAGAGCCTCCGCCGCTGTGATACGCTTATCCGTGTCCAGAACTAGCATTTTTTCTAGAAGGTCCACAGCTAAAACAAAGAATTAAATATTTCATCAAAAACAAGTCCTTCCGGCTTTTTCCGCTAAATATTTTACTGCCCTGTTTCATAAATAATGCGTACACTTACACTAAATATACCAACACTGTATTTGCACATGCACAACCATTAAAACGTATTTTAGTTTGTTTTTTTGTATTCAGCAAGGATGCACTAAAATTGATCAAAAGTGACAGTAAAGACAATTAGAATGTTTCAAACTTTCTGTTCATCAAGAACGCTAAAAATGTATCACTTTTTCCCCAAAATTAATAAGCAGCACAACTGCCATTTTTACCTAGTGGATTAGCTCCAACAAACACATCAGCAAAATTCCTCTTGGGCATCTGAGGAAGTGAGTTGATGTAAGTACGAGCCTGTGGAAAAAACCAGGTGAACCATGAGCAGTCAGAGGCAATGAAATAATATTGATTACTGTCATTATCAAAGTATCACCTATATTCATTTCAAGTTAATATTACAATTAAGAATCGAGCTTGTTGCAATTCTTGACTTGTTCACCATGACAACTGCTTGTGTTTTGCACATTGCTAACCCTGTGAATCATAACATTGTTTTGTTAGTAAGCAGTGCCATTTGAATAATGCAGCACACAAACCACTTCAGAAGGCAGAGGGGCAAAGACGGACAGTGATTTCAGCTCGCATAGATCAGTGAATAACTGGATGATGGCTCAGCGGCAAGCGGTGAGCAAAGGAGAAAGTGGAGAAGATAAAGAAACTTCTTTGGGTTGAATTTATTACCACTATTACTTTTGCTTGTATTCTCCATATAAAATAATGTTTTAACCAGACATGAAAATGTTCTAATGAATATTGTATCAGTTTGCTCTGTTCCCCTAATTTGATTGGCTGAGTGGGTTTTTAGTCCAATGTCGCTATTTGTATCACTCAAGCTTGGAACTGGAGTGATTACAGAACGTATGGCTGTGTTTATCTGGGACATACAACCATCTCTCTTGATCGTGTGATATCGCTTTATTATACGTGAACAGGACTTTTTAAATTCTTCTAAATGCAGTCCGTATTTCCAAAATGAGGTCTGCTAATTAACCCTTGTGCACCCTTATGGACATTTTTGTCCATTTTATTTATTTATTATTTTTTTTTATAATTTTGCCTGTGTTAATGCTAACTGCATAAATTTTGTCTCAGGTGTATATTTTTTATTTTTATTTTAATATTCCACCCTGATTTCCTTTAATATATCTATTTTACACTAGGTACAAAAAGTGAAACACTCAGCACCTTTTGGACAAAAATGTCCCCATTTAAACTGCTATTTTTAATCACAGTGTCGTTTAACTGTAAAATTATGCAATATTTGTTAATAGGCTTTCATTATGTTGCCAAGGCTTCAAAAAAAATTGTTTACCAGATGGTGCCATTTGTTTCAGGTTTGGTCCATAAAGGGTCTATAAAGCAAATAAAAACCAAATTTTACTGAAAGCTAATTTTTTGATATATCAAACTCAAATTTGGAACACAACTTGTTTAGATTCATGGCTTTGATTTTCTAGCAGGTTTAGAGTTCATTTTCATAATCTTAAACCTGTATAACTTTTTTTTGTTTCACTTTTTAAACTTTTTTGACTTCAACAATAATCTGCCATGGGTCGTCTTTAAAATGAGACCAAATTTAAGTCTGTGCTCCCAAGCTTCCAATTTTTATGACCGTTTTTTTGACATGGAAATTTGTGTCCACTATGGACCTATGTGTAACATTTTTTTATTGATGCACAAGGGTTAAACGGCATGATGGGTATTCTGTAAACAAGGGGCTGGGTGACAGCGAGCTCACCTCATGGCTAGGCATCCTGCTTATTAGAGAGGCAGGTGGAGTTCCTGTAAGTCGCATTATCTGTTGAAGCTGGTTTATATCTTTGAAGGCCGGGTCAAGGAGCTCACGGTCAACAATTTTAGTGTAATTCAAACTTATCAAATGTTATCTAGACATTACATTGTGGTTCTCCACTGCTCTAGGGAGAAAGACATGATCAAAGAAAGAGAGAGGAGAAATCGGCATGCAAATTGTGTTCATATAGAGCAGAGAAGAATGGCATGCTTTAGAGATTTTGACAAGGATTAGAATCAGTTGAGAAATACATCAGTAGAGCTGGAAGACAAAACTCAGGCTTGTAAATTTCAGTTTAGATGATGATTCAGTCCCAAACAGAACCTCAAATCAGTCTTTCATCTAAAAGTGAAGCCAGAAGGTCAAAGTTTAGTTAGAGAACACTGGAGAAGCATACTTTTCAATTAGCGACAATCAACACACATTCCCAGTTGGAAAATCCAGCTTATATTGTTGACTGTATTTGATTTCTAGCTGGTCCAAGCACATCATTAGCTCGTTATCCAGCCACCATGTTTCAAAAAGCTTTTCCACTTTAAGATCTGGTAACTAATCTTGTAGATGGTCTACCAATTTTGGGTCAGTAAATGTATTTATTTACTTGTTTAAGAAATTAGTACTTTTATTCAGCAAGGATTCATTAAATTAATAAAAAAATGGCAGTGGAGATATTTATAACAGAGCAAAAAATTTATTGCTAATAAATACTGTTGTTTTGAACTTCCTATTCAAAGAATCCTCATCCAGCCTGGACCAGAGAAAAGCTATTACAGTTGCCAGATTCAAATGGATTTTCCACTTTGAAAAATCAACACAGACAGGAGTTTTAGCAAGTACACACTTCCTAAATATATCAAACTCACAGACTCCGATGAAATTTTCATTAACAGCTCAGGTCCTGGAGTTCCAACCAGAAGCATAATAAGCTTCAACTGATCGATGTCTAATAAAATGAGATGAAGGAAAACTAGTGTGGCTCAACAAAGGAACGGGCCTCAAAAACAAAGCATGAAACGCTTATTTTGGGTTCATGTGTACTTAAAGAACAGGAAAGCATAGACGCTTTGGTCACATCTGTGGAAAGACAAGCAAGCTGATAAAAATAGCACAGGTTGAATATTTTCAGCCTGCCCAGCAAAACCAAGTCAGAAGACGCTGCACAGGTGTGCTCTGCCTGTGAGAGGGGGAAAATATTTGATAAGTATTTCTGTTCCATAGGTTGTGGAGCCAGATGCATTTAGAGTGGCAGCCGTTCAAGATACAGTGCGTCAAATATGCAAAGCCAGGGGGGAAAACACACTGCAAGTGCTCAAACCTGAAAACATTTGTCATTGGCAATTAGAAGCGAGAAAGAGGCATGTCATTTCCTGCAGGGCAGTTTATTGCGTTCGCATAATGATGGATGATATATCCTTCCAATCACTGTTGCGTCTTTGGGCGTAGCTTAAAGGCGGAGTTTATGCGGAAAGGACAAAGATTCAGTTTAAGAGAAGAGCTTCTGCCGTATTACAAATACACACTGCAAGGATAGAGAAAGAGGAGAAACTTAGAAAATAAATTGTAATGTGGTGTTTATCCATTTATCCATAATTTATATGCCTTTAAATCAGCATGAGCAAATACGCACTTAAAAACACAATATTGCGCATTTTCTGGCTTGGAGCCATGGTGCAATTTACAGAGAGCGTTTTGCAGGTCAGCGAGGGGGGAAATGAGAGGAAAAGGATACGATCTGTGCCAGGAAACAGAGTCCTGCCTGTCAACAGCTCAGCCATGATGCAGCCCACTGACCAAATGTCCACTGAAAAGAAATCAAGAAACAACATTAGTGGAGAGGCAGCAAGCACATGTTCCCTCTCTTGTGTCCTGACCCAGCTATCTTGTCACAGAGAGCTGTAAAAACAACATGGATCAAAAGCCACAATCCTCAAAAGACATTTAGGCAAACCCATCAAGATTTGTCTGGTTAGCATGGGCCAGTCAGCTTGCTTGGTATTTGTCGTAACTACACTACCATTCAAGCATTTGGGGTCAGTAAAATTATTTTTAAAGCCTATTATTTTTTATTTTTAATACCTTCATTCAGCAAGAATGAATTAACTTGATCAAAAGTGACAGTAAAGACATTTACATTGTTACAAAAAAATCCATTTCAAATAGGGATGCACGATATTATCGGACTGATATCGGAATCAGCTGATAATGGCTTTAAATGTAAATATCGGCATAGGCCTGATGTGAAAAATTATGCCGAAATGTCTTGCCTTTAACTCACATGTGCTAATGATTAGATCACGTCAGCAGTGTAGCTCATTCTTGAAGCAAAGTTTTGTCTGAATGATGATTTGAATCACTCTTTTGGATCTCTGCATTTAATCTGTGAAAGCATGCACAGAATGATGCGTTCGTTGTGTGATAGAATGAACAGTAATAGCACGTGCAGCCTCCCTCAGGTCCTAACACCCGCTCTGGAAGGAGTTTTAATCTGTAGGGGGCCCTGTTGGCCTACTTCTAATTAAATTAAAAGTAAAATAGCCTTCACAAATAACATTTTGACTGTTTCTGATTAAATAAAGCAGTAACTGATGTCATAAAATAATGAGTATGTTTTAATTTAAAGTTCAGAAGCTGTAGTTTACATTATTTTATTTTATTTTTTTAAATCACAAACATGTCATGAATATTGTAAATTACATAATTTTATATATAGACTTATTCATTAATGTGTAATGTGTTTTATATTTTAAACAAATAAGCTTTATCAGATTTTCAGAATTTTTACTGAGGGGGGGGGGGTTCAAAGCTTCAATGTACCGTCAAAAAAACCTTCATTATTGTTTATTTCATTCTAACAAATAAGTTCTTGTTAAAAACTAAACAAAATGAAAATTATTTTGCTTATAATTTCTGCACAGGAGAGACTTGGTGTTGTTTACAAACAAAAGGAAATATATTGGTATCGGCCAAAATGAGTTGAAAAATATCGGCATATCGGATATCGGCAAAATGCAATATCGTGCATCCCTAATTTCAAATAAATGCTGTTCTTTATAATTTCTATTCAAAGAATCCTAAAAAAAAGTATTAAGCAGCATAACTGTTTTCAACATTGATATTATAGAAAAAAATATTTCTTGAGCACCAAATCAGCATTTTAGAATGACTCCTGAATGATCATGTGACACTGGAGTCTGGAGTAATGGCTGCGGAAAATTCAGCTTTAATAAATTACATTTAAAATAATCAAAAATATATTAAAATAGTATTATATTTCTATGAGAGTTGTGCATAAAATATCTACACCATCTTGTTCTAAAAAGCAATTTTCTCCACTGATTCAACATGAGTTGATTTGTATTGCATCAGATGTGGGTGTAGTGGTGTTACCTGTCATGTTGTAGTGCATCCAGTTAAGCATGATCTCTGGAGCACGGTACCACCTTGTGGCCACATACCCTGTCATCTCATCATCTGTGTGTCGAGCCAGACCAAAATCAAGGATCTGAGATCCAAAAAAAAAAGAGGGGAAAAAACACTGTTATTATTGTTTACAGGATGATTTGAGTAACCACATTACAAGCAAAAGTATAACAACTATGAAAATAAAACTCACCTTAAGTTCACAGTCTTCATTTACTGCCAGATTACTAGGTTTCAAGTCCTAGGAAACAATTAGTGACAATTAGTTTAGTTTTTTTTTATACCACAACAACCAACTGTTTTAAAAGAATATTTACAGCAATTTATGAATTAAATGTATAGATGTAACACGTTTTTTAACATTTCAATTTCCAGAGACCAAACATTTCCATTTCATTAAAACAAATTAAAATGCCTATATTTTTTTAAAAGCAATGCAAATACATAAACATGAATAGATTTTTAAACAAAAACGTTATGTGAGCTGAAATGTCAAAATCTTTCAGATTACCTATGTGACTTCTGTGGAACAGAAACTAAATAAAAAATGAATCACAATTATCTTCTGTGGTAATCGACAGTATGGCAATGATGCTGTCCACAGGCATCAAGCTGAAAATAACAGACTATTCCTTTAAGTCAGAACTCATTTCTAGCTTTAGTCTTTGCACAACAGCAGGCCTGAGCATGCAACATGGTGATGCCAGGGAGAATCGACTCCTTGGGACAACAAAACAAATTTGTAAGGGGGAAAATGCCTGCAGGCCATTTCTTATATGCGTGAGTGAACACTTACCCTGTGAATTATGTCAGCCGAATGGATGTACTAGTAAAATTAAAAGAAAAATGGGGGGGGGGGGGGGCTAGGTTAAGTGAGACGATCAAATTCCACATCAAGTCTTATTTACATCAGACTTAAGATATTCCTGTTTGTGTTTTTTACAGGATTGAAAAAGTGCAGTTTCACCTTAAGTCCTCGCAGGATCTGGTAAATAAGGAACTGAACATGATCATCTGTCAGCTTCTGACACTTCACAATATTATTCAGGTCAGCACCCATTAGATGAGTCACCAGGTACCTGCCAAACAGAACACAGGAATGTTATTCTCCTGCCAACTGCTTAACCTGGTGTTGGGAGTGACAGCATAAACTGAAATGTAGGGAACATTTAGTTCTGTTTTGATAAATCCAATAATCTTGTTTTGCTTGAAGGCTGAGTGCGCTTCCAAAGTGATGCAACAACTTAACACATATTTTGGAACTTCTAACCACTGTCAACATCAAGATGTGTGACTGGATCAGTTTTCATGTAAATATCCTGGGGTAGCTGCTCGCACATATTTTAATGATTATTTTGGGACTGTGAGAGAGGAAACAGGAAACCACAGGGAAATATAAACTAGAGCTGTGCTGATACAATCATATAATCAATATTTCACAATACTGCTTTCCTTACAATAGTGATTAAATACTTTAGATACTTATTTAATATTTATTTATTTGGGCATTCACAGAATGACCTTATAAATTCAATTACATGACGATTAAAAAAACGTTTGGGGTCAGTAAGGTTTCTTTAAATAAATTAATGCTTTTATTCATCAAGGATGCATCAAATGGAGCAAAAGTGATAGTAAAAACTTTCACATTGTTAAAAAAGTTCTTATTTCTAAAAAGGATCACGTGACACTGGCGACTGGAGTAACAGCTGCTGAAAATTCAGTTTGCCATCACGGGAATAAATTACATTTTAAAATATGTTAATACAGAAAACCTGTGTTTTAAATTCTAATAATATTTAACAACATTACTGTTTTTACTGTATTTTTAATTAAATAAATACAGCCTTGGGCACCATAACAGACTACTGCCAAAAAAAAAAAAAAAAAAGTTTTAAAATGGTAGTGTACGTATAATAAATTATAAATATATATTAATTACTTAAGAAAGACAGTTACACTCAAGTAGTCACTTAAAGGTAGAACTGAAAAAACATATGTAAAGGTTCATTTAAATGAGTAAGTCCTTTGAATTTGCTAATGTGCATCTGTATTGACCATTGAACCTGGCTCACAGTATATTCAGGCACATTAACAATCAGATTGTATTCCAGTCTTCAACTTTTCAAACAAACACTTCACGGTAACCAACAGCAGAGTCTAAATAAGCACTGACTCTTGGCGAGAGGGTGGAGCTACAGGTCAAACAGAGCCACTGTGGTACGACACACACAGCAGAGCTTAAAATAAGACCTACTTAATCCCAGAAATACTCTCCACCCAACAGGCACACTCAGCATTAGAGATAATCGACAAATACATCCAACCCTCACAAAGATGGGGGGGGGGGGGGGGGGGGGGGGGGGGGCAGATTAGAGACAGTAAACAAACATGCATCACTTCTCCTTGCACAGACAAATGAAAAACTGAAGCAAAGTGCTAAAGCCCTCCATCCATCACTGTGCATCAGGTCTATTTTTGGCAACAGAATCAATGTTAAGTCACAGCAGCATCTAGTTTTACAACCTGGCCGTATCCTTAGCATTCCTCACCAACCCACGGCTGCTAGGCTGGAGCCAGGCAGCACAAAAAGCTCAGTCTCTGTGGAAACCTGAAGCTCCATAAAACCACGAGAGCCCGAAAACATGCTTCTAGTCATGTAACAAATGGCACAAGATAAATAATGCAGTATTCGGTATGAGAAATTAGTGGTAAACACACAGGGGTATGTTAAGCTGTAAAAATTGTATTATTATATTATGGGTTTATATTAAAGCTGAACTAAAGGACACAGCGCATCAAAACCAAATCGCTCTAATTATGATCAACACAGTTGTTTACACAGGAAGCGTCAGATCACAGCTTCAGTTGGCAGACATAGAGTTTCTATTTTTGATGTGCAGTAGCCATTCATTTTGCCCACCTGTCTGCAATAAGATGATTTTCTGAATGAATTTACACTATCCTTCAAAAGGTTTAGCAAGTAAGATTTTCTTTCATGTTACTAAAAAGCTCACCAAGGCTACATTTATTAGATCCAATAAAACAGTATTATTTATTTGATCTATTTGATAATATATTATAATATATTTGAAATATACATTTAAAATAACTTCTATACTTTAAAACCTAATTGATTCCTGTGATGGAAAAGCTGAATTTTCAGTCATTACTCCAGTCTGCAGTGACATTCTAAAATGCTGATTTGGCACTTAAGAAATATTTATTATTATTATCATCATCATCATCAATGCGGAAAACAACTGAGCCGCTTAACATTTGTGGATTCTTTCAGGATTCTGAATAGACAATTCAAAAGAACAACTTTTATTTGAAACATCTTTTCTATAACATTAGAAATGTCTTTCCTGTCACTTTTAAATAATTTAAAGTGCCCTTGTTGAATAAAGGAATTCATTTCTTCAAAAATAATTTAACTGACCCCAAATGTTTGAGTGGACTATTTCCTCCAGTTTAATTAACACTTGCATGAAGTATAATCATATTCAAGAAAAAAAAAGGAATCAAGTCCGGTGAAAAGATCTCTTAGGAAGGAAGTAATTGTCTGACTCACACATCATTAAACTCTTCCAGGCTGGTGGCAGGTGTAAAAACATCCAGCAGGCCGATCACCTGCAAGCACAAAGTGCAAAGAACACGAATCAGGATCATTTAGTACAGCATGTACAGTCTTGCATTAAGATTTCATTACGTAACCTGACGAGGAAAATCTACAATTAAGCAGTTATAGAATTCCCTGTATAACACAATTTCTAATAAGAAAAAGAGAGGAATTACTATGTTTTAATCCCAGTTTGATTCTGACAGACAGAATAATGGCCAACTCTAATAGCAGAGGAGAGCTGCTCAGAATTTGCTGGAATTTTCAAGGATACAGTGAGAAAAATGATGTTCCAGAGCCCCTGGAGCAAACAATAGCTCAATGACAGGGCTTGATTTAAGGGTATAATAACCCACATTTCCAATTGCACATCACTGCTATTTTACAGTAAACATCCTATTATTGACCTATTCTATTTTATGATTTCCAACAAGAATTGTTTACTGTGAATTATGTTGGGGACTCAATAGAAAGAGGACTTTTATCTTGTGCAGTAACTAGCTAACATTCTCTTAATTTAGAAATTCTACTTTGCCAGTTCACTCATGGTCATTATGTTGCCCCATTGACCTTAATAAGGTTAGAAGCCATATTGAATTTTCTGCAAACGAAAACAGGGCTAAGGTTAGACTTTACAACAGCATGCGTGGCTTTTTTTTTTTTTTGGCATTTTAAAAATGAAATATTCCACTTCTCTGACTAGCTCAGTCTTCCTAATTAAGAAATGAATGGAAGTCTCCAATGTATTTTCTTTTGTGGAATAGAGAAAAACAGGTTTGGGTGAGTAGATAATGACAGAATTTTAAATATTTGGATAAACTAAGCCTTTAATCATTGGGATTACCATACACCACTGTGCATATTAGTCTTTTCAGTTTGATAATACCTGCGATCCAAACTCACATTCTCATGTTTCATATGCTTGAGTAGCCGCAATTCCCTGTAGGTCCGTTTGGCATGGATGATGGACTGAAAAGGCCTTGACAGCTTCTTCACAGCGACCTTCAATCCTGTCTTTTCATCATATGCAGAGCTGAAACACATGATTCAAACATGCCCTCACTTTGTTGCACAACTGAAACTCCAACATGCTACAACAGGACCAGAGGTAAAGACAGTTGGAAGTAGGAGTCAGCATATAAAAGGCACTGAATTAACTTGCTATACATTTCAGACTGAAACAAAAACCGTCCAGATTCTCGCTTCCTCATGGAAATAACCACCAAGGCTTACAGAAGGAACTAAACAGTGAAACATACCTATTGCAACCAATCAGAAACTACCTTTTCAAGGACAAATTGTTAAATAATGTCACACATTGATCACCACAACAATGAAGTAGTCTTAACTGCAAGGGTCATGAAACAACCTTTCAAGAACCACAGGATATTTGTTTTACATGTATAAATTTACAGAGAACTAACAGATCTTATCAAAGAAAATCTCAGTGCTTCTCTTTTTTTGAAACCACTGCATAAGCTGAGAGATGAGCCTGGCACTTCAAACCCAGTGCAATCTGTTCATCAGATATTCAATTACACAGACATAATAAGGGGGCCCATGAAATATAATCTAGATAGCACGGTTGCCTAGCATTGCAACTTCTAACAGTCACTTTGGTGCATAAACAACCTGTGTGCCCCGAGTAGGAGTAATTTAGAAAATGAGCCTGGCCTTCAAACACCTGTCTGTTTAATATCACAGAGACCTTTCTGAAAATCATTTGCAAACATTAAAGACTGAGGTAACACTTGTTTTGAGTTTAAGGAAGAAACCAAAGAAGTCTCTCGATGTGCACAAACATGAGTGTTTAAAAAAAAAAAAAGACATCTCAGAAACATTGTCTCGTGACAAGTGTGTTTGCTGATCTCAATAATTCAGCTGCTGAAATGTGCCATTTTTACAATGTATAAATACTTCCTCTTTAATATACAACAACAATTTGTAGAATGTTTCCCTAAAAACAGTGTCGCTTTCGAAACATCAAAGTGCTTCTTTGAGCATCTGTTTGGGAAACGGTCATTTTTCCGATTCTGTTTGGTGGCACTAATGCTGCAAAAATAAAGGTTAGGTCTAACTTTTTGCAGGAATTTTTGTTCACTCTTTTTTCATTTCAATAATACCAGTAGTTTTGCACTTTATAACCAAAAGCCAATCAGTTTATGCATGTTTTGTTTAGTATTTTTCATTCTTTTTTTGTCTGACTGAAAGTGCTATATGTAAATTAGTTTTGATTGCATGACAGACTAGTCATATGATGTAAACATCATGAGGGGGCGACCCGCTCCACATAGAATAAAAAGCTTTTTCATACTGTTAAATTGGAGTCTACACCTAATTTGATTGTGAATATATTTTTAATGATTTTTCCCAAACGTGCGGTTCATTTATTTACCTGTAATGTTTTGTCAATTATATTACTGAGTGCACCTTTAAGTGAATCATAAATAAAAAGAAAACAAGCACAAAACCACCGACAAACTTCCTCATCGTAGCTAAACAAACCAAACGAGCAATCCAGAGGAATTAATCATGAGATTAATACAATAAGACAAACCCAGTGCTTCACCTCATTCGGGGTGTTACAACAAGCAAACGGGAAAATTAAGTGCTATGACTCACTGGCTGCGTTTTTCAAACCCTATCGAGTTACCTACAAAGACAGCAATTTAGCGCCTCACAAGCGCACTAAGGTGCCCAAAATGGCAGCTCCCTTGTTTCTGGAGACACAGTCATGATGCATCATCTATGGGGTGACCTCATTCAGGACATACCCCACCAGATGTCCGCATTAAGACCACACTACACCACTAAGTAGGGCGAATAAAGAAACGTGTGGTTCTCGATCATCAACAAACATCGCAGTTTAAGTTACAAGAAAAACAACTTTGCAGCGCACCGCGTTCATATCTTCGGCTATTTTAACGCGTGCATCATGTTGCTCATCCACCGCAAAAGGTTTATCACTTTGCAACTGAAGTGGCGTGCGTGCGTGCACGCGAGGTGGCATTTGCAACATACGTGACTTTAAATCACACTCGTTAAAAACATTTAGCAACACTACAAGCACTTTTAACCCGCTTTTGTAACTAGCAATACCTCTTGCATAACAAACTACGGACTTTGGTCTTATTAGCAAGTTTGTTAACGCAGTGCAATGCTGTACGGGCCCGTAAGAATGAATGGAACACATCGTTCCGCCATCGAAACAACAGCTAAATATTTACCAAACAGATCCATATGCACCAGAGCCGACGGGAGACAAGTTCTGATATCGCACAGAGACCTCCCATATCGTCTTGTTGACGTCCTGTCGATAGAAAGTAGGTCTTTCTTTCTGCGACATGCCTGCAGAACTAGCGCCCGAGGCGAGTTGAGAGACTTCTGCTTTCTCTAGCTTGCCTGCCTGTGAATCAAGGCGGTCGAGTCTTCTTGCAACAATCAAAAATGGAAAGTAAACGACCGATAAAGTCGACCGTGCACGCGGATACTCAAGAGCGAACCACCTCGGTGTGTTTAATTCATGCCAGAGGCTCCAAATATTCTTGGAATGTGAGTGTTGAGAAGTTGCTTGGTTCCGGGTCGCGGTGATCTCGAGCACTATTCCTTCTGCTTCTCTCCCTGCTGCTACAAATGAGTCACAGTGTAAAAAAAAAAAAAAAAAAAAGCAAAGTGATTTCCCAAGCGCGCCCCCTGCAACACATTTACACGTACACAGGAGGGTTTAATAAGGCAGCACACAGAGGTTGTTGATGTATTACTACGTTTTATGCAAAGTCTCTGAATTCGATATTTATATACCACACTAAAACGTTTTAGGTGGTTTGAACTTTACAATGCTTAATAGCATCAGAGAACATACCGCTGTACATAATGGAAGATGATGTTAAACTCTCCAAGATATTTTTACATTTGTTTTTAATGGAATAATAATAATGTTTATAGTTATAATATTATAATCATTTTTAGTTTTATTTTACATGAAAACATACAATGTATACAAAAAAACATTCACTCAAGGTCATTTTATAAGAACAAGGAAAAATAATAAAACTTGTTAAATAGCATCTTGATTAACATAAAAGAAAAACAACAATATAGTTACAGAATGCAGTAATGAGCAGAGAAAAAAAATCATAAATTAACATTGCAGACTGCACCTAATAGAACAATAACAAAATAAATCAATGGATGGAGAAGGAGGTGGAAGATTTTTGTCTGAAGATGCATGAAATATATTTTGAAGATTTTACTGCAGGGAATTACAGTCTTGTTCTACATATATTTTTTTAATTAAATATTTGACTGTAACACAATATGAAAAGTTTTACAGTCAGGTGCTCTTAAGGGCTGGTAGAACACAGGGGTCAGAGGTCATATTGGGCATTGGCATCTGGGTTATAAAGGTCAGGCTACGTTTTTCTTCAGTAAATCTGAGAAGGTAAAATGGTTTGACTTAGCACTTATAAGACCACAAAACAGCACTATAATTATTCTTGTAAAAGAACATTCTAAGTGTTATCCATCACAGTGGGCCTTACCCTGCATCACTGCTAACCTGGATCTTCTCAGAGGAAGACGTTGATAGAGCTGGAAGATGGGTTGGTTTCCTGTCAGGCAGTAAAGAAAAACAAAAAAACTAAATATGTTTAATTGTAGAGTTGAAGTGGGCCACGAAAGCTACTTGTCACTGTGTTGTCCGTCACTACAGAAACGAGAACACTTTCACACAACAATGAAACAATGCATAAGCATTTGGGACCCTGAACTGCCTTAAGGAATTTGTGAAATGTAAAAGAAATCCAGGCCTAAGAGAATCTAAATATGAATTCTGGATGCCGTGTCTTTGAGTGACGGCATAGCAGTGCTAAAAACAAATGTTGCAGTGTTGTTGTTGTTTCTTTTTATTTTATTTGATACTGTCATTTCAACCAAATGTCTTCCATATAGAACAGAATGCAATATCCAAATCCCTTTTTACCCATTCGGATCCGGCACACATTGCAATGGACATCACTTTCTTTGTTTTTAATGTTAATTTTTTATTTAATAATAAAATAACAATATTTTGGTTAACAACAATAACATTCAAAATAAATGCTGAATTCCAACCATTAGTCTACATTTAAAAAAAAAAACTAATCAACAATTTTGCATTACAACTTATTTAGTTGAAGTTTTCTGAAAATAATATATATGTAACTTGTGTGTGTATTTATATCTATAAATACAAATATAAATTTATTTACCTTGTTTTTTGCCCATTCAATTTAGCAAAAAGCAGATTGAGTAGTCTCTCTTTCTGCTCCCATGTTAGATCAGAAATAACCACACTGGAGCTTTTCAAGTTGCTCCTAAAATGACACCAGACAATTTTCATCATCATAGTCATCTTGATTAGTGATGCACGTTAAGAGCAATTAGTAAGTCTGTGCTAAAGGCTCTCACACCATTTGTCAGCTTCTTCCAGGTCAGTCTGAACATCATTGGTGCTAGTCAAGTCAAGTCAAGTCTGCTTAATTGTCAATTCTTCCACATGTACGGCGCATACATACAGAGAATTGAAATTGCGTTACTCTCAGACCCTTGGTGCATACAGTTAACATTAAACACGTTCAAATACAGATAATACAGTTTAAACATATGTACATACAACTATACAACTATACAAATGAGGACATTGTAGAAAAATAAAGAAATAGATAAAGTGGCATAAGGCGCATGGCAGAATAGATAGAGTGCAAACCAGTTAAATAAAAACAAAACTGTGCAGATATATTTGTAGTGCAACAAGATCTTAGCAATCGGACAGTGCGGGGCATTAGAGAAGGTCCGTATACGAGGATACTCCAACCTTCCAGTCCGAGCCTTATTCATTCTCCAGTGATAGGCCTTCAGAGCCTCCTGTCTACATACAAGATCATCTTCAAATGTGTGAAGCACTTCCAAATGAATCTCCAAAATCAAATAAGTATTTGACCCCTTGGCAAAACATGACTTAGTACTTGGTACAAATCCTTGTTGGCAATCACAGAGTTCAGATGTTTCTTGTAGCTGGTCACCAGGTTTGCACACATCTCAGGAGGGATTTTGTCCCACTCCTCTTTGCAGATCCTCTGCATGTCATTAAGGTTTCGTGGCTGATGTTTTTCAACTCGAACCTTCAGCTCCCTCCACAGATTTTCTATGGGATTAAGGTCTGGAGACTGGCTAGGCCACTCCAGGACCTTGATGTGCTTCTTCTTGAGCCACTCCTTTGTTGCCTTGGCCATGTATTTTGGGCATTGTCATGCTGGAATACCCATCCACGACCCATTGGTCTTTCATCCAGTTCTCCTCTGAATCATTGGCAAACTTCAGATGGGCCTGTACATGTGCTTTCTTGAGCAGGGGGACCGTGCAGGCACTGCAGGATTTCATTCCTTCACGGCGTAGTGTGTTACCAATTGTTTTCTTGGTGACTATGGTCCCAGCTGCCTTGAGATCATTGACAAGATCCTCCAGTGTAGTTCTGGGCTGATTCCTCACCGTTCTCATGATCACTGAAACTCCACGAGGTGAGATCTTGCATGGAGCCCCAGTCCGAGAGAGATTGACAGTTATTTTGTGTTTATTCCATTTGCGAATAATCGCACTAACTGTTGTCACCTTCTCACCAAGCTGCTTGGCGATGGTCTTGTAGCCCATTCCAGCCTTGTGTATCTACAATCTTGTCCCTGACATCCTTGAACAGCTCTTTGATCTTGGCCATGGTGGAGAGTTTGGAATCTGATTCATTGATTGCTTCTGTGGACAGATTTTATACATGTAACAAGCTGAGATTAGGAGCAGTCCCTTTAAAAGAGAGTGCTCCTAATCTCAGCTCTTTACCTGTATAAAAGACACCTGGGAGTCAGAAATCTTGCTGATTGATAGGGGATCAAATACGTATTTGACTCATTAAAATGTAAATCAATTTATAACTTTTTTGAAATGCATTTTTCTGGATTTTTTTGTTGTTATTCTGTCTCTCACTGTTCAAATAAACCTACCATTAAAATGATAGACTAATCATTTCTTTGTCAGTGGGCAAATGTACAAAATCAGCAGGGGATCAAAAAATGTTTTAAAGCTTCTGTGTTCTTTTCCTTCTCGAGTGTGAATAAACTGTTCAATAAACTGTTCCATTTCTAAAAATTACATTTACCAGACAATTTTTTTCAAATGTCAAGTTTTACAAGGCTAAATTGTATTTCGATTTCATTTAATTTATGCTTTAATTAAATACTCTACAGAGAAACTGTCTCTTAAAATTCCTGATAGTCTGTTAGTGGTAGCACCTTTAAGAGAGCAAGGGAAGCATTCTTCTCTGTCAAGGTGACATTTGTCCTCTTCAGTTCCTCCGCCTCTTTCACGTAATAATTCAGTGCCTCATTCAACCGTACATTCTCCTTGAACACTGTATGTGACGCTGTACTGAGCTGCCTATTGGGAGCAAAAACTGAAGATTCAACTCATATATACCAATAAACACCAATGATACACATACAAAAGTTATATATGCAGTCTTTACCCATAATGACTGCAGTTCGTCGTCGTAACCAGCTTGAGTGGGCAAATGCTCACATTCGATGGCGTCTGGTACTTTGGAGAGGTGTTCTCTTCATGGATGAATCCCGGTTTTCACTGTACAGCTCAGATGGCAGACGTGTATGGCGTCGTGTGGGTGAGCGGTTTTCTGATGTCAACGTTGTGGATCGAGTGGCCCATGGTGGCGGTGGGGTTATGGTATGGGCAGGCGTATGTTATGGACAACAAACACAGGTGCATTTTATTGATGGCATTTTGAATGCACAGAGATACCGTGACGAGATCCTGAGACACATTGTTCTGCCATTCATCCACGACCATCACCTCATGTTGCAGCATGATAATACACAGCCCCATGTTGCAAGGATCTGTACGCAATTCCCGGAAGCTGAAAACATCCCAGTTCTTGCATGGCCAGCATACTCACTGGACATTTTAGAGTGGCCTTTTATTGTGGCCAGCCTAAGGCACACGTGTGCAATAATCATGCTGTCTAATCAGCATTTTGATATGACACACCTGTGAGGTGGATGGATTATCTCGGCAGAGCAGAAGTGCTCACTAACACAGATTTAGACAGATTTGTGAACAATATTTGAGAGAAATAGGCCTTTTGTGTACATAGAAAAAGTCTTAGATCTTTGAGTTCAGCTCATGAAAAATGGGAGCAAAAACAAAAGTGTTGTGTTTATAATTTTGTTCAGTGTATCTGGCATCTGGGTTTTCTCACTCGTGCTTTGTAGAACTTGTACTCTGTTCTCGCCAGACTCTCTTGGTGTCCACGATCAGCAATATGCATTTTTTCTCTCATCTAGAAGCACAAGAAATACATTATATATATAAAATTTCTGGAGTTTTGATGCATCTACATTGCTTACTACATGAAATAGTTATTAGTAATAATGACTGTGCAGTGCACTGATCAGGTCTTCTTCCAGATTGGCCTTTATTTTGCGAAAATGCTTAATGGTTTTGAGCTCGTCCTGCATCCTCTGGAAGTCGCTTGACCTCTGCTTAAACCTCTCTTCTAAAGCATCTATCTTCTGCATGTATTCAGCCACCTGCAATAGCCAATCAGTTGACACGAATGAGGGTGAAATTCAAGTCTTGCATGATAACACTACAGCTTCTTGAAATTCAGTTGTAATTCAGCTTGACACAATGCTAATTCATTTGGAAAATAACTCAGATTCGATCAGTGCTTACCAGAAGGTCTTTCTCTTGCAAAGCCTTCGCTTTTTCTCTTTTTAGTTTATCTTCTAATGCAGCAATCTTATAGGAGACAAATTAGTAGGAAATGAACAGCACAGGTGGAAAAACTGAAATGTTTATGATAGAGATGTAAAATTATGAAAAGCAGACTAACCGCTGCTGTCTTTTCACGGTCTGTTCTCTTCAGAAAAGCTATAATATCGTTTGTGTCTTTCTCGGCTCTATATTGCTGGTACGCGAGCTCCTCGTTGGCTTTAGCGAGCGCTTGAGTAGCTTCACGATACTCGACACGCGATATTTCAGTGATATTAAACTTCGCCTCCCATAAATCAGCGTTTGATTTGAACTTTTCTATCTCTGACTCCTTGTCGGCTTTAGACTCATGCTTGCCTTCTTTCTTACCTTTTCTGTAAAAACGTGAAGTAAAGACAATTAAAGAGAGTAAGTACTGCAAAGGCTTACTGTATAAGTCAAACCTAAAATCCTTATCCTTTCATCCTTACCCCTTTCCCTTTCCCTTGTTTCCTTTCTTTTTCGGCATGTTCCGGCGCTTCAGACAACTAACTAGCAATCAGAGGATTTTGGAGCTGCACGGGCTCATAGTTTGATTCTGTTTACATTCGTTACTATGGAGACGGTCACCTTCCGAACAAACTGACGCAACATAAGATAAATTATTTAAATAGCAAATAAAAGCTAGACATTTATTATTATTATTATTCCTGTCCTTATTGATATTATTTCTTGTTGTAGCTTGGTGTAATTATAGTTCATCTCAAGATTTAATAAACAATGGACACATTAGTTTTATCAAGTAGGCTATATTTTTAAGAAAACCATTACAAATAATATGATATTTCCTAAAATACAAATAACATAGTAAAAAAGTCCACACAACATAAATGCTAGTATGCCAAAACAATTGAATGATTAAAAAAAAAACGGAAACAGCAACATATTGCAGGTGTAGCTCTCAACGCATGAAAACATCTCACTGACCCAAATTAAGAGAAAAAAGATCATATTTGATAATATCACATGATGACGTCAAACAAATGCAATGTAAATTTTCCAGCATTACCTTTCACACGCATACAGGTGATACATGTAGCCTATATACACAATGCTATAGGTCTTTAAAAACTCACATCATTACAAAAAAAGTTTTTACAAAATCTTATGCTTATGCCAGTCTTGAAATCACAGGTTTATGAGGTGACTTGAATAAGGCAGACATATTTTCCAATATTTTTTTCTTCGCTCAGTCTCTTTGGGAATAAAAGTATTGACGTTATATTGTCAGATATTGCGTCATGGATGTCTTGTGACAGGCCAAACATTTCTTGCTGGCTCTCCCGGTGTCTCAGAAGTTCTAGTTCATCTCCATCTCCTGTGCAGCTGATGATTTTAGAGGAACAGAATCAAAGCCATCTGACGTTCTCTGTAAAATATCAGCAGTTTGTCAAGAAAATGTCTGTATCTGCCTGTTAATGCTACTATTACTGTAACATTAAAAAAATGTATAGCATCCATCGAGAATATAGCTATAGAGTTTATAGTACAGCCAAACTGAAGCCGGTCTTGTAACCTCCTTACCTCTCTGGAAAATGACTTGATCTTGGTGAAGAAAGATTTCTTGGAGAGGTAGATGAGGTCATCCTCTGCATCTTCTCCCTCCATGATGGCACAGCTATCTGCAGCCGGAAGTTCACACTCCTTATCTCCTGCAGTCATCATTAGCTTTGAGTACTTATACTGCAGCCTAAAGAGAGGGTATGAATACTTTTATACATACAGTAGCCTTCATTTATCCCCATTTGATCTACAATTAGGCTTATAGAGATAAAAAAAAAAAAACATTAATATCCATCTTTGTGGCAGTATGAAGTTGTATGTTGCTCTTTTTGTCTTAATTTCATTCACTCACAAAATAAGTGTTGTACAGTTATCCACTATGATTTTACACTTACATTCATGGAATTATGAGATTGAGCACTACACTATACTTTCGAGTGGCGATGAATAGATCAAAATATGTAATTATCAATATAGATATATGATAAAGTCTTGGCCAAAATGCAATTCCAGATGCAATGGGCTAAAACAAATATTTTAAAAAGTATTTTTGTTTAAAATAACCAAACTAATATATTTTTCCTTAAGTAGGCATTACTCGATTAACATCTATAGGATATATTTAATTTTATTCAACAATAATGTGGAAAAAATATTTTTCCATCGATAATTTATCAATCTTTATTTACATTTTCATTAGATCGAATTAAAACTAGATAATTTCACCTGTATGCTGCTTTGTTTTCCACCTCAACAATTTTATTATTGGATGTCAAAGTAAGTACAAAGTAAGCAAACCAGTTTTTGGTCCCATTTTCAAGTATCACATTAAATAATGAACTCTCACTTGCGTGTCCTTTTCCAGAAGTAGCAGCTTATGGTAATGAGCAATATAGCAGCCACAGTTCCAATGGAGACACCAAATTTCAGCCAGAAGTCCAGCGTCACACAGGCACTGATCTTCTGAGGAGGCAGTGACACCCCACCTGTGCACCTCAGAGGTTGCTGCCACACATAGGTAGTCCTCTGAGAAACATAAACACATTTTAGCTACATTACGTCATCTAATAAATGGTACAATAAAAACATTCAGAGGAGGAAAATTGTCTCATTCACAAACTGTGTGGTCTATCATGATGTGAATTGACATGTACCTGAATTCCTTGGATACAAGCGCTCACAATCTCTTTATAGTTCCTCTCAGAACAGAGAGGACAGGCGTACTGGGAGCGCCACAGGAAATGAAAGGAGCAGCCATCACAGGTGCCCTCTGAACAGTTGCTATACCAAATGCACACACACAAAGAAAACAAGCAATAAACAGCAATATTCTTCCATCGATTCGTCTGAGTTGGAATACATACATAAAACCAGTATTATAGTTCAGTCCCAAACCATACAATATTCACCACACATACATTTTCAAATCAGACTGGTCTTGATTGGTCTTTTCCTTGTAATAGCCCCAAAAGTAGGGCTGCACCATTTGGGCGAATAAAATTATAATTTCATAAAATTGAGGCTGAACGACTTATGTCACATGGACTATTTTAATGATGTCCTTACTACCTTTCTGGGCCTTGAACGCGTCAGTTGCGTTGCTGTTTATGCAGGGTCAGAAAGGTCTTGGATTTCATCAAAAATATCTTCATTTGTGTTCTGAAGATGAATGAAGGTCTTACGAGTGAGGGTTATTTTTGTGATTTAATAATCGCACTAAGCAATTTTGGTGTTGTGTTGATTAATGGTGCAGCCCTACCCAGAGGGAAAAGCTATTTTCATGTTGTACCTTGGAAGGGAAACATGGTTCTTCAATGTTACAGTGGGATCACATCGGAGCCTAATGGAGGCTGATCTTCCATTTTTACATGCTTGCGTCGTTTCTCTAGATCTGTTGACACCGTAAGAGGAAGAACGTCATTACAGATCAGTCTGAACTAAATCAACTGAGATACTGAGTTGAGGTCAACAAAATTTGTCTGTGAACATATTAAAAGCATTAGAATAAACTAAACACAGATCAATGCAAATACACTCACCTGTAGTAGAATATGACATCAGGAAGCTCTGATTCAACAGGAAAGTTGCCATCCAATGATGAGATGTCATCAAATTTGAAGTCAGTTGTCACTCCTGAGTATAAAAAGTTTGCATCTGATGAATCCACAGGACAGACCCAGTGGGATAGGTTTATTTGATAGAGATTTCAAAGCACTCACCAATTAAACTATCTCCAACAGTGAAGGGCTGAGAGGACACAACACTCTGACCCCTGACCTCAGAAGGCACTACGGTAGACTGACAGATGTAGCCTTTTACAACCCTCTTGCTTTCAGTTACATTTTCCACACAAGATGCAAGAGCTCTGTCCTAAATGATAGAAAGACACACTTTAATGTTTCATTCTGAGCTTTTACAACTCAGACTTCACTACATACTTCAGTAATGAATCTGGTCAAATTAATTCTCTTACTTCTGTCCCACACAACACCACACTGACATGGTGGAAATACTGCAGCCCTTTACTGGTGAAGCGTGAGCTGCTCTGGAAGCCAGTGACATTTGCCAGCGGAGAGAAATCATAATTCAGCCTCTCTCCTTTATGATGCAGTGCTAATGTACAGTCACTCATGCACACAGAACGGCCCTGTGAACAGAGAGGACAAACATATGACAGAAGGAAACAGATATATAAAATAGTTGGATGGTGCATGATTTGTGAAAATCAATATAAAGTGGTTACTAAAAATGAGCATACACAATAATAAAGTAGACTAATGTAATCACTATTAAAAATTATTATATTCTTCATTTTAATATACTGTACATCATTTATATATGCTAAGATATTTTATAAATGTAATAATTTTGAATACTTAAAGTGAAATAATAATTTCCCTTTACCAAGTATGCATGAGGGAATTACATTTTCATTTTATGACAGAAATTCTTATATATGACTAGGATTTTTATACAAGCAGCAAGCATTACAGTCTTGTTTTACATTACATGAATAATATGCATTGCAATGATGTGATTATGCTAGGGGTGGTTAATAATTATTAAACACAAGGTCTAAAAAGTTTGGGAACCACTGTCTTATGAGTTTGACTATTTATCCATAGATTGGAATGCTTGCATGATTGCATATTCTACATTAAAGCATTCAAGATGCATTTATTCCTATTTATTTTTTAATATACATTTAAAAGGTCAAATTTCAAACTTTGCACAAATTCAGTAAGCACAGAAGTTAGATGTAAGTTCTCAAGATTGCTGAACACTTCTATTATTACCTCATCAGCTCTTTGAATCAATATTGTTTACTGTAAACCTGTGGACTGACAACACTCCCACCTACTGGCCGGAACAGGTACTGTTCAAAAGCTAGCTATATCAATGCCTGATACTTAAAAACAAAGGCTTTAAAACTGCAGTGAGCTCAAAGAACAGGGGCTATTCACACAGAATATGTTTTTGGAGTGGAAAAGAGCACATGGTCTAAAGACAAGTTTTAAAGTTCAACTCCTTTTGTGTGAATAAATAATGCTTACTTCATTACTGTAAGTATTGGGTCCGCAAGGTATGCAGGCTTTCTTTCCGATTGGCTGCTCGGGCCTGATAATGGTATTTGAGGGACAGCTTTGACACACTCCAGTGCCGTTCATCATGTAGTGTCCTGGAGGGCAGGGGACGCAGGCAGACACAGAGTCAACGGCAGCCAGAGCACACTGGCGACATTCTGATGCCACACCCCCAATCACATTAGTGAGGTGGACAGAGTAGATCTTAGCATAGTCAGAGCTGTATTCATTTTTCTGTAAGACAGGCACACAGCAATAGATCAGCAAACGCTTTTTTGGAGTCTAAAATATCTGTTACTGTTACTTATATCTGTTAAAAGTGAAAACAAAACAGAAAAGAAGTGAAAGATTGTAGTTTAATCTTACCATACTGAATATCCCAGTGCGCTGAAAACCCCAGGTGAAGCTAACAGTGTTATTGCTTTTAATAAGATAAGAGAAGGACTGCTTCCCTCTACTGCTAGACCAGCTCTCCACAATATTACTCCATTCATTTTGCCCCTGCAAAGAGATGTAGACAAATCTTAGACATTAATACTCCTTAAATGAAGGAATTAAGAAATAACAATGATTGTACCATTTAAAAGTTTGGGGTAAGTAAGGTTTAAAAGAAGAAGAATACTTTTATTCATTAATGATGCATTACATTGATCAAATGTGACAGTAAAGACATTTATAATGTTACAAAAGATTTCCATTTTTATTCTTTTGAACATTCTATTCAAACACATTCCTTAAATATATTAACCAGCACAAACTTTTTTCGATATTAATAATAAAACTTGAGCACCAAACAAGCATATTAGAATTATTTTTGCTAAAGATCCAGCATTGCCCTCACAAAAATAAGTTACATTTAAAATATATATTATAAAACGGATAGTTCTGGTCTTTGATTCTGATTGGTTGAGCCACGTTGCAAACAGTTGTAAATTGCACTAAAAACCTACACCTTTGTTTACTTTGTGTGTTGCTTGGCAACCACTTTGTTCCAACCACAACTGTTTCTGAGGAACGACATTGTTTGGTGGAAGAATACTGTTTTTATTAATATCATTACACTTATTTGTTCTGTTTTATTTTGTGAAACCTTACTAAGTATATGAAATAACCATTTTATAAAAGCAATAAGCCCTGTGAAGCCGTGGTTTACAGTGAATTTATAACAGCTAAGGGTGTTTTAGGCACGACGCGAAGCGGAACAACGCCCCTTAGCTGTGATAAATTCACTGTAAACCACGGCTTCTTGCTTTATTCCAATATAAATGTGACCCTGGACCACAAAACCAGTCATATGGGTCAATTTTTCTAAATTGAGATTTATACATCATCTGAAAGCTGAATAAATAAGCTTTCCATTGACGTATGGTTATTGTTAGGACAGGGCAATATTTGGCCGAGATACAACTATTTGAAAAACTGGAAAATGTGGGTGCAAAAAAATAATAAAAATATTGAGAAAATCGCCTTTAAAGTTATCCAAATGAAGTTCTTAGTAATGCATATTGCTAATCAAAAATTACGTTTTGCTATATTTACAGTAAAGTACAAAATATCTTCATGGAACATGATTTTTACTTTAGAAAAATCTATAATTTTGACCCATACGACTGCCAGTCCTGTGTCCCCTTGTCTTGTTTTTTTTCTCCCCATTGTGCCTTCCCCTTGATCCAGTTTCTCCTGTGTTTGATTATTCTTTGGTTTCAGCTGTGCTTAATTAATTATCTAGTTTTCTCCCTGTACTTAAGTCCTGTGTTTCCTTGTCTCTAGCGTCTGGTGTCTTACGTCATTCGATGTCTCCAGCGTTCTCGTTGTTCCCTGCTTGTGTTTCCATTAAAGACTGTTTGAATTGCACTACTCCTCGCCTCCTCGTTCCCTTGCTCCCTGTGTATCGTGACAACAATATATTTTTGGCTATTGCTACAAACATACCCCAGTGACTTAAGACTGGTTTTGTGGTCCAGGGTCACAAATTATTTTAAATTATACTAATATTTCACAATGTTGCTAATTTTACTGTATTTACTGTCTTGGTGAACATAAGACACTTAAAAAATATTTTTAAAGCTCTAATTGTAAATGTCATATACAATAGAATAAAATACAGTCAAACTCACTACTATGAAATACAGTTTACAATCAGCTGTACACTTTGTTTCAAACACAAATGTTATTCTGGAAAGCTGAACTCTCTCATTGTGTTCACTCAGGGAATGAGGCAGGCTGGAAAAGGAAAAAACAAAATATATTGATCAAAATATTAATCTCTTGTATTAGCATTAATGTTGTCTTCATATGAGATATTGAGACCATTAATAAGATGCAGATGCTATTAGTTACCATCTGTATGTGCTCACCTGTATCCAGGTACTGTGAGTGTCAGCATCATGTAGTCAGAGTCCTGATTGCTTGGCGTGGTGTAGATGTACTCGCCCGCAACCTCCCAGCCTGTTACAACAAAACCCATAACTCACAAACACCTATGACAGAATGACTCGGTCTACAAAAACTTTATGCCCTAATCAATGGCTCACTTAAAATTATATATTAAATTATAAAGTTATATCAAATTTGCATAAAACTGCGTGGAGAGCTAGTGAGGAGATATTTAGGCCTACCTGTGCTCCTCTCAGTGCTTCTGTATTCTGAGCTGAAGACTGAACTCCTCATATTGCGGGGCATTTTGTTCCACCATTTATATTCAAAACCCACTACTGGTTCCGTTCCAGCGGGACACTCTGAGCATTCTGAACACATGTAACATGATCATTTCTAATAGTGAGCTCTGTTATTGATACACTACAATAAATGTACTAAAGCATACATGTTATATACACATGTAGTGTTGCCATCTAGAGATAGAACAGAGATGCATATGCTGTTATAGGTGAGTGAAATCGTTAATTGTTATCTGCTGGCTGTCTCTCTTTACCTGTCCCATTTGAATAGAAGCCATGTGGGCAGGGTTCACAGGTGGAAGTGTTGTTGGAGAAGAATCCTGGATTGCACGGAGGGCAGGCCATCATCTCCCCTGAAGCCGGAAGCTGCACTGCCCCCTCCACACTCTCACTGCAGATCTTAGGCTCGATCCACTTATACATCAGTTGTGTCTAAATATATATATAAGCA
This sequence comes from Barbus barbus, assembly GCF_936440315.1. NCBI lineage: Eukaryota > Metazoa > Chordata > Actinopteri > Cypriniformes > Cyprinidae > Barbus > Barbus barbus. The sequence continues at coordinate 18,464,226 of NC_136756.1, forward strand.
GTCAGTTGTCATCTGGAGATGTTACATCAATAAAATAAAATAAAATAAAATAGCCATCTGGAGATGTTACATTAATAAAATTAAATTAAATTCCCTAGATTTGTTGGATTTTTTTTGTGGTACCTGACCACTGGAGTCACATGGTGTGTGAGTATAGAAGTAATCAGTTGTCATGCAGGGCGGTCGCTGTAGACAGGTTCCAGATCCAATTTCTGGAGTAACACGACAGAGGAAAACGCCCATGGCATTAGGAAAAATACACACTCATTTAGATAAAGTGATAAAACACAGTAGGCAAATCCCATAGGGTACAGGCACTAGTGCATGCAGGTCATTTACATGAACATTTACTTTCATGAGCTTACATTTAAATGCTTGATCACATCTATGCAGATGTAATGTTTAAAGCCCTTTATAAGGCATATGATGGGTGACCACCGGTCATTTAAAATAACTATGCTTACATTCCTCATGGTTTTCTAGTATAAGACTGATATATGTTAGTTTAACTACAAAATCATTCAATAATTATATATATATATATATATATATATATATTAAAAAAAAAAAAAAATATATATATATATATATATATATATATATATATATATATATATATATATATATATATATATATATATATATATACTTCTTTTAATTGAAAGACTTCAGGATAATTTATGCACCTACACAAGGAATATAAATATGTTGTAAGTATACACAAAACACCCTGTAAACACTCATATACTTGTCTAAGTACAGATGAAAAAATAACACTACGAGCAATAATAAATGTGAAATGATAACAGTAGCAGCTGATGACTAACCTGAATTAACATGAACATTGCTTTAAAAATGCTGAGACACAAACCTGAATATTTGTCCGCCTCACAGGGTTGGCATGCAGTGGCTCCCTTATTAGAGTACGAATTAGCAGGGCATGGCATACAGCGGGCAGCCCCTGGTTTGTCACTATAGGTACCAGGCTTACAGTGAAAACACTCAGATGTATACGAGACACCTGAAGAAGGTCAATTATTATTTACTAAGTCAATTTTTTCATGCATTCAAATTCAAGCCATCTTTTTTCAAGGTAGTGCACAATGAATTGTGATGGATAAATACCTGAGATGGCAATGTTCTTCAGTAGAACCGGTTTGGCAGTGTTGGCAGCCAGAGAAAAACCTGTTGTTCTCCAGTACAAGACATTGTTACCACTACTCAGCTGCACCTGGATAGATAGCAAGAAGAAAAGGTTTTGAGGCCTGAGGCTTCTACATATTCTCTGAAACCACACACATACACACACAGGGGTGGATTTAGTGAATTGGGGGCCCCAGGCAAAAATAGGAATGGGGCCCTAGACATTTGCACACATTTACATTTATTCATTTAGCTGACGCTTTTATCCAAAGCGACATACAATTGCTATATATGTCAGAGGTCGCACGCCTCTGGAGCAACTAGGGTTAAGTGTCTTGCTCAGGGACACATTGGTGTCTCACAGTGGATTCGAACCCGGGTCTCTCACACCAAAGGCATGTGTCTTATCCACTGCGCCATCACCACCCCAAGGTTGATTTACCTAAATCAACCTTGAGGTTCCTTTTTTTGTTGGGATGCTTGCTGCTTCTCAATGGTGCCCCATAGCTGTGTCCAATGTTTGTACATTTTTCATGTACATGTTATAATGGGATTCTTTCATTTACATTTGCATTTATTCATTTAGCAGACACTTTTATTCATTTATGTTGTAGACCATGAAATAGCAATTTACCGTTGAGATGCAAGTTATAACAAAAAACTAAAATTATAAAATTATAAAACCCACAATTGAACCGACGAAAGGGATGAGTCAGAAGTATAAATTATTATATTATTTAAAATGGGTTTATGTGGGTGGATTTTCACATTGGTCTGAACAAAAACTGCAGACCGGATTATTGAAAATGCACATTCATTCTCTGCCAGTAGGAGGTGCTTTTGGAACAGCAGAAATATGCTCTGTAAACAAAGCAGCGCTCGGCTAATAAATTATACTTTATCAGGTCAAATGAAAATGCCATCGAAACTTTTCTGAAGACAATCGGTTCCCTTCAGAGGTTCATTCTTATAAAAAATGTAATTAGTGAGAATGAGAAAAGTGTGAATATAGCCTATATTGACGAGGAAAGTCCACTGATTTAGATATTTTAACTTGGGGCTGTCAATCGATTAAAATACTTATTCGCGATTAATCGCATGATTGTCATGTGTTAACTCATGAACATTTGCAACTTAATCGGACATTTTTATCTCTAATCAACATGGGCATGGACCAATATGGATGCTTCATGCAATATATGTATATTATTAGTGAAACCACAGTTAACAGAGCATGAAGAGTAAGTCATGTTTCATAGGTCATATATGTTTTTCAAAGAACTTGTTCATGTCTATTAGACACATGAAAAAAAAATAACATAGAAATACCAGGTTCCTATTACTTCTCTTTCTGTGCATTGAGCAATTTTCTTGCTACATTTGCAGACAGGGCAGCTCACTTCTTCTGAACATGCAAAATGTACATTTACTATTTATTATAGGTTTTAATTGTCTATATTATATATTGTATTTTTGCTGTTTTGTACATTGCCTATTTGGATATTTGTATTATTCTTTATTATCTGTGTCCTGTCCTGTCTTTCTGTTGCACTGTGGAGCTTCTGTCACTAAAACAAACAAATTCCTTGTATGTGTAAACATACTTGGCCAATAAAGTTCATTCTGATTCTGATTCTGATTATTATTAGGCTACATTTGTTTGCCTCTATGTGCCACATACTGTATTTTGATGCAGCTAAATTCTCAACAAAACTGTTTTCATTAATACATTTTACTGTTTCTGTTGTCAGACAACGGAATGAATATGTAATATTGACTGAAACGCGACAAATTAAGACTACATAACCAGCTCTCCCTTCCAAGATGTTAATCTGCAAAAAAACTGATTTATATCGTCTGATAAAATCAAACAGGCTACACATAAGATAAAGACAATAGCTGTGCTGTGATTTCGGCTATGCCTGCATGTAAAATGAGAGAAGCAACATATCTGTGTTTTAACAGAAAGCGCCGCTCGCTGTTACAGAGCAGACGCAGAGAGAGTAACATAGAGAGAGAGGTGTGTGCGCGCTGGGAAAGAGAGAGCTCGCGTTCGCGCAGCAGTCAGCTTCAGATGCATAATATTTCCATTTGCTACAACCAGGAAACACAAGAAGCACGTTCAACTCGGACACGCAGACGGTTGTCGTGGTAATAAACGCCGTAAACAGAAACTGTTCGCGTGTCCGCGCTTAATGCGCAACTCGTCGCCTATGTGACAAGTATTTTAGGGGGCCCTTGGCTTTTGGGGGCCCAAGGCAGTCGCCTACCTTTGTCTAATGGGTAAATCCGCCCCTGCACACACACACACACACAAACACACACGTGTTGAGTTTCCATAATTTATGGGGACATTCCATAGACGTAATGGTTTTTATACTGTAAAAACTTCACCTAAACCTACCCCTTACAGAAAACTTCATTTTGTATGCTTCATAAGCTTGTTTCCTCATGGGGACCAAAACATTTTCCCACAAGGAAAAGGATTTCGGATAATGCCATTTTTGTGGGGACATTTTGTCCCCATAATGTAGGTTTTACCAGGATCACACACACACAGACTTACATAATGATAATCCCAATCACTTTCTGATATCTTCATCCAGCGACGCTGAGAGTCTGTAGACTGACACTGGTCATTCTGAACCTGTTAGCACATGCATATCAGATCCCATATCATCCAGTATCTAACACTGGCACATTTGTGGTTGTTACGAAACTCAATTTATTAATTTTACATTGCCTATTAGATGTTATTTATATATTAAATATAAAAATGCCCTATATACAAATTCCATTTAAGTAACCATAATTTTTTTTTAAATTCTACATATGTATATTTGGGGAAAAATATATAAAAATATAGCCACAGTACTTACATAAAACTCAAAAAACATGTGGTTGTCTGGATAGAAGTATTGGAAGGACACAGATCCAGGCTTCTTTAGACTCACAGCATATGAAAGAGTTGAAGTGCACTCATCTGTGTTAGAGGCAATATAGTCACCTTTTGAGATCCATGTTGAGCTGCACAGATGCAAGAGACACATGCAATGGGTCCCCATTAAATCAAATTTCCACAAATGTCCATTCTTTGGTTTCATTTTAATTCCAAAAGATTCAAGGTCCTGACTCGTCAAGCACATTTGCATAAACATTCTGCGCATGCAATTACTGTTAAGGGAATGTTGAATGGCTCAGCCATCCACTTGATCATGAATTTTAAGCCCTAGCACCTGTTTGCATATGCTGAAATGCAGTAGCTCTTATTTTTTCATACATATATGAGTCACTCACTTGGAGCAATTTGTGTGAGTGTCTCCTAAGTTCATACTGATGCCATGGCTGACAAAGCCAGTGGGCAAAGTGTCCCACTCGTCGAAAGCAACACCCGTCCCAAGAGAATAGGTCCCTGCAACGCATTTCTGACACTCTTGAGTTCTCATGTCCAGAAATTCGCCTTCATTACAGCTAAACGCTGACAAAAGAGAGAAAAAACAACAAAGATTAAAGTATCTTAATGTATTTCTAGTTTTGAAAACCCTGCACCTGGTAACACAGCATGCTAGAGACCGTTATTGGCGGTGTGTGTGTTGCAGTTACTCACTGCAGTGGGTGCCTTTGACTGGATCAGGCAGGCCAGTGCAGGTCTCAGGCTTGTTGGGTATCGCTACTCTCCATCGAGAGCCCAAAACGTCACAGTCTGTGTACTCAAAATGATAATCGGACTGCAAAATATTGAAACATACAAAAACAGCTGCATTGAAATGTCATTCATTTTGAAAATAAGACAAAGAAAAGGATCACTGTAAAAAGTTTTGTGCACGGTAATACATTTGTTGGTATAATTGGAGATATCAACCACATAAACCTTATTCAGTAATGATTAATTTAGTGTTGAAGTAAGTAAATTATATTGTATAGCTATCCAATTAATGTAGAAAAACAGATTAAATGATAAAAAGCTGACGTGGAGTGTTCAACAGGTACCTACTCACCAAATAAATTAATAAATACATGGAAATGAAATGCTGATTTGAGTTGGAATTATTTTATATTATGTCATTTATACTGTCATAAAGCTTCTGCTAAGAAAAAAGTTTTAATTACAATACTATATTACAGCAATATTAAAACTGCAGTGGTACAAAGTCTGTCTCTGAGTGCTCTTAGGTAATTTTCACTACCGTTGATAGCTGAGATGCACAACTCATCATTTTGTGCTTCACAGACATAATATAAAATTGTGGTTACCAACATCTTGTTTATAATGTTCCTCTGGATTATATGTCCTTCTAAAATACTGCGTAAGATCAATATTTCCACAGTAGGCGGATCCACCCACTGAAGATCAACTTCAAGGAAGTCTTCGAATCCTTGTCTAAACAAACAGTCTTAAGCAGGTATTATTTACTCACCGTTATGCAAAGCAGGAGAGCCTGATAAAATAAAATCTTGAATATATATTAACATCTCCAAACATCTTGTTTATCAGTTTATCCTAATTTAACGAAGGACATAATTATCTGTAACAAGATACTTAAATGCTTAAAGGTGTGGTTTAAATGAAATAATTATTTAGACTCAAATGTTGACAGCTAACTCCCCCAAAGAACAGGCTGCTGGCAAGAAACAAGAACCTAAATTAAAGTGACAGAATGGCACCTGAGGTAACAGCAGACACTTCACTTTCACAGAGCAAATCAGAATGACCCATGTGAAATTAAACAAGATTAATAGTTAACAAGACCTCAATGTGACGAGTAGTCGTGCTTCCTAAGTGCTTTGTGTTAGTGCAGCAACATTAGTAATGTTTAGTAAGAAAGAAAGAAAGTTGTTGTTCTGCGCAAGCAGTCCACGCCATAATCCTCACATCCATATAAATGATGAAACCGAGAAACCAAGGAAACAGAACAGACTGACATTTGTTTCTATGGTGTCTTTTAGGGGTCAGATTAATTGATGAATCTCTTACTCCCACAGAAAACATGGGCTGTTTTTTTCCACAAGGTTAATGGAAATTTTCACTTGGTCCATTTTCAGTTATATTTGCAATAATAAAAATGTTTTAAAATTATATTATTATTATAGACAGGTATATCAGTTCATGTACACCAATAACAATGCAGCCATTTGTCGGCTGATCATAACAGCAGATGCCCCTTTCACACAGCTCTCTAGGGCCAACGGACAAGCTTATCTAGACATGATAAAGTAAATGGGTCACCCATTTCCATGATGATGTTCACTCTTATTCAAACATCATTATTTTCTTGAGGGAAAAGACGACCGAGAGCTAAAACATACATACAGCAGAATGTTAACAAGTTTACTGAACGCTAATACTAATGATGCATGTGAGCTTTTTATTAACTAAGAAAACATCCAGCTCACATACCTTACTTGTTTTATTAAATATGAGCTGTCAGGCTCCTTTTTTTTATGAAATTTGTACGGTTTCTTTTTTGTAAAGTGGCGTCATGTGATACACATTACAATTTTCTCAGCATGTAATCAATGAGGAATAACAATGCTTTCTGTTACTATTACTGGACCTTACATGATATATATTTTTTATAGAATGTACTGGCCTAGTCCTCCAAGACAATGTTGGCTGTTTATAATGATCAATATTCCATAAGCAGCAGCATTAGCTCACAAACGTGTTATTCTTTTAATGCATGTTCAGCCAGTCAGACAATAATTTCAGTGCGTTATGTAGTTCTAGCAGCTGTCAGAAATAAACAGCATATAATAAATAGTTCAAATCACTTGAAATTACGTTGTTTTAAAAGACTGTTGTAGTACCTCACGTTACTGTCTCAGAAAATCTGTAGGCCTATAATACACGGTAAAGTAGCACCTACCTCTTTGCAGCTGGGTAATTCACTTGCCCCCGTTAAAAGTAAGTGAAGCAGAAAAATAACAGAAACGCTTTGCGTACCAACATTGAAAAGCACATGGCTTAAATACATTTCTGTTTCCAAAAGATACGTTGACTTCAGACAAGGCGTGTGACCGTAACAGATGTGGTGTAAATATTGCTGGGCTTTTATCCAGACACTGTTTGCACATACTAAACGTGTAACGCGCTCTGCTCTCCTATTGGCCAGTCTCTTTGGGATGGAGTCCCAACTGCAAACGTGTCCCTCTTGTATAGATAAATGTCAAGACATTAATATTCGTAAAGAAAAAAAAAAAAAATCACATTAAGCACCGAGAACACGGCTGAATGACAAACAGTATGAGGTCTACATTTGGGGAAACATTTTAGTAAGTAGCAGCAAATTCTGGGGAAACTAAAATTATTTTTTGCTGTTGTAAAAACAACGCGGTAACAGCCAGCCAATCAACTGTTAATATAAAGGTTTACACCAAAATGCGCTTGTCTGTAAGGTTAGTTAGCATATTTACGTCTCGAGCTGTGGCGCTGTAGACCTGACGCTCACTGCTGGTCTCTAGGCAACGGTAGGAGGGACAACAACAAAAGTTACAAGAGAGATCCCAAACCGTCGATCTGCTACATACTACATAACTTACTCATTTGGATTTACTGTGGAAATATGCCACAAGAACGAGATCCTTTTCCATTCCCGCAATATGAGAACGATTATACATTTACAGGGAGTAAGGAAATTCAGGTAATTCAAATGATGAACTTCAAACTTTATAACTTTTCTAGTTCGTATGCTTTTTGATTATAGCCTACATTTGCGTTTACATATTTCTTACTTTTAACCTTGCTTGATCAGAAACTGCCATATGACAAGCCAACCCATCTCGCACAAAACGACGAACCCTGGAGGAGACTCCATAACACGACTACACACGCCAGCTCTCGGCGAAATGCCTTTCATTATGACACTACAGTGAGTTGATGTAGCCTAACCTCGAAGGAAGACTTGAATGTCCTTAACGTTACTACTAGCTACTTAAAAATTAAGTACCTGAAGTAAATCCAAGCATGTTCTGATTCAAAGCTGTGTTTCTGAAATGTACTGACTGCTAAAATGTTGTCACAAGGCACCAAAGGACAGTCTGGACATTCATCTAAAATCCACATACGATCATCATCTAGGATTACTTCAAAACAAAAATCAAACCGTGACGCAGAAGGAAACTGTTGCATTGGATAATGGGTAAGGCCTCTAAATCATTTATATTATATATTATAATATATTATAATATATATTATATATTGAATATACGAGTTTATTTGCAAAAACAGATACCCTTTATTAATTTTCATAAATCATGTTTTTTGTGTTAGCTGTATTTCTTAGATATTTATTTTTGATACTTTAATGAAATAAAAAAGACATCCAAACAGCAGAATGTTTAGTTTAAAGGCTCAGTAAGGCTAAAACTCGCAGCCATTGTGTTTTTTCCCCACACAGGACACTGAAAAACAAAGAATTAGAAGAATCAATGTGCGAGACTGCAAACAAAGGATTGAGAGTGTGGGTCGACACCCAGAAGGCTTCTATATACAGTATTAAAGGGTCCATAGGTGAGATTCAATTCTCAACCCATAAGGATATTTTTTAAAAATGAAGCGTTACAGAATTTAAACACGGTGTTTTTTTATTTTTTTATTTACAGAGTCTCACCACACCGCCTCTACAAACCGAGGTTACTCTCGTAAGCATGATGGCGGATTTTACTCTACGTAACACAAAACATATGATTTACAAGTTAAGACGGGTTATCCGTACTCCCACCAATCAGTTGTTAAACAATGGGTAAAATAAATGCCACGTATAAGGGCTTGAAAAAAAGAGAATAAAAGAACCGTAGATATGCCGGTGTGGTCTCTTTAAATGAATAACGCTACAGTACATTTGTCGTGCAGCTCCGTGATGCTCAGACTTCAAGGACTCGCTCACTGTGAAGTAATGGTGAGATCAGAATCGCTGTTATACTCAGTGAACAAGCAAAACATACAGGACCGAGATCCAGCACCCTGCCTGTTCTAGTATATCTGATCGACTCATCATTTCTTACCACAGTTTCAACTGTGGATGCCCCGAGTTTTGTGAAAAGCCTCACGATCATCGCTACAAAAAGCTCCCGAGTCGGTTATTATCATCTCTGTATCCGAGCAGGGCAACAACTCGGACCAGATCAAATAAGATCACTGTGTAGATTTTTTTAAAATTATCTCATTCACTCACACACATACTCTCACAAAACACAAACAAGCACTCTCACAGCACTCACTCCACACACAAGCGAACACATTCACTCAATGACCTCACATCCTGCTTGACGTCAATAAGTAGCACTTTGGAATCATGGGAAGCTTTTAAACAACCATTAAAAATCACACTGACCTCTTGTGGTTAGTCACGGTAAGATTTTATAAATTGAGGAGCATGCGCGCAATATGTATATATATATATATTTCAACTAATTATATTATAAAATTATAATACTTATAGATTAGTGATTATTAGTTGATATAACTTAAATGTAGAGGAGTAAACAGAGAGTAAAACTACATAATTTGGACAAGATTTTCTATTGATAATAAAGTAACCCTGTCAGAAAACAAACGCCTCTTAACACAGGCATTTGATTATTTAACTAGCAAAGACGGACGTCTGTCGGTCTTTTCATTTGTCTTACTGAGGAAAAAATAAAGAGATCAAGAGTTAATATTTCCAAGGAAGGAAGCTCAGCACTGATGTCTACGGTAATTAGTTAATCTGGCATCCTGCGTGCCTCGTATAGGTTCAGAGTAATCTGGAATGGCGTAATGAGTTTCAACGTAATGTCTGCAACAAGCATCACTGAACATAAACAGAGCAAACGTTGACCGAAGGCCATAGCTTCGACTCTAGTCGCACAATGCTGGACCTGAACACGACAAAAAAGCAATCAACTGTGTGCGTGGAGGTGAGTGGTCCTAAAAAAAAAAATGTAGTTCGAGCTTATTTTATGAATCTTAAGTGAATGATTGCTGGTGTTTGATAAAGTCACTCTCTTTTAGTAACTGAGTTTAGAGCTTTTTTAAAAAAAATGGGAAAAACGATTATATCGGAATTAAACGTTTTTATTATGCAGTTACTTTTCCATAGTTCATTTTAAGAGGAACAATAGGTGTTTGTTTAGCTGCTGGTTTTAGCATTTTTATGAAGCTTATTTACCTTGAACACAACAAGAAGTCCCTTTCAAATATAAAAACTATCTTATGAATTAAAGTGTTTCTGGAGTTATTCATTGTTGCATTAACAATGCACTTAGCCTTTACGCTAAATTTTGTTCCCATGTAATAACGTCAGTCCCAGCAAGTCGTTTTTATGACCCTATCACAAACCTTGATATAATTTGCATGAGTCCTGTGTTTCAGTCAGTCTGATGTCATGTTGGTTTAGGAGTGTGGAGATGGGACAGGGCTGTGTTTGATGTGGCTGACACACAAATGGCCATTGAGTGTGGCTCTGTTGGATCCGAGTAAACCGGTTTAACCCGGTCTTGGTTATAAACACTATGCCCCAGAAGATTAACGTCTCATTAAGAGGTGGACTCGTCAAGGTCCCTAAAATGTCCCTGTAGTCCAAACAGTAGAATATAGTACTAACAACGTCAAATTCATAGGTTCACATGCAATGCACGAAGATCTATAATGTGTGTCCTGGGAGTAAAATGCTAGTAGATTTGGATCAAAGCATTTAGCAATAAAAACTTTTAAACACAGCCAGAACAAGGATACACATTTCATGTGACTAAATTGTGTTTTTTTTTTTTTGTTTGTTTGTTTTTTTTTGGGTTCATGCAAAAGCGTGTCTGTCTCCTGTTACATACATTTATACAAAATGGTTAAGTCAATAGTTATTGATAGATATAATGGTTTTTAATAATAATAATTTATTAAATTTACTAATTTAAAAGGCTTTCCTGTAGCTCAAATAGTAGAGCATGGCGCTAGCAACGCCAAGGTCATGGGTTCGATTCCCAGGGAAAGCAAGAGCTGATAAAATGTAAAAACTGTAACTTGAATTCAATGTAAGTCGCTTTGGATAAAAGCGTCTGCTAAATGTGTAAATGTTACAATAATAATTAATAGTGGTGGTAGTAATAATTTTGCAAGTTTGTATATATTCAAGTTTGAATGTAATATTTAATGCTTACTACGGAAAGCCAATTTTGAACTCCTTTTCTCTGTCCTATTTGCTGTAGTCATATTTCAGAGCCTGTGTTTCAGAGGTCAGTTGGTCGAAAATAACTTGAGAGAGCCTCAGTGTTGAGCTATAAATGGTCCTCTTTGCTTCATTCAGTAAATCAAGTCAACACACATTAGGAGGCAGAGCATGTGTCATCTCAGTCCACTGAGCTGATTTGATTCTGTGCTTTCATCAGCAGGTGGACATGCTGGCACTATTTTAATAGCATTCTAGAAGTAACCCATTTATTTGGGTGAATTTTATTTGATTTAAAGTTTATATTAATGTATATTGATATTTTATCACTTTTATTGTTAACTTTCTCTCCAGCGGCCAGGATTCAGACATCACAGAAAAGGTACAGGCACTGACTATGCTAAGAGTTTAATTTACATTGCATCATGTAAACATGTAGACATAATTTTAGACATCTTACAATTTGCTTCTCAAATAAACAAATGTCAAATCACAACTGAAGATTTGTTTGTTCAAAAGTCTAAAGGTTTCAAATCTTTATCTTTTCAGAGAATTGTGTGTATCATTCTCCTGTGTCCCAGCAAAGCACAGACAGTGGAGACGAGTTTGTTCCGCTCAGGAAATTGAATGGCTCACCTGGCGAGTGTCCCAGTCGCCAGAATCTACATAAGGAGCTTCTGCTCAGCCACAAGAGGTGAAAAATAACACCTAAAATGTTTACTTTGCAATTATGGCATACATCAACATAACTAAATAATTTGCAAAAAAAAAGCAAAGTAAACGCCAAGTTGAAAGATGCGTTTTAAATTTGCATCAAACCTACACTAACCTGCATTTATCCTTATGAACTTTTTTTTTTTTTTTTCCCAGAGGCCTTTTGTTCGAGGAGAAACCAGAATTGCAGCGTGTGTTACAGCAGAGGAGGCTTGACCTGCACCGAGAGGAGGAACTTGCCCTCCGACCTCCTTCTGACCTGGAACAAGAGCTCCGTAAGAGACAGCAGAAACTGCAGGAGGTACTGACCAATCTCTGTCCACTTAATGTTCCTTATTACTGAAATAGAGGTCAAGAGTTTTGCCAGATGCAAGGCGGTATTTTTTTATTTTTTTTTATGAACTGAATTGTAGCTATGTATTTTGTTGAATGGACTTCCACATTTCCTATATTTTAGTGTTTTTGTGAAGTTCAGTTTTAAATATTTCTCCACAGTATGAGATGGAGGAACAGAGGCGCATGGAGAATGAGAAGAATGTTCCAGAATTTGTACGAGTGAAAGAAAATCTGCGTCGCATACAGTCGACTGAATAAAACAACTGGAAGGGCCTATGGAGAAGAAATGCGCCTTGTAATTTTTACTGTTTTCATATAATAAAGGAGAATGTTATGAAATTAAGTTGCATACAGCTATCATGTAGTTTTGTAATGAAGCCCTCTATTTAAATGTACTGTAATGTTCTGTAAACTTGAGTCAAATTAAAGCTATTAATGTCTTGTATAATATTACCCTGTCTGTCTTTTTTCTTTTCTCTTCACCAGTAATGGCCTAATACTTTTGATTTATGATGCTATGACTTTCCTATTTGACATACAACGTCTGTCAAGGAGGTGACCAAACTGTCATACTTCAATGGGACTTTCATATTGAAAAGTCAGTTACTTCCTAGCAACCAAATGACAAAATATTCAGCCACATCTCGGCACCATAATATCCTAGCATGGTCTTATTTTATTTTTAAATGGAGCCTACTTCGCTTTTTTTTTTTTTTTCCTCCCCTACACTAGAATTCCCAAATCGATTCGGTGTCTCGTTGACTTTGCATTTACAGGTGGCACTTCTGCACGTCGCCAGTACGGAGAGAAATCTCCACGGACTCTTCCTTTCACATGGAAATGCCCGTTTAATTAGCTGATCTTTAAATTCAGGGAGAGGCACGAGGAAAGAAAGCCTGACCATCTGCCGTAGCCCGCCTTTATCAGGAAGGTAACAACAGGAGGCAAATGGGAAGCAAATCGACAAAGAAACGTTTGTAGGAAGAAACTCGAGCCATGTTGTGCTCTCAAAATGTGTATGTTTATAGGCTGACGACAGTTACGACACATACTCTTTCAGCAAATTACTTTGAGCAGTAACGTGCATGTCGCCACGCAGGAAAACAATCAAGTTGTGGCAGCGTGCCATTTCAGACACAATTCATACAGTCCAGAGGACTATTCGCCAGCTGTCCTCTTGTTTAACTCTTATTGTCTCGGTTTTCTCCCGCTGGCTCTGTTAGACACGCCTATCGCAGAAGAAGCGTGTGCTGCCTTCAAAAGATCACGCACGCTTACGAAGCATCTAGACAAACATTCGCGATAGGGGGCAGTTGCGATGGTATCGCCTGGTTTTGTACTTCTTAACTTGTTAACAAGCACGGTCTAAAAATTGTCCTGATTATAATACGAAATAGTCGTCTATTTATGCTAATACGTATGTCACTTTATAAATAGAAACTGGAGAGTATTTCAACTACCTGTCACACTCCCCCTGCGCCAAAACGGTTGGTACAGTCCAGTGGCTTTTGGCTGGCTTGAGTAAAGACTCCAATCCAGCCGCACTGTGGAGTCACCGGCACACGCGCATCTGCGGGAATGGAGTGAACGGAGGGTGTGTATTGGGCTGGATACTGCAAAGAAAGGTATGGTAAAAATAAATATTTGTATTAGAAATATTAAATGCGTGTATTGTCTTTTTTGTGGCATAAATGTAATTTCCACACATAAAATACATTGTATTAAAGCTTTGCACAAAGGCTCCATGAAATCATTCATTCGAAGGCATGCGCTAATTCTTTGATAAGCTCTGTACTCATGTTCTTAAATGTGTTTTGAGTGCATTTATATTTTGGGGACTTAAACCTACATTTACAACATACATAAATGCTGACCATTTAATTGCATGGACTAGCTGCTTATAAGGTCATCCAACATTTTCAAAGCATGTAAATTATTAAAGACTGTTGCTATAATAAAATGAAACCTGAATTGCATGATATTTATGGGGCCCAAGTTGGTTTAGATGCTGATGCATTATGCATAATTGCTTTATGATTGATTATATGGAATATCTACTACAATAATATTTATCTTCACAAGTTCCATGCATTTAAAAGACATGTTTCCTATGCTTGCGAGTGTTGTTTACCATTGATCCAGAACCACTGGTATTGGTACAGCCATTCTAGACATTAGGTCTGTTAAAAGTTAGTTGAAAAGAACATTTTACAGTTAAAGCCATTATTATTTTTATAAAGGCTTACAGGGTTGATCTTTTTTTCAGAAATCCATTGTATATATTAATTAACTTTGTACTGGAATACAGATTGAAGTGGATGTCCATTCAAAAAGGAGAATGAGTCTGTGTTTACTCTGGCAGAGAAACATTCTTTAATTTATTAGCCAAAGGTGTTTTCGTCTTTGAGAGGGTTTTGTCATGCATTCTGATTAATCGCTTCATTTTCATTAAGTGGCATGATGAAAGGAGAGAAGTGGAATCACAAAGACTGTCTTTCAAGTCTCTTCACACACTCTCTCTCTCTGTTTCTCGCTCTCCGCCATGTTTTGCATGGCTTCATTAACATTCGACTGGTTTTTGGCTTTGCACCAGCTGTGGAAATAAGTCACACACTAAATTTTGTCTCTCCCATAACATCTGCATCCACACAATTCAGCATCTCTATAATAACAGGCTCCGCATACAATCTGGGTCATGTTCAAGTCTCCCGTCACATTTTCCAAGCTCTGGCCCTCTCTGGGAATTCCAGACCTGGCCGCAGTGGTAATGAAATTGGCCGAGTAGGCATTTCAATAGATCACAGCCCAACAGACTCATAGGAAAGGGTGTTTGGGAATTTGGCGGAGATGACATGAGAATAGCAGACTATTGAAAATGGGCTTATTCACTGATGTCTCATCTTTATGCTTGACTGCAAGAGAGGATGGGTGGATCTGTTGTGTTATTCTTCGGCTGCTGAGATTGCTGTCGAGAAGACTACGTCCTGTCTGCTCTTCTGGCCTTAATGTGTTTTTTTTAATCAAGACAGACCTAATGTGTTTTCAGGGTGGAGGTCCTTGCAAGTGCAGTTTGTGGGTTAGAAAGGAGTAGGTCATCCAAAAATTAAAATCTGTCATGATTTACTCATCCCATCCCCTTGTGATTTCCTTTCTTCTGTGGAACACAAAAAGAGAAGTTCTGAAGGTTGTGCTGATTGCTCTTTTTCACTCGTTTACAACACAACACGTTGACTTTCAAGGAAATTAATTTAATGTCCATTTGGGAAATATTAGGCATGTAGTGACAGATCTACTTGAATGGTGAAATACTTAGATCTCAAAAACTGCTTGCCAAATTCATATTTAAATCATTTAAAAAATGTAGGAACAACTGGCATTGTGGCGACTGACTCTTTTATTTAGAAGGATATATTGTGCTATATCAGTGCATACAGCCTTTTACGATGAATGGAGACTGAAGCATTCAAGCATCAAAAATGATGCAAAAGCACCATAAATTAATCAACTTTGACCCATGTGCTATATTGATTTGGCATGATTACATTATGATTTGATACAATACTTACTGCAGTGGAAACACAAGTGTTATCATTTGTCTATACAAGTTCCATGCATTAAAAAACATGTTAGTCTTCTGAAGTCAAACAATATCTTTGTGTGAGAAAACAATTCAAGACACTTATTTCAGTAATTGATTTGAAATGGCAAGGAAAAGAGCAGCCAGCACAGTTTTCAGTATTTCTTTGTATGTGTTCCATGGCAGAAAGGCGTACAGGTTTTCAAAGACGTGAGGGTGAGTCAATGTTGGCAGAATTATAATTTTGGGGTGAACTAAAATTGGGAGTTGTTTTTTGTTTAATAAAGCACAGTTTGTCACAGTGACCTAATTCCTGCTGCAGTTTCATCAGCCTTTCTTTTGCCCTCTGTAAGTCTTGTTGTATCAGCAGATACTGACCTCTCAGCAAACTGGCCGCTCGGGCTTGTTGACACAGAGCTTTGCTGGTATTTTTTTTCAGTCGTTGGATTATACTGAGCTGCATCCATCCACATGAGTTACAGAACTGAATGAGGATGGAGCCTTTAGAAGCTCCACAATCACATCCTGTCAAATTTTCTTCCTCAGAACTCAGGAAGCGGGATGATAAGGATCCACGCCGACTCATTAGCAGGGATGTTGTCCCTAGTGATGTGGGTGGGCAACTAGATTTCCCCCTAAAATAGCATTTATATAAATACAGCGTCTGTCCTAGATTTTTTTTTTGCGTGCTTGATACCAGTGCTCATTAGATATAACAAGGAGCCATGGGCCCTATTTCTAAAACACACGATTGGATTTGATCCTAAATTCCATGGATTTCATCCAATATGTCAAAACTGTTCCATAACATCCATACAAACTTTTTGCACCATATATACCAGTAATTCAAACAGTCCAACACTGATTCTGAAAATGTAAAGATAAATAAATAGACAATCGCAATATGCATAAATATTATGTGTGCACATTAGTCATTTTAACTGTGTTGTGGGTATTACATGATTTAATTTAATTCATTAATTAGATTGTTGATTTCCTGGAATGAATGGATGTATGAATAAACAAATAAATGTGTATATGTAAGAGGGATACATTTAGGGAATGTTTTTTTTTTGTGGATATTATATTAATGTATTAATGCCTTTACTTTCTCAGAACATGAAACCTCTTACTTTTTTGTAGGACTTCAAAAAAGCAGTTTTGCAAATGTCATAAATTGAGCTAGTATCTTCCTCAAATCTTGTTACTGGATATGAAAGGATCTTTTGTAATCCTGAAACTCAAGATGATGACAATTCAGTCATAATTTACTCCTCATGTTGTTCCAAACTTTAGGCCACTTTCTTCTGTGGAACACAAAAATGGAAAAATGAAATTGAATTGAATTGAAAAAAATTCTAATACTAAAAAGTATTATTCGTTTTCCATATAATGCAAGTCAGTAGGGTCCGGTGTTGTTTTGAACCCCATTGACTTTCATTTCAATTTTGCCATGATTTATCCACTCTCATTTTTGGGTAAACTTCCCCTTTAAAGAGAAACGTTTCCAGCTTGATTGATTCGTTTTACATCTGTAAGAGGATCCGATTTGTCATTCAACCTCTGCCCAATGCATTAACATGTTCCTTTACAATAACAGAACAAGACTTTATGTAAATGTCACAGCAGTATCTCCTCATCTTACTTTCTCCATACTGAGGCCTGCGAAATCTGAGACGTCACAGTCAGAAATCCCTAAACATTATTTCTAGTAATCCTTTAAAAAAACTTTGCCTGTAAGTTTTCTTCATGGTAATAAGAGAATCCCTGACACGGTTATCTAAGTTATCAGCATTTCCCGCCTGAGGCTGAATCAGCATGGACACATTGTTCCACTTCAAAGCTATGGCGAGTGGGCACTGAAAGAAGAGAGGGGGTCTTGGAGAGAACAGGTGCGGTCTTTGGGAGGGGGAGAGTCCCTTCTGCCATCTGTTGACTGCTAGTTTTCCCCCAAACACACTTCATCACAATTCACACACGCCTGCTTGGTCATAGTGATCCAGGTTGCTATGGTGCTGTATGGGAAGGATAAGACCCCCACATGTGTGCGGTCAACTCTTGGCGCACAGCTATTGTGTTTTGAGACATTCAAACATTTGGGGGGTGTGCGTGTGTGCGCAGACTGAAATAGGGGTGGATGAGGAGAAAGACCAGTTGCATTGTCAGATGTGGAGGAGACGCTGAGGTGCCTGTGAAGGGTTCTTCTCGGGAGGTTCGGTTTTACATAATCGCACAGCCACAAGCCACTATTTGGAAGGCAAATTTACTTAGTGGTTGCTGGACTGGAGAGCAGTAGTAAATGGAGAGTGCTTGAAATCAAACAACGGGTTTCAGTCTTTTCTCTTCCCCATAAACAGGTCACATCTGCAGACTGAACTCGGATATTGTTGAAAGCTGCAGAGTAACAAAAATAAACATGGAGTGTAAGGAGGAGATCAGTGACTCTGATAGCGGGATCATTTTGAACTCTGGTGAGTGCTTTTGTTTTGTTTTTGTTTTTTTAATGATAAATAATATTTAGGAGGGAGCAGAATGCATATCAGTAACCAAAATTTGGTGCTGTAGTCCCAAAGATTTTTATCAGTATACCAGTTGATAAACAGTGAAGTTTTCTAGCTTTATTTTATCTAAATTTATTTTTTTGTGTTAATCATAGATAATATTAAAAACACAAGAATTGTAGGAAAGTCAGATAGTAAAACTCTAGTTTCTAACATGAGCGCTAGAGTTCATTGTGTCAGGGCAGGCCAACTGCTAGCCCCCTGTATGTGTGTGCTCTTGTGTAATGAAATCTGTTGTGATATCCAGGCCCAGACAGTCCCACGTCTCCGGTGAAGGACCTGAACACTCACACACGTGCCATGAGGCTGAAGCAGCAGGCCCTTGAGGATAGACTGAAGCTTTGTGTCTTGGAGCTAAAGAAACTCTGCATTAGAGAGGCTGTGAGTGACAAAAAATGGCATCAGTATTGCCATCTCTGCTAAATTCACAGACATCATATATCATATATGTGTACATATAACTTTTTTTTAAGCATGGGGCTTAAATTTACATGTAAATCAAACCATCACAAATAGCTAGAGGGTCTGTGGAAAATTCTTGAATTGTGACCAAAAATCTGCTTGGACAAACTGGCAGCCAATATGATATTTCCCATTCATTTTCTCCATAGAAATTTCATAAACGTTTTCAATAAAGATTTGTAAGCCATGAACCCCCCCTAATTACTTCTAATCAGGCTAAACAATCACACTACCATTTAAAAGTTTGGGGTTGGTAGAAAGTTTTTTTTTTTGTGATTTTAAAATTACAATGAAACAGTAATATTATGAAATATTAAAATAACAGCTTTCTATTTTAATATATTTTGTCATGTATTCCTGTGATGCAAAGCTTTTCAGCAGCCACTACTCCATTCTTCAGTGTCACATGATTCTTCAGAAATCATTCTAATATGCTGAATTGCTGCTCAAGAAACATTTCTTATTTTTATTAATATTGAAAATGGCTTTCTTGCTTAAAATCTTACTGATCCCAAACTTTTGAAAAGTAGTTTGTATTACATGCAAGCGTAAATTACTTTGCACACACACTGTGTCAAAGTTTCAAAAGAATAGGAAAGTTTCAGTAGGAAAGTCAGCTGGCCCATAAGCATAAATCAGATTGTTCTGATTAAGCTGGGCTTTTTCTTGTTCTCAATACAGCCCTTCAATAGAGGCACTAAAGCAATGTCCAAGAAACAGATGCTTCTTTGCATGTTGGCCCACATGTCTGTCATTCACTATTGGCCAAGCAGGGAGAAGATTTAAGGGCCTAATCATTAAACCATAGGAAAACTCTTTGTGGACACTTCAACAATATAAAGACGAGCATCTGCTCGCTCAAAGATGTTTTTTGTTTTGTATTGACTGACAAACACAAAAGTTTGTTTTCTTTGAGATTAAAATGCCCTTTGTTTTAACAGGAGCTGACTGGAAAGCTGCCCTCCGATTACCCTCTCCTGCCTGACGAGAAGCCTCCGCAGGTCCGGCGACGCATCGGAGCCGCTTTCAAACTGGATGAGGGTTTTATTTCACAAGATGGCGAGGTATAGGCCACAGTTTCTACACGGAGATTACTTTAATAGCTTTAATGCAATTGACTGTTATTTGAGCCTACCTGGCAAGTTTTAAAAATTATTATTTATGGTGGTGAAAGGGGTTTCTTGGTTTAGAGCACTTATATGGAAAAAGATTTTTACGAGGTGCATTTAATCCATATTTCAGCATTTTTAGCTTGTAATCCTGCGGTTGCCCCCTGAAATGTTTGTCTCCAGGAGTCTGAGCTGCACGCGCTTGAGGCTGATCTCGCCCTGCAGCGGCAGATTTATGAGGCAGCCCGAAAGCTCTCCCTTGAGGAGCACATCAGCAAACCGGTGAGGAAAAGCCGACTGCAGCAGTGTAAACGTGAAGAGAAGAAGCTGAAAGAGCTGCATGATGCGATACTGAAACACCGCATCAACCATGGCTGTGTTTCTCCACAGACCTGCTATTCTTCTAGACAGAGAGGTCAGCCAGTCGATTCTCATATGAACTCAATTTTACGCATTATAAAAGCGATTGACTGTATTACTAAAAAGATATGATTTGAATGAACAAATATTTGTTGGTCCATTCCAGATCTTTGTATGTCTGATGACAGCTCACTGTCTGATGCTGTTGCCTTGGATGATGGTAAGTAAGCAACCCTTTTTTCCTCAAACTGATACGTTCACACTCCACTGTATGTGGAAATTTGATGTTTAGACTCTAGGAGTTTGCTAATTTAGAAAACATTGTCTTTTATCTACAGACTCAGACTCTACTCCCTTTTCTACAGCTGTTCTGGGATCTTCCACAGACAGCGGTTTCCAGTGTCTGACTCTCTTGCCCAATAAAGCCCCAAAGCAATCGAGCTCCAGTTCCAGTCTGGACTATGATGCTTCACCCATCCAGAACTCTCCATGGAAGGAGTCCAGCTTGGACCAGCCCTACCAGAAACAAAAACCTTCTCACTCTGCCTGTAGCAGCCGCTCAAGGTACTGTGGGATATTCTAGCTTTGAGTCCCATGGTAGATATTTAATTGCAATATAAGCAAACCTTTACTTTGTGTTCTCAGAGCTCTTTTAAAGGTACTTGATAGAGCATTTGGTTAACATACACCTTACTGTTCAAATGTTTGGGGTTGGTGAGATTTTTTGGTAACACTTTACATTAAGCCTTTATGTATAATGCATTATAAAGGGTTATTTAAGTGTATAATGCATTATAATTATTGATAACGTGTGTTGTAATACATTATATTTTGTCATAAATAATTACAAACTAATTTAAAATGCATAGTGTAACAATGAATTGATAAGCATTATAATGTATTAACTGTGGTTACAATTATTCATGAGATTATAAGATGTATTACAAGGCAAAATGTATGCATTAAAACCACTTTTATTATGCATTATACATAAATGCTTTAAGTGTTACCTTTTTTGAAAGAAGTGTATTGTGCTCATCAAGGCTGCATTTATTTAACTTACAGTAAAAACAGTAATATTGTGATATATTATTACAATTTAGAAGGTCTGTTTTCTATTTTAAATATTTGAAATGTAATTTATTCCTGTGATGGCAAAGCTGAATTTTCAGCAGCCATTTCTCTAGTCTTAAGTGACCCATAAGAAATCATCCCAGTATGCTTATTTGGTGCAGAAACATTATTATCAATATTTAAAACGGTTGTGCTTCTGTGTCAGCAGCAGTCCAACAGGCTCACCAACAGACACAAGAATGGCAGAACTTCCTCCAGCACCCCAGTTTGTGTTTAAGAGTCTGCCAGTGCGAAACAATCAGCCAAACAGCGCCCCCTCCACCCCAGAGCTGCCACTGCGCCGACAGTTCTCACAGTCCTTCAGGTAATTAACATCCAGTATTGGTACTTCAGGATTGTCTGAATAGCTGTTTGTCAAATACATGGCTTAAAATTAGAATAAGACCTAATAAAACCTGTGTTGCATACAAAAATATTTGGTGAAACAGTATCATTTAAATATTTTTGATTGATAAGTTTCAGTTTATTAATGAGCAACATTTGTATTTCTATTCCATCTGCCAAAATGTCTTACCTTACTAATCTGTTATCATCTCCTCTCAAATAGGCTTCCCAGAAGCAAACCAGAATTGACCAAGGCTAGCTCAGACCTGGGACGGGGCCGGATAAAGCTGCCACGTCGACGAGTGACCGATTTCTCATTAGCCTACTCAGTTCAACGTTTATATCAGTGCAGCTCTGAAGACAGCAGCTCCGAGCTTTCCATTTCCTCATATAGCAGTTCCTCCAGCCGAGAGACGACCACCGAGGCACCTAAACCCTGTCCGCCTCCATACGGCTACCATCGCACCGCTCCAAATACAGGACCAAGCCAGCTCAACACCCACAGTACACTCAAAAACAACAACAAAATCCCACCTAACCTCGTGCCTGGCCCCAATCGAGTGAAGATTAGCAATGGGACACCACTTCAGGCAGACATGGCAAGGCTGCAACTCGGACAGAATTCACAATCTGATCCTGTACATACTAATAAACCCGAACGAGTCGAGGTTACTTCACCCAAACGAATGCTCAAGCCTCCCCCGCCATACACAAAGGTGGTCCGCACAGCGTCACTAAGAGAATATCCCAACCACTCCAGCCGTGTTCTTCCTCGAGATGTGGTATCTGGGGAGCTTAAAACCTGGCATCAGAAAAATAATATAGTCATATCCAAACCTCGCTCACTTGAGCGGCAAGGATCGATTCGAATCAAGCGCCCAGAACCGCCGCCCTACCACCAGATTCCCGCTCATAAACAGGTAAAGATGTGACCAATAGGTGTATTTATCAGTACCAGTTTCGTAAATGAAATCTGTTCTTGGTAAATAATGAACATACTTGTTTCTATCCAGGTTTCTCAGAAGGTGATTCTGCATAGGGCTTCTGATGGAACGCCGCTGCAGTGGTACGAAGAGGAAGACTCCGAGATTGTGAGTCAGGTGTAACCTGGTAGAAGAAACCTGGAGGAGATGACACAGAGAATAAGTGCTCTCATTGTACATGTCTTTATTTTTATTTATTGAGCCAATGGACTCACTGATGTGGTTGGAGCTGAGCCAGTGTATGCCTCAATTCCATATATGCCTACATTTGTGATTAAATTTCAAGTCTAAGACTTCCTTGTAAGGCATCATGCCAGATGTTTATGATGAATGTATAATATAATTGTGATTTTATTGATGTCAGGAGAGTGTGGCCCACCTTTTGCAAATGAATGGCCTCATGGAAATGACATAATTTAGTATATATTTGTGTCTGGTACACGATTCTTCATAATTAATGTATTAAGTAATCTCTTAGTTTCCCCGTGTTTTTATTTAATTGAACACATTATGAAATAATATATTATTTTTCCATTATATTTTTTATTTGTGAATTAATATTACCCCTTTCCTAACCATTTTTTTAAATTAGTGAAGTGTTGCTCAGCTACTGTAATATGCATTGTAAGAATAATCCATCTGCGAATTTTAATAATACCAAATGCAGATGTTTTACTTCCTGTTTGTACACTAACTAATTATGAAATATATTTTATATTATTTATAATACACTTTAATAAACAATATTACAGATCGTCATTATTGCCTTGTGCATTTTGTCACATTTTCAGATATTTCACATTGACATTATTTGAAAACAGATGTAGAGTATACATTGACTGCTAGTGTAAAACTTTTATTCTGAGACCATTTCCAACTATACATGAAACAGTTTCCCCTAAAACAAAGTTAGAACATCTACCATATAGTAACTAAGAGCTATCAATAGTGCTTTTAACTAGTGCTGTCAAACGATTAACTGCATCCAAAATAAAAGTTTTTGTTTACATAATATATGAGTGTGTACTGTGTATATTTATTTTGTATATATAAATGCCAACACATGCATGTATATATTTAAGAAAATGTGTTGTTTATATATTAAATTTAAATATATAAATGCATATACATGTAATTACTTTCAAAATATATACTGTGTTTATTTATTTATATATACATAATAAGTAAACAGCACACATACATATATTAAGTAAACAAAACTTTTATTTTGCATGCGATTAATCGCGATTAATTGTTTGACAGCACTACTTTTAACATAGCATTTCTGTAGATATTTATTATAATTTTCACATCCATAAGACGGGGGTTTGCAGCAACCACACTAACATGGCTAACATAATAATTGCGCAAAGAACAGTGAGGTAAATGACAAGGACTATCCAGCGGCAATGATACATCCACTGCATAAGAGGGCGCTGTCTGTAGGTGGAGTCACAAACAATACAAATGATCAGTATGGATTAATAATTCAATAAATAAAAGACTATGTGAAAAAGTAGCGTATATATGAATATGATGAATATGAAGTGTAACTTACAAGCTAATGACACATCTATGACAGTCTCTGAGGTAGCGCTCAGATTTCTTCAGCCAGGCATGTCTGTGCTCCAGCGACGCCTTCCTCCTCAGCCTTTGTTGAGGTAACACTGGCAGTGAACTTGTGTGTCTGTTATTTTCAAAATTATGAAATGGTTAAAATACCACTGCATAACTGTAGCAGAATAAATCTTAGCATTAAATCAAACTTTGTGGATTGTTTATGTCTGCAATGATACATTCAAATTCCTTTATTCCTGAAACTTTTTCTCCATGACTTTCAAAAATAGTGTGCCCATGTTTAAGGTGACCTACTTTTTTACAAAGGTGGGGTCCAGATCAATTTGGGCAGAGGATGTCTCCTCAGGAGCATTTACTGTGGCAGTCTGTGAGGGACTGTCATCTTGAGGTACTACTAGCCTAAAAAAATGTGAGACTTGGATGTGGTTATTAATCACACTTTTACTGTAATAAGTCAGCATAAAACATCATTCACAACCCATTTTATTCCAAAATGTTATGTATTCCCAAGTAAAAAAGGGTATGAAACAAGACAAATTGGCAGGACTCAATTTTATCCATTAGAAATGTGTATAAAGTCAGTCAAAGTTTAACATTTGATTTCATGTTGATAAAAATTCACTCTATATATTTTATAAATTATTTGATTGTGAATGGTTCACCTGTGTATATCATTGGTTTAAAAA
This sequence comes from Barbus barbus, assembly GCF_936440315.1. Lineage (NCBI taxonomy): Eukaryota > Metazoa > Chordata > Actinopteri > Cypriniformes > Cyprinidae > Barbus > Barbus barbus. The sequence goes on from NC_136756.1 coordinate 18,489,335, forward strand.
AAAAAGACTTGACTCAAGTCTCCAGCATATTTTTTTTTTCTGATAATCATTGGTTCCCTGGACAAAAACCCAATGGATTTTTACATTGGTTTTTGGATTATTGTAGAAAAAAATTTACGATCCTTACACAGTCTGTTCATCATTATAATTTCACAAATGAACACCACTTCTATTTATTTTGAAGTAAATACAACTGGCAGATGTAAAAAGCTAAATGTAGGCTATGAAATTACCTACATGATCGATTCGCATGGTATCACATTCACTAAACTGTCAACAACTCTTTCAGTCTTTATTTACTCTGAAAGTTTGAGTTAAACTAGTGTGTGACTATAAACACAATGAAGCTGTGAAAGTGGACTAGTGATTAGATGAGTTTACCAGTGCGATATGATGGCATTTAACATCCCGACAACCTCTGCAGTTCCATTTAACCAGCTGTTAGCACCTGCCTTTTTCAAAATAAGTAAACATGAAAATAACTTGAACTGGGCTTGCACAGACCTTATTTTACCCCAAAAATAAACTTTTACCCAAAACCCAGTGAAAAAATTGACTTCAATCATTGACTTCAGGACGATAGAACCTCAAATGCTAAAATGCTAACTTGTTTCTGGGTTTTGGCCTACAAAAATACATCATCCCTGAAGCTGTCTGTACAGAACAAAAGATCCGTCACTACTTCTGTTACATAGATACGCAACTATATATATACAAACGTATCAAAATTACCCTCTGCTAATTTGGCAGTCATCTGTGTGGTCTGGTTTCTTTGTGCTTGATTTTATCTCTTCACAAATCTCATTGGTCACTGAAGATAATATAGCTTCTGACTCCTTTATTTTTTGCTTCTTCAAATGAAAAAGAAAAGAAAATTACAAGTGCATTTAAACTAAATTAAGATTAGATGTTTATTGTAGTTAAAATGTAATTGAATGGTTGAGACTCATTGTGCACCAACCTGGATTTGCTTTGCAATGATGTTTGTACTGATTCTACGCCGTAACTGAGGCTGAGACAAAAGAAAGAGACTGATGATACTCTTAACAAATCATATAACTCACATCTGTACTGTACATTTTTTATATATCTACATAAATTAAGAAAACAAACAACAAAATCACATTTTTCAAGACAAAGCCGAAGTACAGAGTCAGTACCTTCTGTGAGTCTTTTTCCAGCTTTTCCTCTGCAGTGACACAGATACATTATTTCAAAATGCTAGTGGATGAATTGTAACTTTAACATTGTGAAAGAACTTGAATGGGTGTTTTCCTACCCCACTGCTCACAGACATGTCGCTCTCTGCTGCTTTTCTCCATCTGTTTCTTCATCTCCTCCAGTTCAATGCTATTCCTCTCATGACGGCGCTTCAGGTTCTCCACATGAGACACCATCAGTTCCACTGCACGGCTAACTTTGGCCTCCTACGCAGACACAGAACGGGATTGAGCATATTAAAAGCCCATTGATTGAACCATCAATCTAATGAGATCTGGCTTTGCTACCAGAGTAAAATCTAGTATGGACCGATACCTGATGCACAGCCCCAAGAACCTCTGCTGTGTTGGAGATTCGACCGATGGTGCCCCCGATAATGTTAAGACACAACTCAAGACGCTGGAGAAGCCCGGCACGTTTGATATCTAAACACATTTCCTTGAGTGTCTAGTGGCAAAAATACAATTCTGTGATTGACATAGGCTAAATCTAAAAAAGCAATGTTTCACAAAATCTATTCTCAGACTGTAGTCATACCTCAAGCACTTCCATGCCTCTGTCCACTTCCAGTCTGAGGTTGTCCTCAGCATTGTCTCGAGAGTGTTCCTCTGTCTCCAGCCTCTGACACAGTGTGTACTGGTCACAGCGAAAGGCCAGAGACAGTCGAGAGAAAGCAGCCTGTGCATGGGGTTTGTAAGGTAATGAAAAGCTAAATTAAATTATTTAAAAAATACAATTTAATATTAAAATAAAAAATACCATTAAAACATTTATTTAGATAAAAATACAATCTACATGGAACAGAATTATGAAGGCATGCCAGACTTTAAAGAGAGTGATATTCTTGAAAACCATCACTACACAATGTCCATTTATGTATGTATGTTATCTATCTATCTATTTATCTATCTATATCAAACAGGACTGACCTCCAATTCCTCCTCTGTCATGTCAACACTATGACGAATGTAAAATAACCAACAATGCAGATGGAGTGACATAACAGATATTATAGGAATTTATGTCCACAAACCAAAAATCAAATATCTAGATAACCAAATAAATGGCTGATATAAAGCTAGCTGTAGTAAAAGCTAGCTTTTGTTTTTATCTGAATAAATCACCTGTTTGGACCCAGCCTCACCATAACAGATGACTCTTCTAAGCCAGTTTGGTCCTCATGTCTAGACCCTTCAGAAGAGGAAAAAAGTAACTTCTTTCATATACCCTGTATAGCATGAATGTATGGTGAGTAAATAGTTTTGGCATTACCTTCCTCAGAGTCATTGTCACTGTCCTCTGTCTGGTTGTTGGTCAGAACTTGCTGGTCTTCACAGGCCTAATCAGACGTTATCGTTTAAACAAAATATATCGCTATTTATACTGTAGTATATAATACTATATAGTACTGATTGGAATACTACTTTACCTAAAAAACAAAGCTAATGGAAACGTTCAAAATATTTATATTTCATTCATCTTGATAATCCCATGTAGCAAAACAAATAACTGAGTTATGTCTAAAGAAATGTATCCAGCCTGTAGAAGCTTAACTGAAATACATCCTTATTTCCCCAACATCAAATGTTTAACATTTAACGCTTTAAACATTAAAAACGCGACTTTATTTTTAGTTATGAATTCTGCCACCATATTCTTGTCTATGAACAAAAGCCCTCTACTAACACAAATTCAGTCCAACCTCATTAATCGTCATTCTAATATTCAGATTTACCGCTTCAGCTCAATGTAACGTCCACACAGTATCATTAAATAAAGATACATTTACGCTTGCTTACCATGACATTTGCTGTGGTTTCTTGTTCTCCACCTCGATTCCTGCTCCTAACAGACTCTTAATCTCATTAAGAGATAGTGAAGAACCGAAACACTACCGCAAAATATATTTAGCTTGGTGAGCATACTACAAAACACCACGAAGGTGAGCCATCTTGCAAAAATCGCCTTAGATGATGTAGCCAATTTAATATAAAATTCTTAATTTATGCATGTGAAGTAGTTTCACATCAAGCTTTTTTCTAATAACTAGACAGCATTATACAGCTTCCTTGTGCTCTATCAATGTGATGCAAACATTTGAAAAACTGTTCCAATTAATGCACAATTTTTACACTGATAAAACAGATCAAATATGAAACTTGATATAATTTGCTAAATATTAAGCATTTATTTTAAAGGACATTAGGAAAGACACAAAAACATGAGATTTGGATCAACTCCACATTTATTGTAGAAAATTGAGGAACAGTCTCTAATAGAGGCGCTGTGGCTTTCCCATGGTGCTCTTGATGTAGAGCGCTCTGACGTTCTGCCAGTTCTTCTTCAGCAGAGACACCAGGAAGTTCACAGCCAGGTGGATGTTGTAGACCAGCTCTTCCTCAGTCATCCTGACATGACCAACAGCCACAGCCAGACACAGAACCTGAACATATGACCGTTATCAACTTAAGTAATACAAATTTAGCAGTTAAAAAAATATAGGGTTGATAAGATTTGTGTTTGAAAGAAGAAGTCTCTTATGCTTAACAAGGCTGCATTTATTTGAACAAAAACACAGTAAACCATAATATTGGGATATTATATTACTACATGTACTACAAGTATATTATTATAATACTACAAGTAAAACAAAGCATTTTCTACTTTATTTTAAAATGGAATGTATTGTAATTTGCAGCAGCCAATACTCATTTACATGTGGGGAAACAGTCCTACATTGCCAATTCATGAGCAGTAAAAAAATAAAAAGGATTCAGCATTTCTTTAAAACAGAAGCCTTTTGTAAAAGTATAAATGTCTATACGATCAATTTAATATGTCCAAAGCACTTGAATAAAAACATACCTTCTTCATTTGGAATTTGATGGTGGATTTCACTTCATCCACCTTGGTGCCCAGGTTCTCGTTATGGGTGAGCAGAGAGGGGAACTTTCCTGCCTTGTTGAGGCCAGGTCCCAGGATACGAGGAATCTGCTTGATCAGAGACTCAGAAGCCAGGAAAGCATCGTACTTCTTTGCTAAAAAGAGAACCAACCAGATGCATCAACACAGACTCACTCCAGAACATAAACTATAGCACGTCTTATTGCTAATGTTCTCTCAAAAGGAAACTCACCCAGCTTCTTGACCATTTTCTTGTTTTTGTTGAGCTTTTTAAGAGCCTCAATGTCCATGTGTGGAAGCTCAGCGGCCTTGGCTTCATCACAATGCTGCTGGTCACCAAGGACGCACACGGAGAACTTGGGACGTGGGGTGGTCTTCAGCCTGAGAGGGGCAACAGAAAAGATTGACTGACAAACAGAACCATGTCAGAACCCTTTTGACCCACGTGAGGCAGAACAGAAGAGTCTTACCCATACCACCTCAGCTGGAATCAGGTGTTGATAGCACAGGCATATAATAAAATGGTCGGCTTAGGTATGACAGCATGAATGCAGTCACCTATAGCCTCCCCTCATGTTTTAAGACCCAGGGTAGGGGTCCGCCTGCTTCACCAAGCCAGAGAATGAATGGTTCAGACAGACTACCCGAGGCTGTTCTACACTGCCTGCCTTTAACCTGCCTGCTCAAGCAATTTAATCAACCAAATAACTACCTCATGTCAAGATATCCAGATATTTATTCAGGCAGAGAAAAGGGCAGGCAGACAGAAGGCTGGGCGATACAGTAAAGGTCCGAACCTGACAGTGCCTGAGAAACGCTTGTCCTTCTGGGGATCGTAGTTCTTCAAGCTGATCTGCAGCTCCACAGTCTCAAGAAACCTTGAATAGAAAAGTCAACATAAATGTATACAAATAGCGGCTACATAATGAGGGTAAACACTTGGTGCTGTTAACAAAAATACATCTGATACTTAAGCATAGTCTTAATCTTTCAGGCAAACAGTTAAACATTCATTCATTTAAAGAACAGCTATTTAATTACTTGCAAGGAACAACTAGTTTGTGTTGACCAGAAATTACCAGTGACTACTAGTCCAAGAAAGAAAAAAACGTTGCTTGTCCCTTTTCAGTTCAGTACTAATAACTCTTTAGAAACTACTACATAGTTACTTGTAACTATACCAAGAGCTGCAAGTGTATTCACTAGTACGAATTTATTACACAGCAGTACATAAAGAGTGAAGGGACACCCGTATCGAGCTCAATTTCTACACAACTGAGCTACTAAAGAATAAAAAAAAAAAAAAAAAGCTATCCACAAGTGAAATACTCGCTAGTAATTTTTTTAAACACAAACAGATACTATGAAAGTTCATATGGTCTGCTACACAAACTTATGCTGTCAGCTAATGCTAACACTATGACACTCTTACTTTCTCTTCTTAAGACGGGCACCAGACTGGACCTCCCGAACTGCCTCGTACAAAGTGTCTCTTGAGACCTTGCTGTTATAAAAAAAAAAGAAAATAAATAAATACATAAAATAATTAAATTCCATGACAAGTTTGTTCCGAGTGCATATATGTCGCGAAGACTGACCGGTGAACGCATCACTAATGTGCATCCAAACTCAGTTTCCCAAACCTCAATATATCTATATTACTTAAGATAGATATGAATAATAACCATCAGAATAATTATAATTTCAGATTAGGTTAAATATTTGTCAGATTAAACCGGATTGCTTTCCAGATGACCCGGTGCGCTATGGGGTGGCTCTCAAGAGCTGCTCGAGTTTGTCAAAGAAAACAAATCTCAAGGTCTCCGACTGACATTGCATGATGATATATTTGCTTACATAGCTATTAAATACTGGTATAAACATTATAAAATATTAAATGCTTCAAATATGAACATTTCTCACGTGCCTCATTTTGCCGTGACGCCTCTTCTTTCACACAGAGCTCGAAAAAGGAAGTACGAAAGGAAGTTGCGTCGAATATATGCGCCTGAGTGTGAAAAAAAAGGACTTCCGGAGCCGCCATGATTGTTGTGGCCACAGAAATATGTAACCTGCTAAGAACTTTACATTCCACAACCTTTTGTTTGTTTGTGTGTGTGTGTGTGCGCGCGCGCCATGCACAGTTACATTAAATTTTATATATTTATAATCAATCAAAATAATTCATCTTAAAGCATTCGAATGTGTCTAGGTCATAACATTTAAATACTATGAATACAGATAGTTTAATTGAAACTATTGCGTTTGATACATAATATAAATAAATACTGATATGAAGAGTTATCCAATACAATTTTTTTAATGTCAATGCAACTATACAATACAAAGACGTTTTTATTACATTTACAAAATATATTCACAACTTTTTACAATCAGAATGACAAACTCATCTAGTTACGTGCCATTTAAAATTGGCATAATATGATTCAAAGGGAAATCCGTTTTAATGCAGCCTGCAATGATTTCTTCAGGAAAGTTTCATTGAAAGACAGGCAACTAGAAAGTGTGTGGTGGCATGCAGGATTCACCTGAAAGCAAACAAATAAAAAAACTCTTATTAATCAGCAGTTTTACGCTAGCTTAAAAAAAAACACTTTAACATCTATATATTTATTATTGTTTACTTTCTATGCCTCTGAAATTTGCATATGGAGCATAAATAGTTTTCATAGTTGTCTGCACGCTGTGAGGACCATAACATTATACTTAATATTGTGGTTGAAGGTTTTGTTGACATGTTTTTTCTGAATGAGTTATTTCCAGTCATTACAGTTATACTCACATGTGACTGATACTTGGTTAAGACGCTCAGCAACATCTTGGAAAACTTCATAGATTTGCTGAAATGTGGAGACTGGCTGCAAAGCTGATCGGTAAAGACAGAGAAATCCTCCTCACTCAGCTCACGCTGTCAGCATAACAGAAACCATTAACATAGGACTAAAAGACCCTTAAAGATTCAAAACAGCTTTTCCTTTGAAAAGTACCTTTGAATCCAGCAATGCATGGATGACTGATAACACTCCCTCATCCCAGGACACTCCAAGTATTGTTCTAAGATTTAGAAGTAAGTTTCTGTGATCAGCTAAACCTATTACTCAAGCATAATATATTCCAGAAATGACCTTTCTGAAAGCTGAATTGTGATCTTCAGACTGACCGAAATACAAGAACCCTGTGATGTGGCTCAAGGCAGTCCACTACCAGTCTACAGAGTACCTCTGCTTGGGCACTTCCTAAAGAAAAATAGAATTCGTATTTACTCAATAGATGCCTGAAATTAAGTATATAATAAATAAAAATGGTAAATATAATCTTGCTAACCAATCCAGGTAAAAAAAAACAACATACTCATACCAGTTTGACCCTTCCGTAAAACTGGCTCTATCAGAGCCTGGCAGGTCGGCCTGGGGTAACGAGTGCAAAGAGACATTACTGCTGTTACCAAACAGCGAGAGGCAGGTTCTGCAAGGGACACAATCTAAGGCAGAGAAATGCATATATAAGTGCAATTACGCTTATATATATATAAAAAACAACACTTAAAAGCTGTATTCACAGCATAACACTTACAAATTAAATTTAAAAATAGCATAAAAGGAGTCAAACACCTATAGGCACTACAGTTCAAAAGTTTCAGGTTGGTATGATTTTTTATGTTTTTACAAAAAGACTATTAAGCTCACTAAGGCTGTATATATTTGATAGTAAATATAGTGAAGATGGTAACATTTTTATGATATATTCCTTTGATGACATTCAGCAGCCATTACTCCAGTCTTCAGTGTCATATGATCTTTCAGAAATCATTCTAATATGCTGATTTGGAGCTCAAGAAACATTTCTTATTATTATCAATGATTAAAACAGTTGTGCTGCTTTATATTTTTGTGAAAACCATGATACATTTTTTCAGGGTTTTTCTTACTGTCACTTTTGATGAATTTAATGCTGAATAAAAGTAATTTTATTTATTTTTTAAAAAATCTTACTGATGCCATACATTTAAACTTTAATATATGTATGCAATTGAAACACGCAATTATGTAACCTGCGGCAAATGTGAAGTTTGTGAACATACTAACTTTTGGCAGCAGAAGGTGTGTGATCACAGCAGAAGCAGTGCTGTGACTGAGGTCTGGCGACAGTTCCAACAGGCAGCTACAGAACTGAGGTAAACTCTGTTCAGATGCTTCAGACAAACACAGCATCGAACACAATACCTCCACCTGTGATCAGATACAACAAATCCATACTAATGGTAACATTTCTGGAGTAATGAATCCAAAACTCAATTCATTTTCAAGGCAAACCCACAAACCTCATTGGGGTCGCATTCATGAAATACTTTCAGAGCAGACACAGAGCTCTCATCCCACTGTGAAGGAAAAATATGTAAAAAATTCTACAAATTAAAATATTTGCATAATAAAGCAGATTTCTTACTGCTGACTCTGTATCTAGTAATTCTTTGATCACAGGAACAGCAGCCTAAAAAGGGAATGTTAAAATGTTAGAAATGTATTTATCCTGAAGAACAGTAACTTTTCTGAGGTTAAAACATTTAGAGATTTTAATAACCTATCTGTCTAACTTTTAAATGTCAAATTATGTCAAATAAAATGGGTTATTTGTGAGAATGAAAATCAGTTTAACTGCATTGAATTCCACTTTACCTTCATGTGGTCTGGCAGATTTTTTGAAGACCCCAACACATCAGAGCGAGCCTGTGATACAGAAGCAGCACTCTGTTCCAGCTGTGACATTCTCATTTTAGGTTCCTCCTCTTCAGTCAACCTCTCTTCTTCTTCACTTGGACAGAAATCCTTTACTCTTTTACTGTGGTGATCATTTTGGGCAACTCCATTATGATCCATGTTGTCACTTTTCCTTTTTTTCTGAGATAAAACTGGCATGTTGGTCTCTTTATCCTCTGCTTCAAGATCCTCAAAACAATAAGCCCATTTACCCTTTGCATTAGCATTCCTGAATCTCTCACAGAGACTCTTTAGTTTCCCTTTACCGTCTGAGGTGAGAAGGGTCTCTTTCCTAGTGCCCTTAATATCTCTTTGGAGCTGCTTGATTAAGGCACAAGTTCACTGATTTTCCACATCATCCTGAGTCAGACACTGAAGCACTGAAGTGGAGATCATGGTCTTTGGGCAGTCCAGGGTGAATCAGATGCAGAGAAAACAGCAGATTTCGCTTAAAGCCTTCAGAAAACAGGCACACCAAAGGTTTACTGTAAAACAAAAAGAATTACTCATACAAACGATTTCAGTGTATTGTTTAACAATGGAAGGAACTCTTAAAAGGAAAGGAACATAAAAATGAATGAGGACTCATTCAAAAATGAATGAGCAGGAGAATTATTTTTCATTTCACTCTCCAAAGAGTAAATTGCATTTAAAGAGTAGATTGCATAACCAACTGTTTTGTTGATTAGTGCAAATAAATATATTTATATTAGTGCTGTCAAAACAATTAATCGCATCCAAAATAAGTTTGTTTACATGTGTGTTGTGTTATAAATACACACAGCATATATTTTGAAAATATTTACATATATTTACGTGCATATATTCATATTTATATATATATTTTTCTTAAATGTATACATGCGTGTATTTATATAAATATACAAAGTACACACACATTATGTAAACAAAAACTTTGCGGATGCGATTAATCGCGATTATTCGTTTGACAGCACTAATTTATATAAATACTTTATACACAAAAAAAAGAAATAACTTTATTTTCGAACATTGACACGTATGACATCTGAATAACAGTCGATTTAAGCCTTTTATTTATACTAAACCTCTAAAAATACTAAGACAGCTTTTTTTTTTTTTTTATATATACACACATCACTAGACCGTTTCTTGTGAAAGTCCAAAAAGAAAATTTCATAATTATGACTGTTTGCCAAGTGACATTATTCTACACAGATTTATGATCCGTCTGCTCCTGAATGCAGCGAATGAACCAGCAACCGGAACCGTCTGTCAAAACGCTGCAACAGCGCTTTCCGATCAATCACTGCACCTCAGTCACAGATATCGACGAAGCTTGCTACTACTGTCATTTCAAAATGATAGTCGTAGCGAAACGTCTAAATAATGAGAGCTCATAACTCCACTTAAAGCTGTAGGAAGTTGTGTGTACCAAGTTTCGAATCAATTCTTTGTAACGTTAGCTATAAACAAACGCTTATTCACTGAGGACCCCTGCAGGTTTGGAGCGTGATTACAATCGAGAAGCCCTCTGACGACATTCTGAACCATGTAGTGTTCTTAAAATTAAGGAATGTTAAAAAAAAAAAGTGCCCCCCACCCTCCTCAACATCTTACTGGCATCTCACATAAAGAGACTGAGAGGATCAGGTAAGGCAAACAGTGGAACGTTTTTTTATTTTCACTTTTCTTTGAATACAAACATGTACTAAAAGTAATAAAATGTGACATCAAGTCCTGGTATAACCTGTTAACACTGCTGAGGAGAACAATACAAAAGCCTGCTGACAGGTTGCACATTTAGTGTTTTGCAAAATACCGGCAATATTATAAACTACTACACCAAGTATACAAAATTAAAATCTGATTTCATATAAAGGTATCAGAAAAAAAAAAAAGGGTGCAACAATCAGGAATTGGCACAGATGGAAGTACTAAACGATCAACAAGTGAAAAGCAAGCTGAAATAAGTGACCGTGCATTCGGTTCACATCAACTTTTTGCCCTAGTTTCTCCCCAACTCAACCTGAAGAGACACTCAATTTGGGATTTGAGCATTCAAACTTTTTTTCCCCTCCCACCCACTCCCTTAAACTAAAGGCAAAAGACTCACACACTCATACAAAAAAAAAGAAAAAAAAACCCATGGTAAATCTACACGGCTAAAGAATTAGCCAAACATTTAGGGCTAGCTAAAAGTAAAACCAACCCCAAAAAGAGACGATTACATTTCAGTGCAGAAGATAAGCGACGCTCACTCAAGGCTAAGCCAACATATACATGACTAGAACGTCCTTAATCATCAAGAAAATCCAGAAGGTCATCGTCATCTTCATCCAAAAGAGTTAAGGCAAAAATGTAGCTCCAAAGTTGGATGCCATCAATGCCCAAATCCTCCAACATCTCAGCTGTGTCCTGAAAAAAATAAAATGGCTAGCTGATGTTGTCCAATACAGCAAGCTTAGCACTGCAATACAGCATAGTGAACATTTTCCCATTTATTTAACAAACTACAGTTAACAAACATGGCACAAAATATAGTAAAATTACTTCAACAAAAACGTTACCCTGGGTGCCGAGCGCCTGCGACGGTGTGTGTGATTAGGGGGCATGTCATGGCTGTAGATACACTCCGACTTAAAGGGGCAGCATCCGTGACGCATGAAGAAAGTGCACTTTAACTTTCTAGAATAAACAAAGTTCCAGAGTCAATGTAAAGGATCAAACAAACCATTACAAAAGATTTGACCGCATGAATGGGAACCATTCTAACCTGCTTCTTTCTTTGAAAGCAGCTATCAATGATGCCTTTTCCTCCCCATCACAGACCCAGTGCTTGCTGGGAATGTAAAAGGAGGATTTCACTCTGCACTGTGGACAGCCCCTATTAAAAAAAAAAGTTACACAAATATACAGGTTTATATGCACAAAAGGGAGAAGGGGAAAAGAGAAACTCACTTGATGACGTCCTCCTGGAAGTCCTTTGTTTTCCGCCATGTAACAATGCAGCTGATGCAGAAAGCATGATTGCAGTTGGGTAGGATGCCATAACGCCGTTCCTGAGAGGTGGATTTCTCAGAAATTTTGTCCATGCAGATGCCACAGGCCACATCTTTGCTTTGGTCAAAGGCCCTTGAACGCTGCTGCTCCGTTGACACTGCAGCGCCACCCTGATCTGGTCTCTCTGGTGAACCGGTCACCTATGATCCAATAACACTTCATTAAACCCACGCCGATGAAACCCAGATAGCTTTATCTAGGAGCTACAGAAATGTGTAGTGTTTGTGACCTGCGTTTCGGCTTCAGATACGGTTACTTTTTGGACTTCGGCAGGTGCTGCGCCAGGTACAAGAGCTGAAGAACTGGAATCTGTAGCACCGATTTGTTGTAGCGGTCTCATTGAATCTAAAGAGGACAATTCAATTCATAAAAGGAAAATGTAATGTGTAGTTTCAAAGCAAAGCCTGAATAAGCAGTAATACCTTGCTGGGGAGGTCCATCCTCCACAACACCGAACTCTTCCTCCTCAGCAATGCCTGTAGTCAGGCGCTCAAAGTTCTGCTGCAACACGCTCATACTTGTGACCAGAGGCTCTGAACCCCTTCGATTCAGGCTGTAGGCTCCTTGAGGTGGAAGAGAGGGCTCAGATCCTCGGCGGTCAGCCAGAGAACGTCCCGCCTGCGCTGAGGGGAACACCGCAGGAGCTGAACCACGTCTACTGCTCCCTGAAGAACCTTCACCCGCTTGAGGAACATGGAGATACCTGCGAGACAGTCAACTCGTAAACTGCTCTTCTAAATACATTTTTAAAAAAGCCAGCTGGCTCCTTACCTGCAACGATCACCAAACCAGCAGCCACCTTTCTGGAAGTACCTACACTGAACTTGAAACGACGGTACTGCAGGAAACTCGTGTAGATAGTAACAGCTTGGACCATAGCGACAAGATCCATTGATGAACTGCCTGCAAAACACAACATGCTAATTACATACATTTGTTGACAACTGCAGCACGTCTCAAGTTTGTGAAAACTTGCAACATTTAATAAAAAATAATTAAAAAAAGGGGAGGAAATAGTACCAGTTTTGAACCCTCGAGCATTTGTTCATGTTGTTATTGACTACGATAGTACACGGAAACTGTAGGACTTTACAACTAAGAACTAACAAATCTTGCAACAGTCTTTTCAAACTACGTTGCAGTTCAAAGTATAATAACCATCATTATGTTTGTTGAAACTGCACTAATCTGTTTACTAAAACAAAAACAAATCGCTCGCTGGCGTAACCGGATGTAAACATCTGCACCGAGAAACGTTAAAGCAGGAAAAGTGACTTTCAAACATATGATCGGGACTAAAAACGAACTTTTTGGCCAGTCAAAAACACGAAACTACCTGCAGACTTCTCTTTCCACGTTTGAGCTGTCTTTTCTCGACCGTCTCCACGGTGTGCGATACCGATCCATTTTGAAATCCTCCAAAAAGCTTGATTTAATGCAGTTGTAAGAGTAAGTAAACGGATTGAAGAGTTGGAGAGAGAGCGAGAGCGAGAGAGAAGCGCTGGAGGAGACCCACGTCACGCAGAACGCGCGCTGACCAACCAGGGACGCCCGTGTCATTTCTATAGAATAAACAGCGAGTCTTGAGGGTGACAGCTATACAAACGAGATTTGGATCTCACAATTCATATAAACCGTCAGATCTTTTTCTTAACATAATTCTTCCCCTAATTCTTTGCTTGGTGGCACTGCAACAATCCAAGAACCACTGATCTGCACACTCGTGCAAATGCTAAGAGCTGAAGTATATACCCACCTACAAACTGCACTGCTGTCTCCTGGCCCTTTGGCTGATTGTGCGTCCCTTTCCATCCTGCGCTTGCTCCTCTTTGCCTGATGGATGGGTAATGGCATGCACACTTTTATAATTGTTGGGCGGGGCCTTCCCATTTGGACGAGTGATGGACAGGGAGGCATCTTAAATCGTGATGCCCAGTGAGGGTCAGAATCAATAACAGCAAACGGTTCTTTCGAACACAATCGGTTCAGATGATCAATTTAGCGATTCTTATATATCGTGGTGCAATTGCGTCATAATGCGATACTTTCCTTCATGTTAATTTTTATTATGGGTGTCTGTTGTAATTTTATATGTCTCTGAGCCTAAATATAACAATAGAATAACACTAATGTATACTAAATATGCCATTTCAAATCAGCTCTGATAAGTCGATTCTCTGTTCAATATGACTCGAGAACCGAACTGCCCGATTTGATTCGCGAATGAATCAATCTGAATTCAGAATCACGATTCAGTAGTTCAAACTCGTTTATGAAGCATTTCAACCGATTCATTAATAGATTTGAAAAACAAAAACTATTCGTCACGATGCCTTGCAACATTTCATTCACTTAAACATTACAGTTAGACTAAAGTAATTAAGAATTATTCGTCAAATATTTGCACCGGATAAAACGGGACGTTTAGTCACACAATAAAAGGTTATTCATTGATGTCAATTGTTTCTTATTAAAATGTTTAATTTTTCACACGTTTTAATTAGTTTGGTAAACCGTAAGTGATTAAAAAGATCACACTAACATATATATTTTATTATGCCTGCAAATTGCTTGTGACACATAGGTATATATGGATCTTTTCATAAATCACAAAAAAACTTAGAGATGTCTGGAATTGTTTCACTATGATATATCACAAATAAGATGCATAACACTTGTGCATCTTGTCAGTTAAGCAAGACATTGCTGAGATGGGCCAGACTGGAAAGATAAAACGATACTGGTGAACATGTGGTGTGAAAATAGATGACAAAAAAGTATTTTTAAAATAAGAAAAGGAAAAAATGTATTTCTCATAATTTCATATTATTGTGCTATCTAGTTTCACAGTAACAGGTTTCTACATGATCATAGACATCACTCTCTATAAAATCTCAGACATTTCTGAGAGACTTCTGGATGTGAAATGGTAGATGTGTTGCACATCATAATAATACCAATGAATGTAATTCAACATCAAAAATGCTTTTTAATGCGTGTACACTGAATTCCCAAATTATTGGGCACTGTTTTTGACAAGACCCGTTCTAAACTCAGAAGTGTCCAAGTTACTTCAATAAAGGACAATGCATGTGTTTGCTCAAAATCCATGCCATCCATGTACAAACAACTATCATGACATGATCATCTGATTTAAAGAATGAATTTAAGTTTAGATGTGTACTATAAATCAATTTGACCATAATGTTCTAGTCTGAATGTAACCACTGCCTGCTTGCTTTCAATCACTCAATATATATATTCATACATGTTCAATCAACATATAATGGAAGACCTAATTTAATACAACTGCTCATTAAGACGACAATGAGATCTTTAAGTGATGTCATGTCTCAAATCAGTAAATATGACTTTAAGACTGGTACCGGACAGTGTGCTAAAATACATGTACCATCAAGGTACTAAATCTTAAAGAGATCAGTACAGAAGAATTATATCAACATATAGCATGTGAACAAACATTTCCTTCCATACAGCTGAAATTATCACGCTGTTGTAGGTTTATCCCAAAGAGTGAATTATTAAACAGATTTGTCTTCAGTTTCAATACCAATATATATTTGTAGCAGCTGACGCTGAAAACAACACCCTCGACAAAGTAACATAATTCCAAAATAATATAACTGACGAATGTACAGTTTTGTGTGGAGTCTAACTTTTACTTGAGTAAAAGTGCCTAATCAAACAGAATCAGGAGGAAAGAAGAACTACAAAATAAAAGCCCATACAAACACATACAGTGGCATTACAAGAGCTTGACTATGCTCTGATCTCCTCAAAGAAACATGCTATCACTTGCAAACCAAAACCATGATGGAAAAGACAACTTGTAAAGGTGTTAGCCCTCATCAAGCAAATGAAGAATAACATGACGGTGGTAGTAGTAGTAGTAGTAAACAGTCACTAGGTGTTCTGCGTCCTTGAGTTTAAATAAAAAACACTCCGCAAAAATCAGAGAAAATGTCAGTATTCAAAGTCAATATTTGTAAAAGTCCTTTACAAAAATCCATTTTAAAAAACAAACAGCACCGCAGCGCCATTAAGATGTGTGCACTCTCTCCGTTCGGGAGGGAATCTGAAGTCCATTCTTCAGTCAGGTCCTTGTATGTCAGTACATGTCTTTATAGATCTCCTGTAAAAGCGGGTGGAGGGAGGTCTCAGATTCAGTCTTTTTGATCATCTGAACCAACTGGGCGTTCTCTGTGACCAGCTGTCTGAGGTCGGCCATCTTCTGGAGCAGTTTGGGGAAGAGATGAGGAGAGTCAGGGTGGTGCATCTGAAGATGCTGGTCCAGAGCTTGCAGGATGCCATCCTGGATCTGTTCGACCTGCTTCACATTCATCAGCCCGGGACGATCTAGAGCAAAGAGAAACCATTTTTAGCATCCATTTTCTTCTTTAGCTATTTTACTGACATGTGAACATTACAATTAATTGGTTTACATCCAGTGTAAAGTGTGCTTTTTCTTGTTATGATAAACAAGCTTTTGATCTCTTCTAATGTTTGGTTCTCATTGGTGGATGTAAAGTGTATAAAACAACAACAAAGGACATTTGAAAACATACTGATCAAACAAACACCAAGGCCTTACCTCCGCACAGTATAATGGCTGCCACAAACAGAGCCAGGTCACTGTCATCCAGCTCCAGGGCATTGAATTTAACCGCAAACTCAAATTTGGGCTCCATGATCTCGCTGAAAGGTTTGCGTAGACTACGCAGGAACTCTCTCGTCACAAAGCCCTTCCCATTGGCCACCAGCAGCCCATCTTTATTCATGAGCGATGGGAGCATTGCAAATATGGACTCGTGGACTCCATATTTTAACAGCGTTACCTGAGAGAAAAAGTGGGAAATGACTTTAGTGGAAGAATATGCATCAATATTTAATTCATGTATAATAAATCCTTTTTTATCTAATGAGGGGAAAAAACAGCAATCCTAGCAGTCACTACTTGAAATTAATAAATAACTAACAATAGATTTAATGGATTACAAGGTAGTAAAGCAACATGGATCATGCTCACCTGATCATTAAGGAAGAGATCCACAAAGCCAGGGATGTTTTTGGCAAACTCTGTGAGCTCTCGCACAGTTTCAACTGTCGTGCACTGGCAGCGGTAGAAGACATGAACCCCGATCTCTTTGTTGGGTGGTGCTCCATTAAGCTGGTTCCAGACCAGCCCGTTTTCTGCCTGCCACAGCGAGTCCATATCATGGATCACAAAAGGCTGGAGAGGGACAACAATTAAAAACAACTACAAATCAATCATATACTATTTTGTGTAAAAATAAATAAACAAACCCACAAGAACATCATTTTAAAATCAGTTTTAACATCAAAATATATATTGGCTTATCATATCTGCCGGAACTTCCAATAACATGCATCCTTGGACTTTCTAAAATAAATGATATAGGAAAACTGAATTTGTCAGTGGCATCTCACTGAAAGCTGAGCGCATACCGATGTGCAGCTTGTCTTGCCCGTGAGGATGCTCCGTGCTTTCTTCTTGGTCATGTTCAGGTTGCTCAGGTAGGATGTGTTGACATGCTTGGCCAGTGTTTTGAGGTCAGCTCCACTAGAGCTTTGCAGTTTCTCCCCAGCGAGGAGCCCGGCCACTAGCTTCTTCTTCTCCGCCTCTGGCATACGTCCGTACCTGATCGCTGAGGCAAAGAAACAAAAATGAGTTCCATTTATCACAAAGTAACCGCGCACACTTCAAAATAAAGCAACAATTTATGAACAGTGAAATATTAATTGCAGAGAAAGACTATTAAAGAATCTTTGACACAAAAATATACCCACCCTCAGACCATCCAAGTTTCTGATGACGTTGTTTCTTCATCGGAAAAGATAAAGTGAATGGGTGCCGTCAGAATAATGGTTCAAACAGTTGACAAAACAGTGACGGTGAAACATTAAAGCATCCTAATGATGGATATGTTTCTAACAAACACACAGACTAGAGTTATGTGGATTACTTGTGGATTATTGTTATGTTTTTATCAGCTGTTTGGGCTCTCATTCTGACAGCATCCATTCACTGCAGAGGATCTACTGGTGAGCAATATAGCACTAAGTTTCTGCAAATCTGTTCTGATGAAGAAAGAAACTCATCTTTATCTTGGATGGCCTGAGGGTGAGTACATTTTCAGCAAATTTTCATTTTTTGTGTGTGAATTATTCCTTTAATATTCAGTTTGCACATTAAAGAAACACTCCACTTTTTTTGGAAATAGGCTCATTTTACAACTCCTCTAGAGTTAAACAGTTGAGTTACCGTTTTTGAATCCATTCAGCCGATCTCTGGGTCTGGTAGTAGCACTTTTAACTTAGCTTAGCTTAGCATAGATCATTGAATCGGATTAGACCATTAGCATTTGGTCATCAAAAATTACCAAATAGTTTCAATAATTTTCTTATTTAAAGCTTGACTATCCTGTAGTTACATCGTGTACAAAGGCCGACCGAAAATAAAAAGTTGTGATTTTCTAGACCGATATGGCTAGGAACAATACTCTCATTCCGGTGTAATAATCAAGGAACTTTACTGCCGTACCATGGGTGCAGCAGGCGCAATGATATGACGCAGCGCCTAAAAGTAGTCCTCAGCTAGGTTATGATATAGCTGGGGACTACTTTCAGGCACTGCGTCATATCATTGCGCCTGCTGCACCCATGTTGCAACAGGGAGTTTCTTTTTTTATATATACGAGTTTTGGAGGGCTTTTACTATGTAATTATACATCAGACCATCCTGAAAGTAACACCGTGGGGTAGTGGGCTGACAATCTGAATCAAAACTGGTCTGTGGAAACGAAGTTTCATTTTTAGAGGTATTCAAAATCAGACAAAACTGGTTATATATGAGATTTTGGAGGGCTTTTATTTTGTAATGCTACATCAGACCATCCTGAAACTGGTTGAGTGACACCGTGGAGTAGTGGGCTGTCAATCTGAATTGAAACTGGTCTGTGGAAACAGGGAGTTTCCTTCTTAGAGCTATCCAAATTCAAAGACAAAACTGGTCATATATGGTATATCATTTTTTTTATTTTGTAGTAGGAAATCAGACAGCACTGACATTGGGCAAATTACTTTCTGGAGTGGTGTACTGTTAATCAAAAGTGAAACTTTTTTTGTGGAAACTGAGTTTTCTTTTTATAACACTGTGACTTTACAGATAAATATGGTTATATGCCAGTTAATGAAATGCTTTTATTTTGTTATTTCTTATCAGACAATTATTTTCATATTATTTGGAAATTGTACATTTAATATTACTCAACATTTGAAGTCATTTTCATTTTAGCAGACCTTTTTTAAATATTTGTATTATTTAAAATGTATTCGTTCATTCATTCATTTATTATTGACAAAGAAACTGGCTTAATAAATGAGTGGCAGAGATCGCTTTTCCTTTGATCTGAGTTTTTACACTCTATTACCGCAACGCCTAGTATATGCGCACACCACAAAATAACGTGGCGGCTAGAATGACCGTGTTTTTCAATGTGGAGGCTGGCCTGACCGCAATCAAACATTGGCTGAATGGATTCAAAAATGGTGAAGCTCAACTGTTTAACTCTAGGGGAGTTGTAAAATGAGCCTATTTACAAAAAAAGTGGTGTTCCTTTAAGTGGGATGTAAAATGAGAATCAAAATTCTGAATGCTTTAAATTGTGGTTATATGCAGGCTGCTCACCATCGTGTGACATGCCCAATGCCAGACACTTCTGGAAGCGACAGTACTGGCATTTGTTCCGGCTCTTTTTCTGGACTTTACAGGCACGCTCACACCTCTCATACTCCAGCTTCATACGAATGGTGCGTCTGAAAAACCCCTTTAAAAAAAGATGACACTTCCTCACTGAAAAACAGCAAGGCAAATATGCGCTTGGATTGCTGAATTATTTCACCACAGAAACGCAACTTTAAGCATTAGGAAGCCCAGTGATATAAGGGAAAGAAATAGAGTGGTTTTATTAAAGATTCTGTAAGAGATTTCAGTCATTTCTCTAAAATGACAGTCTTTAATTAGACTGCCCCATCCCTTCAAACACAAAAACCCCTCCAAAATTCCAGCCAATTCACATGCAGACCGGGTTTCTGATTGGTTGAAAAAACCCTGCCAGATGTGATTTCTCAGCAAATCTATTTCAGTGATATCTGTTAGAAAGCATCGCTTACAGCACCTTTAATGTTGGTATATTATAGATGACGTTTATTTTAGGCCACAAATCCACCCACGGTTTGTGAAAAACCTTGACTGTAGTAGTTTGGACAAGTTCAGCAAAATCACCTTGCAGCCTTCACAAGCATGAACTCCATAATGAAATCCTGAGGCTTTATCTCCACATATGCGACACTCAACGTTCAGGCCCATACTACTAGGGCCATCCCGACCCAGCCGTAACTGGTCTGACAGCGAGAGAGAGGGGTTCTGTAACGGATCTATAAATGTAAGACAGACACAGAAAAATGTTTTTTAAAACATCTCTTATCAGAGTACTGCAAAAGTATATATTTTATGAATAAGATATTACTAAAGTATTTATTTACATTTATTTTAACATCAGAAAGCCTGAAAATTAATGTCTATTGAATGTTTTGGTGTCAGAAAACAATTCTCTTCTATATTTTACTATTGATTTTAATCTCATATTAATATTGTTTTAAGTTTCAAAGCCAACAAAGGATAAAAACAGGTCATGAATAAGTAAAAAAAAATACTATATAAATAATACTTACATTAAAATAATAACATATAATAGTAATAAATACAGTATTATTAGTAGTAATAAAATGTATTTATGTTTTGCTGTCATATATATATATATATATATATAGTGTGACGAGCGTCCCGAGTTCTCATCAGCGTTGCCCTGGAAACATACACGGAGCACCTGCTCATCTCACGCTGATTGGTCACAGCTGCTCTTAATCAGCCCACGGCTAGATAAGCACCGATGAAGGTGAGACCTTTCTCCAGGAAGCTGTAAACTAATGCTTACCCTTACTTTCTTCCAGAGCGCAGTGTGTGACCGAGCAGCCACCCCGAGCAACGCACGGACCCACCGCACCTGGAATCGCCCACTCAAAGAGCACCTTTGCACCGGAGCACGAGTCACGGCAGTTAAAGACTCTTTTGCTAATAAATCCACCCTCCGGGGAATTTAATTGCTCTCTCCTTGTTGCGTGATTCTTCCACCCCGTTACAATATATGGACAGCAAAACGTATATATATATATATATATATATATATATATATATATATATATATATATATATATATGAAATGTAAAGTACAAATAAAGTATGCATAAATACAGTAAAGATTATTATGCTTTTCAGAAATACATTGATTGTATTAATAATGTAGAACCCTTTGAAAGCCACGTATCAAATATGACATATACATATTTTCAGGGGGGGGGTTCTGTCAGAATGTCATAATACTTGGCGCTGATGTGTAAGCGCAGTTTTACCTGGAAACATTTGAGCTTTTACAAGAGTGTCACTATTCTGTTGAGGACTCTCCTGCGATGTCCCATCTCCATTCTGTAGGGTACCCCTCCACGATCCCTTGCTGCTGGGTGAGACCTCTAATCCTGCAGCATCAGACGTCTCGCTGCCCTCCACCTCCTCACCCGACGCTGAGCTTGGCTCCTGTAGGTCTGATGCCCCTCCACAGTCTGAGGATGCAGACTCACCCTCCTGGACTGCCATCAATGTTGTGTCTTCAAGAATCTGGACAGGGCTCAAGTCTCTCTGCGGAGAGGACTGGCCCTCCGAAACTCCTGTGAATACGAGGGGCTCCTGGTCTGCTGCGACGTCTATGGGGCTGTCACATTTCTTTTCTGAGGTAGGTTGCTCAACCTGTTCCATGGTTCTCCTATATGTCTGCTAAATCTCATAACCATCCATCACGTGACATTGCCTCTGAAAACATAAAAGACAAGTAGAGATGTGCATTATTGCAATGGTGCATTAATACAACACTGTATCAGAAAGTGATCATCTCTGGTGAAGTGACCTGGAGTTTAGTGCACATGCTCCAGAGATTACACGGATGACCTGAGTTTGACCTGAGATCCAGTGCTGCTTGTGTCATTCCTAACTCCACCCCACCCCCGTTACCTCTCTGCTGACTCAAATAAAATTAAAGGGGAAAAAAGATTTTTAAAGCACAGCAAGGCTTTGTTCACACTGCAGGAAAAACTATTTCTTAATTCAGATTTTTCATGTGCAGAGTCTGACATTTCAAAACATATACTGCAAAAGAGGGTTGTGTCAGTAAAAAATCTCATTAACTTTCCTCATAAAGAATGATTTTTAACAATAAACTAAAGATTTCAAAAGAATGCTGTTTCTCTTTAATAAAAGAATCATGATGCATCAGTTTCCACTAAAATGTTAAGCAATAATATAGAAGCAATTTCAATATTGCTAATAAGAAATTTTTCTTGAGTGCCAAATCAGCATATGAAAATAATGACCATGTGGCTACATAAATATAGAATTGTATTAGCATTTTGTATTAATATTTCACAATATTTTCACATCTTTTTATTTTTTTACTTTTTCTTTTTAAATGCCTATGAAGAAAATGAATGTGAAAATACTGCAAAACCAAGCCTGCTGAAAAAGTGGGCGTTTACTGTTGCACTCTGTTAGCCACATGAAATGTCAATCTTTTTAAGGCCCGGCTCCAATGCTTTCAGGAGAAGAGAATCAGAAAGTAGCTTTTGTCTTTTTTAGGCCTTTCATTCATTCACCACTTCCGATTACATGACCTTTATCTTTTTGAGGGAGTCAGATGCAAACTGTGCCGTCAGCAATTACAGGTCTCTGGTATATTTAGTCTACACATAAAGGGTGAGAGGTGATAAATCCATTATGAGGCGCTGCTAGGTTGTTTACTTAAACAGATAAGATAACCCTGAAAAGAAAGCAGCAGCTTGAAGATCATATGACCAATAGAAAGAGATCTAGCAAAAGACTTTGGTGTTACAGATCCTACATAATCAGGTCACCTGAACAAGAATAGTGTATCAAAACAGAATGAAAATAGAAAGAATAATTGTGATCTTCCTTCCTCAAGAGACACCGAACTGACTGTGCCCATGTATGTAGTTAAGCACAGATCACATAACTTGCATCCTAACAGAGAAAAACAACTGGGCAATGAGCCATGTCAAACACTGAGACCTGAATAAATGCTATTTGTAAACTACTAGAGAGATCCACTCATGACCCATTTACACGAGCAAACAAAAAAACCAATCTGTCAACACAAAGGTCAAGCTATATTGTGTTTCATCTGGTAAACGGTGTACTTCCTCAGACTACAAGGTGTTTACAGAATGTCTTAAAGGGGTAGTTTACCCAAAAAATTCAAATCCTGTCATAGTTTATTCACCCTCATGTCTTTCCAAACATTCTGGGGAACACGCACACAAAAAAAAAAATATAGATATTTTAAAGAAATCTGGAGTCTAAACAACATTGAACCACATTGACTTTCATTGTATAGACAAAAAAACAAAAACATTCATACACAATTGTCCCGTATATGAAAAGTATACAGTTTTGGGACAACATGAGGGACAAAAATTTTAAACATTGGATGAATAAGCCGGTCACATCCATCATAGCTCCAGCATGGAGAACATTGATAACAGATGTGAGTGTCTGGTCATATGGAGGATAGAGACCCCTACCAAACAGACGACGTTTGTAATCCTTGGATTCTGACAAGAGGATTACGCCGTAGCCACATCAGTGTGACTAAGGCAATGCAATTTAAAAAAAATAAATAAATCATCTCAGTTGATATTGAACCACACTGGACAACATGAAAAAACCGGCACTACCGTATAGCCTATGTGCAGACTTT
This sequence comes from Barbus barbus, assembly GCF_936440315.1. Taxonomy (NCBI): domain Eukaryota; kingdom Metazoa; phylum Chordata; class Actinopteri; order Cypriniformes; family Cyprinidae; genus Barbus; species Barbus barbus. The sequence continues at coordinate 18,513,204 of NC_136756.1, forward strand.
ACGTTAAATTATATACACACACAGTAAATGAAGCGATCAGAAATGCTTTGAGCCACTGTTCAGACTTGTCAGCAACCAGTCGTTCTGGTTCTCAGACTATCTGCATTGAACTGAGGCTGCATGCTAGAGGCGACCCGCACAGAGGAACTAAATGAGTCAGTGTGCAGAGGTTTTGACTGACATGCATTCCAGTGTCTGGACCTCTCAAATGCTTCTTCCTTGTTTTTAAGGCAAGACACCACAGGAAAAAAACATTTATAATATTCTAAATAACTCCACTTCTGTAGCACTTACCTTTATTCTGAAGTTTTTACAGAGTGGTTTATTCATATATCATTATTTATTTTATATAACATTGTATTCCTGAAAACATTATTTTTTTCTGACTCTTGACAGTATTCTCTGATTTATTTCATTTCTGAGTGGCAAAAAGAGAGATCCAACGTCCCCTCTTTAAAAACCTAAACAAATGAATCATACATTTTGAACCTGGCTATATCCAGTGTTCAGATTTCTGTTCTAGAAATGCAAATAAAAATAATTTAGGGCGTATCATTTGCCAATTTAAGCATAACATTTCAGAAAACTTACAAAAAAAAAATCATTCTTATTGTACTGTAATTATTAATCAACTGGGTAAGTATAGTGATATCTATTATACAAAATATATATATAAAAAGAGACTTTATTCACCTGTGATGTCTTGCCTTAAGAATTAAAGGACAGGACAAATCTGGCCAAAATTAATAACGAACTTGTACAAAACAACTGCTGAAGATTATATACAGTAGATCTTCACATGAATTGTTCAAACTGTATCCTTGTAATCAGAGTGAAAGCAGTTGGTCTTCTGTGTACACAAGGTCACACTTGATACTTCAACATGAAGCCTTTCAAATACACAAAACAAAAAATTCACTTATTTTTAGCAGTATAATGTACATTTAAAAGCTTCTTTGTTTCTCTGAAAAAAAGTGATACTGTCTGTTCCAGAAAACAGTACTCATTGACATTTAAATGTTTTATAATAATATGTTGCTTTAATTGTCTGGTCATAATTTTTATATATATTTAGGACTAAAATTGTTAATAAGATGAAGTTAAAATATTTGTATAATATTAATGCCTACTAATGTATTCCTTGTAACGTTACATCCCTTGTTCCTTATATCGTTAATAGTTAGCTGTTGAAAATCTAACTTAAAGTTAACATGAACATCGCTAAGGAAGCAAAGCTTACAAATTTATAATACAGATGGAGAAACTTTTAGCTAAGAAACAGTGACTGACATGAAGCCCATTGCTGATTAACCTCAACAGTTATATGTTGACAAATAACACAAAATACCCCCAAAAAACTAGGCAGACTAGGTGGCACATCAACCTCACAGACAACAAATCTAGCTAGCTGACAAAAACATGACATCAACTGTTTAACGGACTACAACATACCCTTATTCTAATAGGGACACGTTTACTTTGTCAGTAATCGGATGAAGCAGATATGAGACTTTAAGCAAAACACCGAGTTTTAGCTAACTACCCGTTCTGGTTTACCTTGGTGTTTACGGGCCAGCATCGAAGTTTCCCAGCGGTCGATAAAATACAAATATGCTCTTCGTACGTGAAGTTAAGTTGTTTTGAGACTCAAATGAGCTCATAGTCCGTCGGTTTACATCAGGTTTGTCATCAATGCGTCCCTGTGTCTCTTATTCCACACATGCTAGTCCGACGTTAGCACTAGCTAGCTTAACGCTAACATGTTTTTGTTTTTTATTTTGTTGTACACGCTTTCAGATGTCTCCCGGCAAAATAACTACGGCTAAATAGGTTTACGATACCAAATACGGGCCTTTTCATTTCAGATTTCTGTTATATCCATTCTGCTTTAAAATCCTATCAGAAAACGGATCAAGCGATAACCATCGCGCTGTTATTCTACACCAACTTTTGCTCAATCTGGTCTAGTAACTACATTCACTTTGATTACTCGGTTGTCAGGGATGACAGAAGTGAAGGAACTAGAAAAGATGCGCGTATTCTTTATTTTTAGCCTGAAGGGGTCGCTCTGCGGCCCAAAGTAGTCCGTGAGGTCACTGAGCATAAAGCGCAAAACAAATTATCGAACTCAATTTTACTACTTATATTTAGTACAGCCGTATTTAAAATGTATAAACATGCAAACAGAACTAAATACGCGTAGAACAATTCACATCTACAAGCGATTTTTCAGCGTGAGTGTAATAAATGTCCCTCACCGCGGTTTGACGTATGACCTAATCACGTGATATGCGTTTGTCCAATCACAGCTCGAGCAGAGGGGTTTAGTTCAGAGTCTGTTTTCCTCTCTGGTTTACAGGCGGGTGTGTGGTTGACAGCTGAGAAAAAGCATGGGGTGAATGTTACGTAATATAATGTGGCTAGATTCAGCCAGTAGGAAAAGGGTGAATATTGATGCTGCTGTATGAATCATAAATGTTATTTCCCGCGAGGGTTATACTCTGTGCTCTGAGCTACAGGAAAATTCCATGTAATAAATATTGTTAAATGATAACAAACGAGCTCAATTTAATACATAAATACTAATAATAAATTCCAAAGTGCTCCTGTAGATGGGGCCATTAGATCGGAGTCTAATAGTAAACAGATGGACTTCAAGTTAATGCATCACCAAAGGAGATATTTAGCTGAATGTCCTGCTGTCCATACAACGAAACAGGAGTGATAGATATAGAATAGATTAAACAGGTCATTCATTTATGATTTTGTCTTGTTTTAGCTCTCAAATCTCATCTTGAATATGGATTACAAAGCATTTGAGGACAAGTTTGTGTTTCACAACACAAATAGTTGCAAAGCAGCTTCACAGAAAATTTAAGTTTCTACTTTATATTTAGGAGTATCTTATCAGTGGTGACTATGTCAAGGTGATGTCCAAATGGCAGAATGTAGGATTATTCAGACAGACAATGAACGCTAACAGCAATCATTATATGTTGCCATCAAACTTATAGCAAAATTTGGTAGTTTTGTATGTTGGTTCAGAGTTGACATCATCTGAGGTCCTCTGAGGGGTTGGTGTCATCTCTTCTCAGGTGTTCGGTGATCTCAGATCTCTGCAAGGGTTGGATCCAGACTGAAGATGTGTAATTAGTTACCTCAGGATGCAAGTCCCGTAGCAGAAAAAGAGAAGCAAACAGAGAACAATTAGCGTAGCTGCCGTTCAATCCAAACAAAAGAATGGTCATGTGCATTTGATCAGATAAAACTGAAGTGCAAGGTTGTGAGATACATTATGTGAATGCTTGGCTAATTAGATGTGTCTTTAATCTAGATTCAAACAGAGAGAGTGTGTCTGAACCCCGAACATTATCAGGAAGGCTGTTCCAGTGTTTGGGAGCCAACTGTAAAAAAGCTCCTTCAGTGTACTTTGCTATCCTAGGTACTACCAAAAGCCCCGAGTTTTGTGACCTGATGGATTGTAGCATGATAAAAGACTAGTTAAGTACACAGGAGTTAAACCATTTAGGGCCTTATAGTAATAGGCTAATGTTTTGTTGCTGATACAGAATTTAACAGGTAACCAGTGCAGAGACTATGAAATTTTCTTGACCTGGTAAGGACTCTAGCGGCTGCATTTTTTTTAACTATGTGTAGCTTGTTTATTGAAGATGCAGGGCAACCACTGAGCAGTGCATTACAATAATCCAGTCTAGTGGTCACAAATGCATTAACTAGCTTTTCTGCACCTGAAACAGGTAGCATGTTCTGTAGCTTGGCAATGCTGTTTTTGTAACATGTAAATTTGTTATTGTTATTGGTAACACATTTGTTATTTGTTATTGGTAGCATATTCAAATTAGCTCAAATATTTTACACCATATCATGCAATATGTGAAGTGAAGTGACATTCAGCCAAGTATGGTGACCCATACTCGGAATTCGTGCTCTGCATTTAACCCATCCAACGTGCACACACACAGCAGTGAACACACACACACCGTGAACACACACCCGGAGCAGTGGGCAGCCATTTTATGCTGCAGCGCCCGGGGAGCAGTTGGGGGTTCGGTGCCTTGCTCAAGGGCACCTCAGTCGTGGTATTGAGGGTGGAGAGAGCGCTGGACATTCACTCCCCCCACCTACAATCCCTGCCGGCCCGAGACTCGAACCCGCAACCTTTGGATTACGAGTCCAACTCTCTAACCATTAGGCCACGACTTCCCCACGAATATGTGAGGATGTGTAGTTTGTGAGTCACAGGCATACAATCCAACAGAAATCTGTGGTGCTTTCAGATTCCACATGACCATACTTATGTATTTTAGTGCATAACCACGAAGAACCTTAATGTGATTGCACCATGCCTAAAAATATGGTTGTGCAATATGCAGCTTGAAAAAACTCTCATTTCATCAGTCTTTTTCCTTTTTTGGCTGTGCTGTCTTGTCAGTGCCGACCCATGGCACTGCATGACAATGCAAACTCCCATTTAAAATATTTTGAATAAACATCTTAAGTGGCATCAGATTTATTTACACAGACTGTTTAATGCAGATCAAGGGTGGCATGAATGCTCTTAAAACAATTAAAATTGCATAATTTTTTTTTATAAAATTAATGTTTTAAATATAACATTATTAACATAGGAATATTAAAAATGATCGTGGATAATAAATTATGTTTAACTATAGTTATATAGTTTATATACAAAACTAAAACATCCAGTAGTCGTTATTAAATTAGTCATCTTAAATGAGTCATCATTCGATTCGTTCAAAGGACTGATTCGGTGACTGATGATTTTATGAATGGGTAATATAATTGAGTCATTTGCTTGTTCAAAACATGGATTTATTCAGGAAGCGAACATCTATGTTGATCGGAGATGCTCAACACTTCTGCTTACTTGCTTTTGAACTATTTTCGTTGGAGATATAGAGCAAAACAGACAGGCTACTGTATCTAAAATGTAAGTCACTTTGTTACGTTCATAAATGTCCTTGTGAGAGTACCTGTATTTTTATTTTATTTTTCTCTCTCCTGCTTGTTCTCTCTCCTTTCCCTGTCGATCTCTTAGGCCGCCTCCCTTGACTGCTGATTGGCTCACGAAGCTGTCAGTCATCATTAAGCGATGTGACGCCGACCTATCTGCTGCCAGTAAAGTTTCCGCTGGCAGATAAAAGGACGCTGAAAAGCGTGAATAGAGATCTCTTTTGCTCCCTGTTTTTGCTGTTATTTTACTCTGTTTTTAGAAGTTTAAATAAGCTAGAATTGGTTTTTGTTTCTTTCTTTTGGCGTCACTAGCGTCCCCTTTCTCTTGGGTTGATTTGCCTTTTTTTTTCTCTTTTTTTCTTTTTCCTCTGATATTGCTTAACTGTGTAAAAAAAACAAAAAAACACGAACTCATATGGCCTACATGCAAAAGTCAATGACACTTGGTGAGAAAGCGGACAAGAGGCATGTCATACACTTAAAATGAACTTCTTTCTGAACTGCAGGTTATCAAATTTCACATTTACAATGTCATGTTCGGGAAAACAGCCCTCTTCCTCTGATATTGCTTAACTAAAAAAGAAAAAAAAAAAAACACGAACTCATATGGCCTACATGCAAAAGTCAATGACACTTGGCGAGAAAGCGGACAAGAGGCATGAGAACATTGGGAGTAGGCTAATCATGTTAAACCCGTTACACATCTCTGTCCGTACGAAACAAACATAGGCTACATGCATAAATATCGGAGTGGAAGATATTTCAGGACAAAGTATAATAGTCCAAAGATTTGAGACATGACTTATTGTTAATGTTAATTTCTCGTGAACTTTGATATTAGGCTGCTATTTACCCTATATACCATCCATATAATTGAGAGAGAAAAAAAAGTTCTACGGAGTTCTTGTGTTGAGTTTTTTTTTCTCTCTTCAGGGGAAATTTCCTGAAACAGCCCTGAACAAAACTTGCACGGATCGGGTAAGTTTATTTTGCATGAAAACATGATTGCATGTAGGTTATTATGCAGCGTTTATTTGAAATAATGTTATATGCTTGTTGGTGGGTTAGGACACTTATTAAGAATTTAGCAAAGAGATACGCTTGGGTTGTACGTGTCTGTGCGCAACAACTGCGCTGGGGTGCGTTTTCCAAAAGCAAATGGTCGCAAATTCCGTCGTTTCCAATAGAGTTCAATAGACTACGACTATTAGCTTACGATGGTTTTGGGAAACGCACCCCTGAACTGCGGAAGGGGTGGAACTGAAACAATTGTATTCTTTTACAAACCAGCAGCAAGTAATGCTGATGAATCTGCAAAATCATTTTCGAATAAGGGAAGCTGGTTAACATGTTTCACAATGAATAGCCTAATTCCTGTTTTCATAAACATCTCTCTAAGGTTTTTGAAAGTTACTTTTGAGGCAGCTAGGCAGGGTGAAACAAAACCACTCGTCTCTTAAACTGTCACAATAAAGGGAAGTGTGTAAGGTAAGTGGTTAAATCTTATTGGTTAAAATATTGAATTCGTAATTTTATGAACTTAACACATTAGTATTTGAACCTTTCATTTGTTTGATCAATTTATCAATTAATTTGTATTAACCCACACTCACATTTGTTTGTGGCTTCAGTTTTTTGTGACGACTAGTCATAATTTGACAGCGTTTACTTGCAGTCATTTTATTTACAAGTCCTTCTACTTTCAGAAAGCATTTCTGTCACACTGATTCAGCCATGAATCTAATCTTGTGGGGGATTGTGCTCTTTGGGATTTATGTCCAGCAATCAGGTTGGAAATGTTTTGTGATGACATACAAATATTCAGTTGTATCTACATGAATATTAAGCAAAACTATTTTCTCAAATACTTTTTGTACTGACTTCCACGCTATCTCTTTTTGTAAATTATCTGTTTTTGTAAATTATAGTCAGTAATTAAATCTCTGAAACAACTGAATCATGCACATTTTTAATTATAATAAAATAAACCTATTAATGCATCCTGATAATCTGTGCCATGACACATACCAGGCAATAAGTGTAATAAGTATTTAATTCTTTCATTAATTTGGCGTGTTTCTGAAGTTTCACAGATGGTGGACTGTTTTTCATCATTTACCCTGTCCAGTGGGAAATGCAGTGGTCTTTTGGGTCAGGTTAAAAAAGACGACTGTTGCTTGAACACCAACTATGGCTACAAAGATGCAGATGGCATTTGTAGGTCCTGTGGGTGAGTGTCAGTGATGTGATTTTTATATATGTCCATGTCCAAAAACACGATAAATGAGCTTCATTATTGTTTATTAGATTGAAAAACCCCAAACAAACAGATGTTCATTTTAAAATGGGAGAACTACTTCCTATTTCTAAGTCCTAAAGTTTACGTTTTCTTTAAAATTTATAACACGCAGACATTTTCACTTTAAATAAGTAGGTCTTAAATGAAATTTCATCTGTTATTGGTAAATGCCTGTTATAGGTCTGAAATGAGGTCTTTTTTATTTTAAATAAAATGTCCTAATATTTCAGTGAAAATTAAAATGGCAGACTTCTTTCTGCTGACCTTCAAACTTTTAGTCCACTGAAATCCCACACCATCTCAACCGTCTACAAATTTGTATTCAGTGTTTCCCACAGGTTTGTAGGCAATGTGTGGAGGGGGGGGGGGGGGGGGGGGGGGGTAGATGTTTGTCCGGGGGGGGGGGGGGGGGGGGGTGCAGATGAAAAGAACGATTGGATAGGGGATACGATTGGATCCCCTAAATAAATTCCTAAAGGTTAATAATTTTAAAAAACTGTTAATAATTGGTTACACAGAACTTTATTACATTAATTCTCTCCTCCTCTCCTACTCTTTCTTCAATGCCTAACAAATCTATTTCTTTCTCTCCCTGACCTTGTCTTTCTGCTTGAGCAGCACTAGTTGAAGCCTGAAAATATTGTAAACAATAACATAACTAATTACACTGGTCGGACTAAGATCTGTTTCAGACTGATACCTCCGGTTCAGGATGGTCCTCAGCAGGGAAAGGAAATGCAGTTGAACGAATTCGCTGCGTGTTTTAAATAGCGTACAAAAGAATAACGAAACGCAATATGTGACGGTCGGTATTGTTTTTTTTTTTTTTTGGTCGGTGTTGAATATGTGGCGGTCGGAATTTAATCTGTGGCGCACCGCCACAGATTCGTCTATGTGTGGGAAACACTGGTATTCATTTTTGAGTGCAATGTCCACATCTCAAAATCCAATCATCTACCAATGCATAGAACAAAGCCCTGCACTACATTTTTCTTTTTTCTATAGTCTGTTACATTCTGATGTATGTCACAATATGGCGGAGACTATCTGTCACTACTTCCATTACATCGCAACTTTAAAATGCAATGTTAATGGTCTTTTTTGTGGAAACCTTTATAAATAGTATTGCATTTTTTATGAAAAGAAAATACATTGGGAGACCTTCACCCATCACCATTTTACCTTTCAGATAATGTAATTCTTGAGGCTACTGAATTAGCTGAATTGAAATGAATGAGATCAAATGATGCGCACAGCATATCCCTTAGAAACGTCTTGTATGTTGATTGTTGACCTCCAGGCGGCCAGCGTGGTCTGAATGGACTCGCTGGGGCGAATGCTCGGTGAGTTGTACAGAAGGAGTCAGCCAAAGGCGAAGGTCTTGTTATGGAATTGGTGATTGCGCAGATCCTGAAAATCTAGGAACGGTTCAAACTAAACCATGTGTGAAAAAAGATTGCTGTCCAGGTAGAAAGAACATTAAGCAATTGTTACATTTCAACATATAGGTTTCCATGTCCTTTCTCATGTTTCTGTATATATATATATTGTTCAGTGGAAGGTGGCTGGTCAGAGTGGGGGAAATGGCAGCTATGTTCAGTCACATGTGGCGATGGAATGAGAAAGAGGCGAAGAACATGCTCTGAACCCATTCCACAATGTGGGGGCTCCTGTAGCGGTGCAGAGGAAGAAACAACCAATTGCTCCACTGAAATAATCTGTCCGAGTAAGTGTAGTTTTTGCTCTTTTTTTTTTTTACTTACTAAAGATACTGAAAATTAAGAACATGCTCTCATTTGATGTCTAGCTCATGGCGGGTGGTCCAGTTGGGGAAGTTGGAGTCCCTGTCCAGTTACTTGTCTTTATGAAGGACGCAATCCTGAAAAAGAGTTTCGTATAAGGACATGCACCAACCCTCCTCCATCTGTGGTTCCACGTGGCAATGACTGCGAAGGCTCCAACACAGACGGCCGTCCATGCAGCGGACTACCTTTCTGCCCATGTAATATACTTTGTTGTCTTCTATAAAACAGCCAAACGTACAAGAGGTTTTTAGAAACCACAGCTTTATATCTCTGCTCCACAGCTGACGGAAACTGGGGCGCTTGGAGAGGTTCCACACCCTGCTCTGTGACGTGTGGAGTGGGCCAGCAGACTCAAGGACGGATGTGTGATTCTCCTAAACCCGCACATGGTGGAAGACAGTGTCGAGGTGAAGAGCAAAAAACTGGTGTCTGCATCGTTGCTGTCCCCTGTCCGGGTAAGTAGAGTGACACAATGAAAGATTTATCTAAACCAGAGGTCTTCAACCCTGTTCCTGGGGACCCACTATCCTGAAGAGTTTAGCTACAACCCTAATCAAACACATCTGAAGCGGCCAATCAAGCTCCTGAAGACTGCTTGAAAATTGCAGGCAGGTGTGATGCAGCCAGTTGGAAATAAACTTTCCAGGAGAGTGGGTCCCCAGCAGCACGGTTGAAGACCTCTGATCTAAACAAACAAAAAATAATTGATTGTTTAACTTTGAACATGTTTCTGCCTGTTTTTTTTGTGTGTGTCAGTAAATGGGATGTGGACCGAATGGGGTGAGTGGAGTCCATGTAGACAACCATCCATTAGAAAAATTAAATGCAATAACAGAGAGGGAACCCGAAGGAGAGAGAGGGACTGTGTTGATATAAAACACAATGGAAGCCTCTGTGAAGGAGAAATTGTTCAACATGGCAACTGCTATGACATACACGACTGTGACAGTAAGTGCAAAGAAAAATCATAGCTGTGTCCGAAATTGCATTTTGTCTAGTGGACAATAGATTTAGTTGACAGCTTGAATTATTTGATCCCCTGCTGATTTTGTATGTTTACCCACGGACAAACAAATGATCAGTCTATAATTTTAATGGTAGGTTTATTTGAACAGTGAGAGACAGAATAACAACAGAAAAATGCATTTCAAAAAATGTATAAATTGATTTGCATTTTAATGAGTCAAATAAATATTTCATCCCCTATCAGTCAGCAAGATTTCTGGCTCCCAGGTGTTTTATATACAGGTAAAGAGCTGAGATTAAGAGCACTCTCTTAAAGGGACTGCTCCTAATCTTAGTTTGTTACCTGTATAAATGTTACAGAGCCAACGAGAGGCGAGCGGATCCATTTGCAAGCTTTATTCAAAGGCGTGATCACAAACAGGCATGGTTCAGTAACAGCAAACAGACATGAATGAGGCAAGACAATGAGTATTCTTAGGGCAAGCGTGGGTCATCGATTGCCGAACAATATCCAACAGGGCAAGGCAGAGAGATAATCCAGGTACACGAGCAATAGTCCGAGCGAGGTGCAAACAGAGTCCGACCGGTGTTGTGCCGAATTTTGCACCCTGCCAAATTATGCACCCCCTAGTATTGGTAGGTTTAGGATTAGGGGTGGGGTTGCAATTAGGCAATCAGGCAGCGACTTCAACGAAGGGGTGCATAATCTGGCAGGGCACAACATTGGCAAGGCAAGGGTTAATCCAGGAAACACGGGCAACATCAAAACACGAGAAAATGTTGTGGAAACAAACGATGGTCTTCTCAAATTTGTCAATAAAGCTCAAGAAGCAGAGTTCCAGATGTTAAAATAAGACTTTATTGACCACAGCAACAAAACCGAAATGACAGCCGCCGCATCTAATCTCTGTCCGTCGGGGCATCCACATTTATATCTGTGTAATAGTGATGGGTTGTTCTTGAACGTTCATTTTGAACGAATCTTTAATGTGACTCGGGAAGAACGAGTAGTCTCTGGGAGTGATTCGTTCAGTCGCGCATGCGCATTGCACAACATTCTATGGGTCCTGTACTGGAATTAGTTCACCTCCCGAGTCTTCGGGTTTGAGTTTTTCGTTCATCGCGCGACAGTGACAGAGTCTTCGGGTTTGAGTCGTTCGTTCTTTTGTCACGTGACGTGACAGTTTTGGACAGAGAAATTAGTTAATTTACAACCTTCCTTACAAATGGGTGCATAGTCATTATTATTATTATTATTATTATTTACAACCTTCCTTACAAATGGGTGCATAGTCATTATTAGTATTATTATTAACTCTTACAGTTATGTGATGCTTTTCTGGTCTCAAATTATTGCTTTTAATTTCTGTCACATGGTTCTTTTCCATAACACCATGTGGTAATAAAGTCTAATCTTCATAAAATTCAATACCTTGTTGTATTTATGTCTTTTGAGTTAACCCTTTAGATTGGACTATAGTGTTACTTACTATTTAGTGTTACTTTTACTATTTTGTAACATATGACACTTTAGACATTAACACTCTGTACACACTCCTGAATTGTTTATTGTTTCTTTTTGTGCCAGAAAAAGCTATAGCAAAGAGGATAACTATTCCCAAATGAATTTAAACTATTTAAATAAAAAATACAAGAAAATTAAAATATACTAAAGCCACAGAGCCTTAAAAAACTAAAACAAAATACTGCACAACAAGCTAGGCTTTTTTTTTAATAATAAATACGCTTTAAAATAAATAACACTTTTGTGCCAAAAAAAGCTTTCTAGCTAAGAGAATAACTAATCCCGAATTAATTTAAACAAAAAAAAAAATATATATGTGTATATATATATATATATATATATATATATATATATATATATATATATATGTGTCAGGGATCTGCAAGAAATGGGACCCAGATGCAAATGAGCGGACAATGGTAATTTATTGACAAGACGTTGACTAGAAACAGCAAGGGGAGTGAGAAGTGAATCGGTCCAAACAGAGGGGCAGGGCAGACAACAATACAGGCAGGAGGGATGACCACTGAGCCTGTCCAAGGTGGCAGCGGACTCAAGCATAGAGGCAGCAGCTCCAGAGGAAGGCAGGAAGACAGGGACCCCGTAGCTTGAAGTGAATCTCAGAAGTCGCCCCAGTCTAGCCGCCAGGGGGTGACTCACAGAACCAGAGACCTGACTCGTGAGAGTGGAGAGCTGCTTCCAGGTGGTAGGGGTCAGAGGCCAGGGAATCTGGGTAAGGACAGAACAGGGCAAACCACAATAACAAACAAGACAAGACTCAAGACAACACAATGACACAAGACAGACAAAAAGAAAATCTAAACAAGAGAAAACACTAGATAAGAATACACAATCAAAAAAACAAGAACTAGACAGAACTAGAGAAAACAAAAAAGGAACCAAGAATATAAAATAACAAGACAAGAGATCAAAAATCACTTGAGCTAGATCAAAGGATATCTTTAGGACCAAGAAACTGGTAGACACCAAAACGAACCAGCAAGGACACAAGGGAAAGGAACGCAATATAAAGCAGCAGAGCACACGAGGATCAGATGAACACAATCAAGCAAACGAGGACTAGACAAGGACTAAACAAGGGGGCGTGACCATGGGAAACAGGGAGGTTGGACAAGAGGAGCACGTGGCAAACACAAACAGAGACAGAGCCATGTGCTCAGACACAAAACAAACAAAGAAACATTGAACAGGGACAAGACAGACAAGACTGTCAGGGTAGGATCCTGACATATATGTATGTATATGTATATATGTATATATATGTATATGTATATATACACACATACATACACATACACTTGTATCATGTGTATATATATATATATATATATATATATATTTATATACACACACATATATGTATATGTATATATACATATATATATATATATATATATATATATATATATGTGTGTGTGTATATATATATGTATATATGTATGTGTATGTATGTGTGTGTGTGTGTATATATACACATATGTGTATATATATATATGTATATGTATATATACATACATATATATATATACATATACATACATATGTATACATACATACATAAATATACATACATACATATATATACATACATACACATATATATATATATACATACATACACACACACATATATATATATATATATATATATATATATGTATGTATGTATATATATGTATATATATACATATAGGTATATATACATATACCTATATATACATATACATATATATACATATATATATTGCACAACAAGCTAGGCTTTTTTAAAATAAATAAAAAATAAATAAGCTTTAAAATAAATAAAACACTGCGGCTATATTTTAGAACATGCTTTAAGGCATGTTTGCATTCATTATAATGCAAATCAATTTATAACTTTTTTGAAATGCGTTTTTCAGGATTTTTTGGGTTGTTTTTCTGTCTCTCACTGTTCAAATAAACCTACCATTAAAATTATAGTAATAATTTCTTTGTTAGTGGGAAACATACAAAATCAGCAGGGGATGAAATAACTTTTCCCCCACTGTAAGTAGTATTGAAGTAGGCATATTCAGGCGCAGCCATGCAGCATATACTACATTTATTTATTTGATAGGGACAATGCTCATTGATCAACAAACAAGTAACTTGCTGTAAACAAGCCAGAGTTAGCTACAAGTGCTAATTTCCATCTGTTGTCCCTAGCCAGTTCTTAACAGGCACCCTAAAATACAAAAGTCAATAAAATTACACTATAAATTTAATTAATACAGTAGCAATGTAATAAATACAGCAGAAATTTTAAAACAATATAAACATACCCTCAAACAGACAATATATTGCTCACCTCACCTAACCCTTAAATTAATTTCAGTATAAAGTAAATACAGTATATATTAAAAAAAAAAAAAAAAAAAAGTTCATGGACTTAAGTATTTGGTGTATGGGTACAATTGTAATTGTCTCTAATCCAAGATTTAAGCTGTTTTTTAAAAGAGGAGAGACTATTACACTCCCTTAACTCATTGGGCAGACTATTCCAAAAAATTGTGGCTCTGACAGAAAAGGCTGTGTTTCCAATCCTACTTTGTCTATATTGAACTATGCAGTCCCCTCTGGTGGTTGCTCTGGTAACTCTATTGACCTTATCTTTCTGTTTTATAAACTGGCACAATGGTGGTGGAGCAATCCCACGGAGTATCTTAAAGACAAGATAGGCATCAGCAAAGTGTCTGAAGTTTTCAAAGCTAAACATATTGTGTTTTTTGATTATGCGACAAGATTTTGATTATGCGATAGCTATTACCCTTACGGTCCAATGTCTTTAAAGCCCGTTTATAGAGTGACTCCAATGGTTGCAATGTTGTTTTATTGGCTTGCGACCAGCTAGTTAAACAGTAAGAAAAGTGTGAGAAGATCATCGCATGCAAGAAGAGCTTTGCGGCCTTCATTGATAGGTATGATCTTATGTGTTTAAAATTTGTCAGATTACATTTAACAATACTGGCAACCTTTTTTGTATGCTTTTTAACTAATTGTATAATCTCTCTACATATTGTGAATGATGACATTAGAGGATGTTTGTCTAGTTTCAGACAAAATGAGGATTTTCCTAACCATCGTAGATGTAAGGTATTGTAGGTTATGGAGTAACAAATAACTCTCTGACTGTGTTCAGTGAAGGGCGTCCTGTCAGACTGGAGTGAGTGGAGTAATTGCAAACCGGACTGTGGGCAAGGCTCTGAACAAACAAGAGAAAGAAAGTGTGTTGCTGACATCTCTAAATACCGGTAGGAGAAAAACATCTCATGCTACTAACTGAAATAAGACATTGTCTATAATAAATCGTGCATTGTTTAAGAATCAGTTTACATATTTTTTGGTTTTCTTTATCTCCTATAGTTCCCAAGACCGCAGTATTTTTGCAGGGGATCCAATTGTTAACTGTGAGGGTTTGGATAACCGACAAACCGAGAGAAAAGAATGTAAAAATGTTCCTGAGTGCAAGGATGAGGTTGTAATTTTATGTTCAGAGCTTATGTGTATTATTTTTTGTTAATTATAGTGAATACATTTGAATTTTAACAACATGTTGTTACTGTTTTCCAGAATGAATGAGCAGTCTCCAGAATAGCTTGAAGACAAGAGGACCTGCTGGCTTACACAGTAACCTTACCAGCAGCTGGAAGGATTCAACATGCCAAGCTGTTCTCTTATGAAATGTGCTACTAACAGAAAAAATGCTTTATTAACCTTTGTTATATGGATTGTATTGATGTTGATTAATGCACACCTTTGTAAACTGCTTTGCTGCCACAATAAAGTTTTAAAGTAACACCTTGTGATGTAGTACATGGGATAAAATAACTTACCTTCTCTTAGGCTACACAAGCATTATTACTGGTTATTCGAAAGAAGAAAAGATGCGAGCCAGCCAGGAGTCGAACCTAGAATCTTCTGATCCGTAGTCAGACGCGTTATCCATTGCGCCACTGGCCCGACAAATTCACTCATAGACCACGTGACTCTATGTAGTATGACTATATTAGCTCCCTCATTTCAAAAACTGCTGCGCCCTCCTGTAGTCGCATATTATGAGCACAACTTTATTAAGGCTACCTCATTTCAGAACAGTAACGATTACATTCCAAAATAAATAAATAAATGACTATTATTTATGTCCCAAAATAAATAACAACCAATTTTATAACATCCTCGATGAAGTATGTGACCACAGGATGGCGCAGCAGTCTTCGAAATGACGACTTGTTTTGTGTGTAATGCTTTGGCAATATCGTATGTAAACACAGTCAAGCCAATAAAGTACTTGTAAATTGAAATTAAATTGCTATAGGCGTTCGAAAGACATTCCTTTCTTTTCTGGAAGATTCTCACATAAAAACTGGGTATGTTTTAATTTCATTAAATTGGTTGGCTGAGACATCATGATAACAAACTGAAAGCATCATTTATGTATAACGTTAAGTTACTTAACTGAATACATGACCGTTTATATGTATATACATAAAGGATACCTACGGTCTTCACCCGCCGAGGTCTCTCTTTCCCAGCGCATATTACATATTCATTCCGTTGTCTGACAACAGAAACAGTCAAATGTATTAATGAAAACAGTTTAATTGAGAATTTAGCTGCATCAAAATACAGTATGTGGGCACATAGAGGCAAACAAATGTAGCCTAATAATAAATAATAAATGTACATTTTGCATGTTCAGAAGAAGTGAGCTGCCCTGTCTGCAAATGTAAACAGGTTTGTGTAAGAAAATTGCTCAATGCACAGAAAGAGAAGTAATAGGAACCTGGTATTTCTGTTCTTTTTTTTTCATGTGTCTAATAGACATGAACAAGTTCTTTGAAAAACATATATGACCTATGAAACGCTCTCAAATGTTGTAATTTTTTAAGAAATTCAAACAATACATACCATTTTATGGCTATTTAATGTGTGGTGAAAGATCGCTGAAGCGCCTCAGTTAAAGCGGTACGAGCATCATCTTTTCCTCTTTACTAGTTATAGCATGAAATAAACATGAATGAACATCACAAAGGTTTCTTCTTTCATCCGCACATACACACCATTTTTCAATTTCAAATCCACCAACATCAATCCATTTTCCAGTCTGGTTTGGTTTATTTGTCGGACAAAAATGGCAGATTCGGCGTTATGATTGGGCTTCTTTTTTTTGTAAAGTTGTGTGAAAAAATCCCTGGTCACAGGTTGCGGGTTTTTCGGCTTATTTTAAAAAAAAATACGGTTGCTTGTTCGGGAAATCTTTACACAGAGGCGCTGTCATCATGCAAAGATTCTGCGCAAAGCATCATGGGGCCCCAAAGTGTCCATCCTTAATTCCGAAGGGCCCTTTGAAGTGGCTAGTTTTGAGCACTTCAAATTCAAATTTTATTTGTCACATACATATACATACATAGTACGACATGTAGTGAAATGTATTGTACGACTGTCCAACAAATTGTCCAACAAAATTAAGAAAAACCTCAAGTTTTACAAAAATACAAATAGAAAAAGTACAGTAAACATATATACAGAAATAAACTAGCAATAAAATAAAAAATAGATATGAGAATAAAAAAGATATGAAGAATAAAAATAGAATGATTCTATATAGATTCTATAAAAAGTAAAGTGTATGTCAGTGATAAAGTGTCCGTGTGCTGTGCAGTGCAGTAAAGTGTATAAGTGAGTAAAAGGAATACTAAAGACAAATTGTTGAGAAGGAATGACCAATCAGGTCACGGGCTACCGTATACGTCAGTAACTTTCAGTTCAGGTTGAGTCGAGGTAACGTATAGGGTTCTCCAGAATACGGACTGAATTTAACTTTGCTTGATTGAAGATATATGTGTCCAAGTTGTGCGTTAATGACAACATGTAAGTTCATTTATGATTGCCCTTTACTGAAGGTGTCCTATGATGCATAATTAATAAGATGTTGTGAGTTCGTTCGGGAACATAAGTGATGACGCTAAACCCAGCGCCTAAAATGTTTATTCACCTCACGATATATTTACTATACTTGGATTCAGTGTTCAAATGAACATAACTGATTGATATTTACATTGTGTATAGATGTAGATTTAATGTTGTATATTCCCGTTCTGTAGTTATTCTAGATTACAAGTGCTAGTTAACGGATTGTGTGATGACGCAGCAAATAATTCCATTTATGAGCGTCATGAGCCATCTAGCGTTGAGAAGTGGTGTTACTGCCGAGAATTAATATTTACAAGGAGCAGTTAGTGAATAGTACAAATGCCAGTTATTATGCTGAAGTTGTCGATGTTTCTAATTGTTGTTTATTATTGATTGTTTCAGACCACACACACACACACACACGCCTACAGTTACCTTTCATATCACTGCTGAAGATTAATATGGCAAATAATGCCCAGTGGTCTGGCTGTGCTGTGTCGTGCTGATCACTTGCTGAACTTCAATTAAAGAGTGTTGATTCATATTCATGCCTCCTGTGTTCTGACCGACGCACCAGTGCGAATGCAACTACCCTAAACTAGTGTAATACAGTCCCAAATAACTCAGTTACACAAATGGTATGTGAATCAACTCATTTATCCTTACGTAACCTTCTACAAATTAGTGCAGATTGTAATTGAAAATGTGCAAAGTGGAAGTGTGGGGTGATGTGCTTAGAGTGGAGAGAGGTTAAGACTCCGAATGGCCTGCGGGAAGAAGCTCTTCCTCATTCTCTCTGTGTTCGCCTTCATGGAGCGGAAGCGTCTCCCTGAACGCAGCAGAGAAAAGAGTCCATTGTTGGGATGGCTGAGGTCCTTCACTATCTTCCTGGCCCTGGTCAGGCACCGCTTGCTGTAGATCTCCTGCAGGTCAGGGAGCTCGGTGTGGATGGCACCACCCTCTGGAGGGCTCGTCTGTCCTGCATAGTGCAGTTCCCGAACCAGGACGCTCTCGATGGTGCAGGTGTAAAAAGTCTTAAGCACCCGAGAGGGAAGTCTAAAGTCCCTTAAGCGTCTCAGATGGTACAGACGCTGCCTGGCCTTCTTCACCAGGGTGCTGGTATGACAGGACCAAGTCAAGTCCTGCGTGATGTGAACACCCAGGTATCTGAAGCTGTCCACTCTCTCCACTGGAGTCCCGTTCATCGTGATCGGCTGGTATGACCGCTCCTGCTTCGTACTGAAGTCCACTATCAGCTCCTTAGTTTTGCTGATGTTCAGGTGTAGACTATTCACCTGGCACTGCACCAACTCTCCAGGTTCTTAATCTCCTGTATGTAGGCCGTCTCGTCGTTGTCTGAGATCAGGCCCAACACAACAGTGTCATCAGCAAACTTGATGATGGTGGTGGAGTTGGAAGTGGCCACACAGTCATAAGTGTACAGTGAGTGCAGCAGGGGGCTCAGAACACAACCTTGAGGGGCTCCAGTACTTAGGGTGATGGAGGATGAGGTGTGTTTACCCATCCGTACGGCTTGCTGTCTGTCCTTCAGGAAGCTGGAGATCCATTGGCACAAGTATGTGCTGAGACCAAGGACCTCCAACTTGGAGGTGAGTGTGGAGGGAATTATGGTGTTAAACGCTGAACTGTAGTCCACAAACAGCATTTTTACATAATTCCCTTTTCTGCAGTCCAGGTGACTTGTTGTGGTGTGGAGGAGGTGTGAGATGGCATCCTCCGTGGAGCGGTTATGCCTGTATGCAAACTGTAGTGGATCCAGTGTGTCTGGTAGTGATGCAATGATGAAGTCTCTGACCAGTCTCTCAAAGCACTTCATCACCACTGATGTGAGGGCTACAGGGCGATAGTTGTTTAGGCAGGTGGGTTGGGGTTTCTTGGGGACAAGAACAATGGTGGACTGCTTAAAGCATGAGGGGACTATGGACTGTTCCAGGGAGAGATTGAAGATCTCAGTGAACACCGGTGCTAGCTGGTCAGCGCAGGCCTTCAGAACCCGACCTGTGATGCCATCTGGTCCTGCTGCCTTCCTGATGTTCACTCTCCTGAATGCCCTCCTCACTTAGGTTTGGAACTACTCTTCAATATGGTGGCCATGATTGTTTTCACTCCAACAGTGCAATAATATAAGTGGCATAGGTAATTTGCCATATGTTCCGCCCCCTCATTGGAGAAAAATCACATTCAAAAAGAAGACACGTGACGCTGTAATGATAGAAGCAGACGTAGAGTGGGATGACTTTCTTTTAGCCTATTTTTTTTTTTACAATGTTTTTGTAATGTATTAATGATCACGTGCTGTAATAAAAAACAAATAATCATATCCTACTAAGAGTAAATACATAAAAAAAAAAAAACATTTTTTTACCTCAAAATAAAGCACTTTCTCTCTGTGTATGGCTGTGGGGACGAGTAGTGTTGTGGTGCTTGAAATTCTTTATAATTAATTAAAAACAAATATTGCCACATTGATGGCTCAAGAAGGTGTAATTGTTCAAATGACACATTGTTTCATTTTAAAATATATACAAATTGTAACCAAGTGTTTTTCAAGTGTAATATTTCTGTGAAGGCTAGGGACAGAAAAATTGACATTTCCATAGAATGACCCCAATATATTTTAGGCTATAAATATGTGCCTATAGTACAGCTCCCCTCACAGGTGATTGGAGATGAGTTTTTTTTCCTACTTGTTGCAGTTTGCTGATTTTTGTCAAATAGCTTGTTTTTGCTTTTCAGATAAAAGAGTGGTTTCAGTTTAATATGTTGCAGGCTCATTTATTGGTTATAAATAATTGTTAATAAATAATATTGATGATAATAAATCATGGGCTTGTTTTGGGCTTGTTTTTGAAGCCGTGTTCCGTATTGTAGTGGGTATGATGTTCGCCTTCACACTTCCCGTCCCTTAAAAAACTCTCTTGAACATTCTTGATTTTATCTATCTTATGACCATCCCAGTAGAATCCTGCAAGCCAGTAGACAACTACCGCATTGCCCTGATCGAAACTTTTGCACAATAGTGGAAGCTGGAAATCGCACTTCTAATAAAATATGCTTAGGTCACACAATTACATTAGAAAGCCCATGCAAAACAAAACAATAAAATGACATAAAGCTGTGTGCCTAGAATATTGCTTTTACAGTTATCCAATAGCCAAAGATAGCCTACATGAAATAAGTTATTTCATCAAACCAACAATGCTTCCAAGACTTACCATTTTCCCGACCATTTCAAACTAAAATCTACACATTTCTATCAACAACAAAAAACTCAAATGGCCTATGGTGTTACAACAAGAAGTAACAAACATAATAAATTAATTGATAAATAAAAAATAATTTAAAATAAGAAAGCTTTCTCTTTGTAATCACTTCCACATTGAACTTCAGTGTTTTGGAACATGGTAACTGGTCATTAGCCGAGTGACCAGCTATCATATTCTAAAAACCAGCTCGACCGGCCAGTTGCAGGTTTGTTGCTTGTCCAAGATGATCTACCACCTTGCACCAGCTAGAAACCAGCTACCATGTTCCAAAAAAAAATTAAAAAATCAAACAAATTAAGATGCAATTCCAGCAGGGATTTAATTAACTCTTTTTGTGTCTAAAGAAAGGTCACTGATCAATTAATATTCAGTGAATTTATTGTACAAATAGGAGTATTGCAAGCATTCAATCTAGCAAGTCTCTCCATTGGTATGAGTAAAATACTATCATACAGAACCAAACCAAAATCAGAGAAACAAACATACAAGTATACGCAGGACTCATCACTGTTCCACTTTCCAGGAAAATCATTTTTTAGTCCATGTGCAGGTTTATCATTTTAGCACTTAGAAAAAAAAAAGAGAAAAGAACACTTGGTATTAAGACATAAAGAATGAGTCTAAGGTCTCCAATGAAATGCATTCTGCTAAAGGCATTAAACACTTTTATAATACTCTTGTGTAATTCTTTTTTTAAATTTATTGTGTTGCCTCTTGATGATAAAGTCGTTATGGCAACAAAATAACAGACAAACTTTTGGCGGATGAAAGATGAAAGCAATGAAATTATATTTACCTACAGAAGAAAGAAAGACAGAAATGCCTAATTCAGTGAAACGAGGCACTTCTCCAACAAAGGCGAGGATAAGTGAAACCAAATTACCAGCCATTCTCCATGCTGAGTGCTGCTTTACCAAAACACCCACTGCATGTAGAGCTACAGCTGACAGGTCAAATAGCTGTTGTACACTAGAGAAGATTTCTACTCGTAGTTCAGAGATCAATTGAAGATTGGGGCTGAATGTTACCTATTCTACAACAGGTGGTTTCACATTGATGGGACACTGGATAATGCATCAGCACCTTCATCTCTGGTCAAATGTTTCGTACAAACAAAAGTCAAGGCTTAAGGTTCTCATAAAGCACAAATGACAAGTATCAGTATAACAAATACACCCTTGCTGCTGGCAATGTCAAACAAAATTCATGAATACATTTCAGAGAGCGTCTCAAAAGCTTTACTTGAGTAAACATTCTCCGCCCTACAACATCAAAGCCACGATAACCTCAGAGGACGCTAATGACACCCTTTTTGCCAAAATAAAGATTGCACACAGAGAAATAAATAACAGTATAATCTTGTTGTTTTGTTTTACGCAAGTTAGGTTACTATAACGGGTTTTACATGTCCATAATTTGTCTTTTGAAAGTGTTATTTACAAAGTGAAATGAGACACAAACGGGCCTGCCCTTTCAAAGGACAATCAATAAAGTGCAATTAAAAAAAAAAAATACAGTACAATGAAAGGGGCTTGACTTGTTGGACATGGAAAAGGAGACATGAGAAAGTCACTAAGCTTTGGTTGTTAACATAAAACAATACAAGTCTTATTAAGCATGTGTAAAGCACAAAGGTATGCTGTGATTCGGCAAGGTACAGTAAAACTTGCTTCTGGGTCCGTTTGTGGTCCGGAGCTGGTTTCTGGAGATAATCTCCTACTGCACAGAATCAGGAATCAGATGGATAGAGAACAACAGGAGTTGTTGGCGAGGGAATGGTATTGGCAAGATTATAGGTTGAATTCGGTAAGGTACCCTGAGAGGGCTGTACATTGAGGAAAGGAGGTCTAGTTGTGGGTGTTTGAGGGGATGTTGCTGCTGTGGTTGGGGAGTCCAAGCTGACTTCATCCCCTTCCTCCGAGTCCCATACCTCACTCTGCAGGTAGTCTGCAAAGAGGGCTTTAGCTCGCTGCAGAATACGCCCAAGGTTGTGGCGACGGACCAGGCGGTCAAAGTGCATGGCCAGCTCATTGTAATCCAGGCTGTTTTTGACAATGTGGTCACGATGTTCCAGCAGGATAGACAGGCAAAGGAAAAGCATGAAGGGATTCCCTTTCCCAAACTCTTGAGGAGGAGGAAGCGAGCAGGGTTTAATTCCGCCTCCTTCTGGTTTGTTTGTGTTTGGAGAGGTTACGCCAGACCCAGTGGGTCTGCATGGTGAGGGAAGATTGCTGGAGAATGCTTTGGGCAAAGATGGTGACTTGCCAAAGGATGAAACAGGCGAAGAGAGAAGCGAACGATTATAACCCTGCGATGGAGACACCAGTAAAGATTTCCCTGGGACCACTGATGGGGACTGAGCCCCAGTTTCATTTATTACAGCTTGTGAGGACGTGAACCCCCCAGGAGGTTTATCAGGAGACACTCCTTTGTCTCCACTAGAGGAAGAGGATGTGCATTTTGAAAGGGCATCGGGAGACGCCGTTCTCCAGCTGGATGGAGAATTAGATGCTTCCGGTGAATGATTTGAGCTACTCTTCCAATTTGGTAGACCAGAAGGAAGAGATGATGCTGGGGAAGCTGCTTGACCATTGGGAGAGTCTCTTTGCCCTGGAGAAGACGGTGTATGATTACCGATAAGAGGTTCCTGCTCTCCAGGGTCATCCTCACTTTCCTCTGTGGACTGACGGACCGAGAATGACAATGTGGAGTGTGCAGACTGAAACCGTACTGGAGATAACGTAGGATCAGAGAAATCGTTTTCATTCATGTCAAAGCTGTCCTCGTTTCGGCCACTATAGTACTTGAATTCCCCAAAACTTGCCTGCTTCTCAAATGAGGGAGCTGGAGCTTTGACATCATTCTTGACCATGTCATCTACACCGTTCTCTCCTTCACCTTCCTTCCGAGGCCCCTTCTCCTCCTCTACGATGAAGTTACGTCCCCCATCTGCCTCCTCTCGGGATGGTCTTAGCATGTGACGTTTTCTCTGCCTTTCTGTCTGCTTCTCTTCCATCTCCTCCATGTCCACATTCTGATGGAGATTCTGCAAGCCATTGGACTGATCTGCCTCAAGCGCTGGCCCCATAAGCTCCACCTCTGTCTCAGGTGGATCAGGCGGCAAGGAGCTCCAGGTGACCTCCAGCATTCTCAGGGCATCATCAAAAGCAAATTCACGCTTTAGCTCCAAAAGCAGCCAGCGGTAACAGAAAAACAGATCATCTGCACCTTTAGAGACTAGGTAGGCATAAAACTCAGGGTCTGAATACTGCAGAAGCAACTTGAGATGCTGGAACTTAATGGACATAAGTTGTCCGTCAGGGCGGAAGTTGCCCTCAAGACGTTTCATAATGCCACAGAAGCAGATAAAGGCATGAGCTTCGTTGTCCATGACGGCGAGGATTGGCGAGGCTATGTCGCTCATGCCTTGGCAATAAGACACCTGTGAAACCAAAAGAGGACCTTTTATTTCCCACAGAATTAAAAGGCACATCCTAGTGTTAGATTGAAGGGTATTACTGTGTGTTTACCTGTGGGTGTGTAATAGCAAAGGTGGTGAGGAGGTCTGTCAAGGCGGTGAGATGTGGGCTGTCCTCTGAGCCTGCGTAGTAAGGATGTGCTCGGTCTGTTCGAAGAACATCTTTCAGAACGTTTCCCCTGATGAACTCCAGGTCCTCTGCGCTGACCCGTTCTGTCCATTCGCTCTTCAGCTGGTCGTACTCTCTTGTCTTCCTCTTCATGTAGTCCATTCTCTCTTGCCCTGTCAGACCATCTGGGTACACATTAAGGAGGTATCGCCAAACAACCTGTCACAAAAATGCAGAGATGGAAGAGAAATTCAGCTAAAAAGAGGACTGTCTGCCACATAAGACTCTTTAAAAAGCTTTTTAAAATGTGCACTTTATTATTTTATGCATATATGATATAAAATAATCCATAATGTAATTTATGGTAATTAATTATATAAAATATTTTCCAGCCCTGAATAAAAATGATTGAGCTAATTAAGTGTTTTATTAGCTTTTCATTAAATAAATATTATAAAAAAACTAATAAAAAAACCATTAACTATAATCATTTGTATTATTTTGTTAAAACAAAATGTCAAAATTACAGAAAGTAATATGATGATATCCTCTAGTGGTAGATTAGTGAAAGGGTTCATGAACTGAGAAATCAAAATTCCCTTGATCTTTTGAGTCTTGGTCATTGTACTATAAAAACATCCTGTAAGTTTCAGAACTCAAAACTTTCTCATTAATCTAAAAACATCTTATATTGAAGCTGCCAAAACAATAAGTTGTGGAATGTGCCACTTTATGTGGATTTGTTTACAAACAAGGCAGTCTGACAGGATTTTCAGAAATATTGAAAGACGATGATCTGCTGACTATATTGGATATGACAGTTATGTTGCAAAACACACAAGTGTTTTTGAGGATGTACGCTGTGAATCATACACAACTGTTAGCCAATTGTACCAGTGGGCTTTAACTTCCGAGTCTACAATCTGCCACGCCTATTCAAACAAAATGTTCTGATGAGGGGGGTCAAAACAGGACAGAAAATAGCCTATTGCTTCTAAATTATGATATTTTTGAGGTAAAAAAATCTTGATAACATTATGTACACCTCAGAGAACAGTAAAAAATACTGACCGCTTTAAAAAAAGGCCAAGTCAGTCTGATTACCTTGCGTAAGGATGGCTCAACTCCACCATGATATATACGAAGTCTAAGTTCCTCTGGTCGGGTCAGTTGACCTTGGCTGTTCAGGTAACTGTGGAACTCAGCATCACTTAAGGGAGGTTTGAATGGTTTCACCTCCTCCCCATAGGACCAACTCAAGGCCTGCTGCACACGTGACAGAGTGCGACCCACCTAAACGTGAAGTTAGTTACAAAGTGAGAAACAGTCATAAAAATGTTCACTATTTATATAGCCTTTTTGCAAAAATCTATGGTATTAGGTGGAAGACAGGTGGAAATAAACATTTCTATCACATAAGATATCTGGCCCATAATTAACTAGCTATCAGTGAGATGCAGAAAATATTCCCTCTATTAAAATTAATATATCAAATTAATATATCAGTTTGTAAGCACAAAAGCATCACAAAGTTGCTTCTCACAAGAGCAAAAGTGGCCTTCAAGGACTCCTGAAATATCTAATGACTTCAACTGTTTGGGGATAATTGCCATCAATTAAAGTATCAAGGCAGTAGACTGCAAACCTGACTGACTGCAGCAGACACTAGCTGGAAAAACAGCTGGCTAATAGGGTGAAGAACATCATGACTGACCTGGGACAGCAGCGTTTGTGTGAAAGGAAGTGCGGCAGAAGCCAAAGACCTCTTCTCTCCCTGCAACTGGTCTGAGCCGATCACATCCTTAGGGCTGATTATGTCCCAATCCTCCAAAACAGGACCTTAGGGAGAATATGGTGCGAAATCATTAAAGAATAATGATAATATTTTTTTTAAAAAGCATTCGAGACTGGATTAGTTTTATTTGCAGGTAAATGCAGAATGTTAAAATAATTCTTGTAACCAATAAATACAATATGTAGACTCTACAAAACAACAAACATAGTGGAAAAATGTGCATATTCTCAGGAAAATACACAATCATTTGAAATGAACAGCAAATACCAAAAAACAACTTATAATTACACAGTTTTTTATTTATTGATTGATCGATTATTGATTTGAGGTTGAATGGCTAAACTGGAGAAATCATAAGGGAGGCAGAGCAGTCGAAGATTTTCAGAATCTACTGAGTTTGCCAGACATTTAATCCTCTCCAAATAGAAGGATGTGGAGTTCACTCACTGTCCTCTGATGGTTTGATGTCCATCTTGAGCTGGAGGAAAGGCTTTGCCGCACTGACAAATGCTGCATCTAAATCCCAGTCGGACAGCAGAGACATGTAGAGCTCCACACCTCCGCGTTCACGGGACAGGTAACTTATCCCAAAGTTGCGTTTCCTATAGGGAACCAAAGAAAAAAGACAGCATTTATGTTTGCTGCAGTTCATCTACCTATAATTGCTATTAAACATTCATAAAAACTGGATTACCACTGTATTTTTTTTTAAACATATCTAAATGAGAATTAACACAAAACAAATATATTTTGCAATTTCACACTCACCCATTCAGCTCAAATGCTCGTATCAGGATATGCTGCAACACCTCCAGTGAGGTTATTTGAGGATCAACAGCAAAAGAGCGGAACTCCACCGGTAACACCCCTTCACACTTCTGCAAACAGACAGATTTTAAAGGTATGATTTTAGAAAAACGGGTAACAATGCGTATTTTACATAACCCAACTTTGTAAATTATTTTAAGGTCCTGAAAGGCTAATCACACTATCCTCTGAAATACAAATCACCTAATGAGGTAACATTATACTTATTCAGGTGGATTTACTGCCTGTTGAGTCTCTGTGAATGTTGCAACCAACCATGGGAAACTGACTGTGGCTTTCAGATTGCTTGAGTTGGAACTTTACTAACATGAGCGAAAACACCTGCTAAACACCGCACTACAAGGTCATCTGTCCCAAGCAGACCATACTGCAGCACACCTGTCAAGGTTCACACTGAACTTAAATTCTTTTATTATTCCAAAATTAAAATTGAATCAATTTTCTAAAATAGTCACTTATGTGTCTCCAGCTATTTTTTTTTATCTCCCTTGCCAAAACGTGGTTTACTTGTTATTTCAGTATTTCTTATTTACTATCATAGCATTAATATTTTGAATTCTTTAATTTTTATATTTTAATTTTAAGTTTAAAATCTTAAAAATACTCACACAACCATATTTCATACATACTAAATTGCATTTTGTTTGTCACTTTTCTCAAAATCATCTAATTACTTGTGTACAAGCTGTGTGACAGCTGAGAGGAAAAAACATGCATGTAACCACAAACTGAGTGGTTTGAGTTGTAAAATCTTGCCATTAAAATAGCAGATCATTTTAATTCCATATCTCAAGAATTAGTGTCATGGCAGTGATTAATCAAAAGTTCACTGTGATTTAACTACAATTCAGTGACCTACATTCTCGTCTAAACAGACTTCTTAAAGAAACAGAGGTGGTGTTTTAAAATGGGCCAACATGTCAAGTGCCATTTAATCATTTATGTTGGTTCTCTTAGGCCTGCATCTGAAACAATACCTACATGGCTTTCAAAATGCGGAGCTTTTCGTATTCATCACAGCAGACCTGAGAAATGACTGAAAAACAAGCGAGGGAATTCATGGCAGGTTGATCATGTGACACTTGAGAGCAAACATGACACTATCAGGTCAGTTAAGTTTTTCTCTTAACGACGTGGCTTCACAAATAAATATACAGACATAAACATTATTACTATAACACAGAATGATAACGACGTAACTGCAAATGATTGACATGTTTATGTCGAACAGCTATATGACACGAACAATAAAATATAACTAAAACAAATTAAATAGAACAACAAATGAACATATTTCTACATAAAGTGTGTGTAATTTAAGGATTAAAGCAATATGATTATTACACACCCTTAAAGAATGCACGTATGCTCAGTAAACGAATGATTAAGATGTGATCACGATTTGTAAACAACAAAGATGCCAGCGAAGCCAAGCGATGATGGGCTGATTAAAAAAGCTCCTCGACAGACGCAGACACTGTCTCCTGGCCTGGCCGTACTACATGGACTGCTGTGTGTGTGTGTGTGTGTTAGTGTGTAGTTGGGGTCTGTACCTGCCGCTCGGTCCCCACAATCTCTCACCTTGACTTTGACACGAACTACCCCCCTCTCCTCCTCAGCCGACATGGTGGGTAGTCCGCTTTAGGGGTCCCGTTCAGAGATGCGTTGTCGTCATCCAGTAAAAAAGAAATTAAAAGTACAATAACAATGGATGCGGTTACCCGTTACCCCTCTCTCACTGCTAGGCAGGTTCAATGAAAACACCGTTAACAAGAGACTAAAAACAACCAATATCCTACTGACACCTTTCAAAATAAAAGCCCCGGTGCAAGACAGCAAAAGGCTTTCGTGTCTTAAAAATGGGAAATTTTGATTGTATTTTAATACAGTTCGTGTGTGATTGACTCGGGAACCAGAGCTTCGTCTATTTAGATAGATAATCATGATATAATTAAGGCGGCATTACGTTTGCTACGTGAGATAACAGCAACAGGATATGACGCCACTTTGGCATTACATCATTGGATTCATCTGGGAATGCATGATGCATGTACAACAAAAAGAAAACAAAATATTCAACGATGATTTACGGTCTGACAGATGCAGACATGTAGCTATTATTTAAATGGATTTTTACAAATATGTTACCTATGACAAATACTATTAAGCTATATAATAAATAAAATTACCAAAAATATTTGTATAAGCGAACATATCTACAAAAATATGTTTGCGTATGAATTACACCATGAAGTAGCGGTAGACGTTTTATCATGCATAACACAAACAAACAAAAACACATAGCTTTGCCTTGAACTTCTGCCGTGACCCGGATTCGAACCGGGGTTGCTGCGGCCACAACGCAGAGTACTAACCACTATACGATCACGGCGAGCTATTTGGCAGCTGCACGCAGATGGCAGTTTCAGGCCATATAATTAAACGCAACAGATTTCTTGTTTATATATCAGTTTCTCAGAGAGATTTTGTGATTATACGGACACTTTTTTTTTTGGATTCTTTAATGAAAGAAAAGAGTTTAAAATAGTTTTTTTTGGAACGTTATAAAGCTTTTTACTATTTTGATCCATTTCTGCCTTTGCTGAATAAAATTATCAATTTGTTAAAAAATTCCCAAACTCCTGAATGGCAGTGTATCAAGGTTTCCTCAAAAAAATAATCTGTTTGTAACATTAACAATATTATATCTTTTAGAATGATTTCTGAAAGATCATGTGGCACTGAAGAAAGGAGTAATGCCTTTTTTTCTATCACTGTTCTAAAACAATATTTAAATAGAAAATCATTATTGTAGTAATAATTCGCTTTTTTTCACAACTTTTAAAAGATGTGGGTTATGTTTCATTCCTTAAAGTTATTACAAACCAACACAACATGTATTAATACAAAGCCTTTTATTAAATTTTATAAATTGCAGAGCAAGTAAACACAAAATATGACATCTTTCTTGTTCCTGGAAAACTGAATTAAGCAGCATAGCTAGTCACAGATTTAACTGTAAGCAAACAATGCTCTCATTGTACAGAAGCTTATTCTAAAGACACAAACAGTAAGAGCTTTCAAGGTCAAAAATAACAACAGCATTTGGTTTGGCCCTCCAGGTGCTTCCATATATGTAAATACAGCTTTCAATTGAAAAAGAAAGAAAAACAATTCTACTAAATAATGAGCTGTGGAGACTGGTATTACTTGCTCAAGTTTAAACTTTTATGAGGCTTGGCTACATTATTACTGCAGTGTGGGGAAGGCAAGTAACATTACAACACCAAATCTATGAAGCTATTTGACCTAATCATATTTGTAATCAGACCTACTGTATTTGTAACTCATATTGTGCATTTTTGGCCAGCGGCTTAATACTTTGGCCTACCAGAATAAAAATTTTTTAAAAAAGTCTGGGTACCCCAAGTATAGTTTCATTCCTGCTGCTATCATGATTCATGTTAATACAACCATCACCCTGTTGCAACTACAAAACTCGTGACGTACAGGTTAATCTACAAAACTGACAGAACTGTAAACCACTTAACATCTAACCTGGTTTAGTAAGACGTAATGCAACAGCATTAAATGTAAAAAAGTTAGAGATAAGAACATGAACAAGCCAGTCTTTAACTGAGGCTTGAGAACATTAAGATGCATGGTAACATAACATCCAGCAGGTGGCCCTGTTGTATGTGGAGTTCATGCAAAAAGTGCCACGTCTCCAACGCTGTAGAGACAAACATACCCCCCCTTATTTAACTTTTCAGTTCATATTTGCACATTAAACCTTTTTAGCGGTTTTAACGAATATGGGCCATGTCCTCCAAGAAGGGTGTCTTCATGCAGCCAGTGCAGAGCTGGTCCATCCAGAGGGGGGCTTCGTGCTGCAGGGGCGTTCGGCGAGGGTAAAAGGTGTATGAGAGGTCGTAGTTCAGAAGGCAGCTGATAGAGGCCATGTAGAGATCTGAAAAACGGCACAGGCGGCGGGAAAAGTAGGTGGGGTTGTGGCAAGTACGGAATATGCTGCCAAAGTGAGGGTTGAAGAGGTTCTTGGTGACGGCCCTGTAAAAGGAAATTGGGAGACGTGTTACAGTCCTTGATCTGTTCATCAAGTGAGTTCAAGAACTTGTCTTTTTGTCTTGCTTTACTCACCGTAGCTCCTCCCTCTCTTTCAGCCACTCCTGCAGAACCTTCTTGGACTCAGGATCCCGATGCATCTGAAACCCAAAATGGAAATAAGTCACTTGACTAAAGAAAGTGTTTCTTTTTTTTTTTTTCTGCGAATCAACAGGGATAAAAAAGACAAAGACTTTTATTATAACTAATATTTCATAAATATATACACTATCATTCAAAAGTTTTAGGGCCAGTAAGATTATTATAATTTTTTTTTTTTAAGAAAATAAGACTTATTCAGCAAGGGTGCATTAAAAGTGACAGTAAAAACACTTAATGTTACAAAATATTTTTTTTATTTCAAATAAGTTGTTCTTTTGAACTTTTTGTTTATAAAATAAATACTGAAAACAAAAGATCACATTTCCACAAAAATATTAAGCAGCACAATTATTTTAAACATTGATAAGAATTGTTTCCTTTGCACCAAATTAGCATATTAAAGCATAAGCATAAACATTAATTGAAAATTCAGCTTTACAATCAGGAATAAATCATATTTTAAATTATATTCAAACAGAAAACAGTCTGAAATTGTACATTTTAACAATATCACATTCTCCTGTAAAGGCAGCCTTGGTGAGCATCAAATCTGATCACTTCAGAATTTTATTGGAACAGTGTCTGCTTAAATTTTATTCCTAAAAGATTCCATAGCATTTCAGTACCAGATATTTTACTGTAGCACAATTTAAAACAATTGTCACCCAAAACCTTAATCCAGAATGCATTTGACCCCATATTCTGTTATATAAACAGAAAAACCGATCACACCAAACGTTTCTTACATAAAGATCCAACTTTAGAAACGAACACTCAAAACAGTCAATTCAGATCAATGAAAAGCGAAAGGACCGCTGCCAAACCTATCAGGTCATTCCTATGCAACCATATACTATAGAAGCAGATCTAATGCAGATGTTTATTTTGCTCTCATTTGTTCTCTAGAAATTTGCTTATAGAGATACATTAAAGTTAACACAAAGAAAGTTTGAATACTTAAAATGACTTTATTTTTATACTTTAACCTGAAATTGAATAAAGTAGACACTCATCAGGATAATATTTTTCTATTCTAAACGAGAAGAGTGTTGGTGAAGTTCAGAGCCCCACTGCATACCTGCATGCGCTCCAGCATTCCGGTGAGTGCCTGCAACCACGTGAGACTTTGAGCGTACTGCTCTGTGTTCACCACCTTCGTCTCCACCTCAAGTTCAGGCACGATCGCTCCTGTCCTCCACCCATGACGCAGCATCAGGTCCTAAAATGCCAGGACGCAAGATGTTTAGACTAGAAGCCACTTCAAGAACCTTTTAACAGTCATTGTTACTGTGGACTCTGAAAACTACAGGCTGAGATTTATTTCCACTGTTGTTGGAATCACTGAGCTGAACGAGTAAATACAAAGTGAAGAGACATATGCGCAACAAATGTGAACAATACAGAAGCATGAGGATGACTCACTGCCAAATCACTGTAGAGATGATCTCCAAAATAGAAAACCCTGGATCCTCGCCATCCTGTTAGCTTCAGAAAATCCACAAGGTTTCCCTGAAATAAAGCAAAACAAAAAAGGCAGTTTGATTAGCAAGTTGCTAATATTGTGATTGATTTCAAGGTTGAGCTAGAAACTACAACACCCTGCGGTTTTTCCCCCAGTACTCATTCGGGTTTCTGGAAGCAACGAGTCAACAGACCTTTCATTAGTTTTGTATGGCAGGAACAGTTAGTTCCAAATTTCCTGCCAAGGAACTTTCCCAATCTAGGATGGTTTTCATATGCTGCTTTAACTTTATTTTGCCCGAGGGCGGGTATGTTGTCAGGCTAAGCCTCTGTTCTGGTCAGCCAAGTCTTTTTGTACATGCCTGACACCACTAAACTGTTAAATTGATTTTCCATTCAGTCTGAAGTTGACCTCGCCACATTCTTTTCAACTTTTTCCAAATTAGCCAAATTAAGTGGATAAATCATTCTACAATTAACAGACACTCAATGCTGAGCTGGAAAGATTTGGGTTTATTCCCACAGGGACAGGAAAATGTTAACCATGTAAGCTTTAAAATAACATATTTTTGCAAGTTGAGGACATATAAATGTCCTAGTTTCTGAAAACATTTCACCAGATGTATTTGTAATCTCTGATTTAATCCAGACTCAGAGATGAGTCAGCATAAATGTACCAACTAAAAGCTTCTAATCTGCCTGTATTGTTCATAATCATTTTACCAGAATAAACAGACATGATGCAGGACAAAACAAATCTGTGTTACCTGTTTATAGATCTGTCCCTTATCCAAACTCTTGATTCTATCCCACTGTAAGTCTCCATTGCTGTCCAAACGTCTAAATGGTCTGGAAAATTAAGAGATAGAGATGCTTTAAATCACTGCAAAGTAGTAACTCCATATAAAACTAAAAACACCCCTGCTGGAGAAAATATCATTTATTAGGAATCAGTACATTACTGTTTATCATCCATTAAAGTCATCAATCAAAAGATATTTATAATGCCATAAAATACTTGTCTTTCAAAACAAATGCTGCTTTTGTTTTGAACTTTCCATTAAATCAAAGAATGCGGATACATTATCACCATTTCCACAAAAATATTCAGCAGCAATTCGGTTTTTAACATTGATAACAATAATAAATGCTTTTGACAACAATATCAGCATAACAGAATGATTTCTGAAGGATCATGTGACACTGAAGACTGGCTTAATGGCTGCTGAAAATTCAGCTTTACATCACAGAAATAAATTAAAATGTATAACAAAACTTAATATTTTACAATATTACAGTTGTACTGTTTTTTTAATTGAATAAATGTAGCCTTAAATGTTTGAATATTGGATAATAAATCACCTCTTTTAAAGTGCACAATGAAACATTTTAAAGCAGAACTCTAATGACTGTAAATGAGATATTTTCCATTCACAATAAAGCAGACTTACTTTACACAGTCATTAAAAAAATGAGGTTTGTCAGCTTGAACAATGACAACGTCAAAGAAGTCCCTCCACTCCTTTCCAACCATATACTTCATGCCTTTATCACTGAAAAAAATACAGAAATAAACCCCACACAATTACATAATCATAACAGTGAAAAAAAACAAAACATAAACTAATGTTTAAATTTATGACTATGTAAGAAAGTGATTGTATGGAGAAATTCTGAGTTTCACTTTGAGGTCCTTTATGAATTAACCTGCTGAATATGATACAACAGAAAAGAAACTCACACAAAGCTGAAGGGGCTGTTAGTAATAAGGAAAAGCTTCTTCCCATCACTGGCCAGTCGGTGCAACACAGCGTATGTCTCGTCTCCTCTGAGAATGTATTTCTCTGGGGACCAAATAAGGAAGGAAAAGGGGTCAGAAAAAACACAGCCTTTTAAAACCAAGTCTATTCTGACTAAAACCAAATCAATCAATTTTACAGACTTTTATGAATGTAATACAGATTCTGATCAAATCTATTTTCCTGTTTGCCTAACAAGTGCAATGGAAAACCTGTGATAAGGATTTGCAGGTTCCCTGCTTGTCCGCAAAGATACAACAAACATTAAAACCAAAGATTAGATTGGGCTAGCCCAACAGAACTGCTCGCTACAAATCTCATTCTCCAGAGAGGTCGGATTATGCAACAGTCTGCTCTGAAAACAAAAGACTGCTCTCCACCTATATACACGCTGCACAGACTAGGTCGGGAGAGTCAACTTCAAGTCTGGTTGTCATTAGTTTCAGGTTTCAATAACAATCTTTACTTGGCTCAGTGCAAATCTTACTGTAACTAAGATTTTAAGTCATTTTTGTGCCACATGTTTGGGTAATGCACATAGTAATATTTGTTCCTACTTACCAAGATCTTGCATGATCCATTTGTACATGTAACCCTTGATATGCACCATTCCAATTGCATCCTGAAAATACAGATTTTGTCCATCAATCCAGTGCTCATATTTCTCAAACTATAAGAGTTTATCAAACTCTAACAGGCGTTTTCACAAACCAGTGCTCAAGGCAAACACTTTCTATTCTCTTTTTTTTTCACCTTTGTTTGCAAAAAATTATTTTAAAACTAATCCTTCACAAACTTTACTTTGATCTGCTGCCAGGTTTCCGGTTCCCTATGACATCTTACGTATCCACACGTCACACTGCGAGTACAGTACAATCTGTTCTACCAGCGCAGACAGAAGTCAGTTCAAAAAGCTGCGCTTGAAAGATAAACAAGCTCAGATGACGCTCTACTTCCTGACAAGCACACTAGTGAATGTGTTAATGAGGCAAACCCACATACTGCAGAAGAATTCATTTGATTCTTGTTGACACTTTGGAGCTCTGACAAATTTGAGATTTTAGCCATTTATTGCTCAGCTAATTTGTATTTTCTATTAGTCAGCGAAAGCTCAAGTAAGGAGGAGTAAAGAGTGGGGCTGAAAAGCAGAAGTGAAAGACAAGACTACATTCTGCAAGTAAATTGACCCAAAACAGCATGAAAAAATAAAGTAACCCAATTCAGGACCACCGTGATCTGGGCTTAATGAAAACAAATCAGTCAGCTGCACTTAGCCACAGGCAGAAGAAAGAATCCGCTCAGCTTGACAACAGAGTTTGCAAAACGACAGACAAGAAACCGCTCTCACGGATTTAAATTACAAAAGCAGTTTGTAAACTATTCCCACAGTCTGTAAAAACAGCCTGGCTTTATTGTGCAAATGCTCCTAATCGTCAGGAAGACAAGTGGTTTGATCAGGATTCACGAATGGTATATTGACTTCACACTTACTGAGACATCTTTGTAGAGATGCACTGGGTCGTACTCTATGTCATTTGAGATGAAGTAATCATTCGCAGCTGCCAAGAGAGTCATCTCAGGGATAGAGAACACGTCCATAAACTGCTTCATTTTGGGACCCTGGAACAAATAATAAAATGCATGTATTTTACAACAGTAATGAATAAGTAAAGCTTCTTTATATGTAAATTACATGTCTTCTCTAAGAGAAGTTGGAAAATTTGGTTGGTCTATTGTGAGGAAATTGCAGGTCATATATTTTAATGACCATTTCAGTGCAAAACCTCACACAAACAAAAAAACGTTAACCATTTTTTTTTTTTACAAAAATGTCCAGAGCCATGAATGTGCATGACAATATCAGTCATTTGTGATAAGAAAAACATCAACAAATAAATTCAGAACGAATCTTCAATGCAGTGGTTCTCAACTGATTTTGATCTAACAGAGTGCTAAAAATGTATTGTAAAAAAAAGTAGCCATATATGTCCTTAAAATCAAACATTATTTATTTTTAAATAAATAAAATAAAAAAAAAAGTTAAAATTTTTACTAAAATAAACTGCATGGCTTTCACATAAATCATAGCCTGTACAATTTAACAGGACAGTTGTGGATGTACCTTTTTTCCCAACAATGCTTGAATTTTATTATTTATGGTTTTCACTACTTTCTGTGACCTCATCAGAACCACTGCTCTAACGAATCATTCATACAGGTTTGCAAACCACTTTAAACATTTGACAAAAAATTGTTATTCACACAAGTCAGACAATACTAGGCAAGCAAGTCTTACTGCACCCTAAAGCAATATTTAGCTAATGAAACATTTAGCAATAGAGCATAAGAAAAATCCTCATTAAGTATCTTTGACTTTTTTCCAGAATGCAAAACACCATTTTATAAATCCCTGATACATTTTTGTTTCCCTTGACTGTGGAAATCCTGCAGAGAAGAAAGTGCCTTATAGCCATCTGATAACAAAAAGGGCTGTAATGTTTTTGTTGTAGATATACAGCGCACATCCACTTACTCATGGTGACTGGACACACAATATCAGATCTGAGCTCCTGACAGGGTGGTACCATTTTAGCCTCACTGACCTCTTAGTAATGAGGCACAAAAATGTAAGCATGCCAATAAAACCATGCAAACTTGAAATGAAATGAAAATGCAATGTGGAATCACCTTGCCGTAAAATCCACTGACTTGGTGGAGGGGAACATGATTAGAACCTCCATAAAGTTTCATGACCTCATCATCAGGTACAGGCTTCAGACCCCTGCGAATACAAGAAACAAAGTCTGAGAATAACATAACACAGTTCCCCACACAAACACACCGATTAAATTGATCAAATGAGGGTCAATTTACCTATAAACAGTGCCCAACTGGATATAATGGAAGGCATCAATTTTCATCAGTAGTCCCTGTGGCATTGAAATAATAAAAAATTTTTTTTTATTAATTTTATTGCACAGCTACAATTAAACAATGCTGCAAAAACTCAAACAAAGAAGGTTAAATGCACCTTTTGGATGTCATAGTGAAGTCCCCGAGTTGCAAAGTTGGGAATGTAGTCGTACTTACTGATTCCCTCGGGATACTAGTGAAAGAAACAAAAGTCAAGTTATCTCAAACATGCCAACCTTTAACCCCAAACACTGGGACTCCACATGATCCCTCAGGCAGGTCACCATCATTAGAACTATTAAGCAAAACAGACCTACATATAATCTGAGGACTTGAGCTAAAAGCCCAGCATACATTTGTATGGGGCCGTTCACTCAAAACACATTTGTGTGTTACACGGCACTGCTTTTCCACTGTTATCTATGCTAATATGAGCTAGATGGACATATTTTGACTGTTGCGCTCGCGTCTTTTGCAGCGACCGAAGCATAACGGTGCTCTAAAAAAAATGAGTAAAAAAAAAAAAATGAAAAAATGAAAAGGTCTGGAGACCTTGTGTTTTTATTTGTTCCTATTCCAGTGCGTCTCACATTTTTAAAAGCAAAAACGCAGTCTGTACATGGCCTCTTAGACTTTCTATGGGGGCGTTCACACAGAATGCTTTTTTGACTCCACTGCACTGCTTTCCATAATTTTTCTATGTAAAAGTTTGCTAGACAAACCAGTTTGACCATTGCTCGGGTCTTTCACGGTGTTCTAGAAACGTGGCACTAAAATTAAAAGAAGCTGACTTAAAAATAATAAACTTTTTTTTTTGTCTTGCATATATAAATATAAAAGTTAAACTTTAAAATAGACGTTTCCTAACGTTTTTTTCTTCTTTCCCCCATTCCACAGCCCCGCCTCTCGCGTTTTTAATCTCCAAAACGTGTTCTGTGTGAATGGACCATAAGTGTTTATTGGTTATGCGTTTTACTTCATAATAGCGCTCGGTAATAATAATTATTTGGTATCATAACAATGAAATATGCAAATATGGCATTAACTTGGATATTTTTCTCGGACCTTGTAGTGCTGGACGAGAAACTCTCGCGCCTTGTT
Source organism: Barbus barbus (assembly GCF_936440315.1). Lineage (NCBI taxonomy): Eukaryota > Metazoa > Chordata > Actinopteri > Cypriniformes > Cyprinidae > Barbus > Barbus barbus. The sequence continues at coordinate 18,551,744 of NC_136756.1, forward strand.
GTATATCATCTCGTCCAGCGCGCTGGAATAGAGCGCGAGCGTGTAATCATAGTCAAAGCCGTAGATGTCCACCTCTTCCAGATTCACCTCATTGTTGGCATAAATGGTGGAAGGGTTCAAAAGATTGCACACCCCAGGAGGAATCAAATCTGTGGGGCGGCAAAGGGAGATTTTAAGTTTATTATTACATATTTAAAAGCATTGTGTGTCTTAAATACTGTTTCTTCTGTGCATAAACAAGGCAATTATGAAAAATCATGTCTCTTACACTTGAAATAGTTATGAACATAAAATGTCGATCAAGCATTGGACATGTGAATGGCAGCTGGCAGTTGTTTACAAAATGTCCAGAGGCCAGCGCCTCTTTGGAATGGAGGAAAAGTGGACAAATAAGTTTTGCAATAGGTGCAGAGATTACAGAAAATCACATATGAAAACTAAAATTAAATCAACATACCGTGCACGAGCCGTTTCATCTCATTGTATCTCGCCCACAAGTACGTTTTATTGTTGATCTGCGGGGCCGTGGATGAGAAAGCCCTGCCAGATTTGGCGAGAGATTCTTCGCCTCTATTTTTGCCCACGATCTGGTGTTTTTGCGGTGTGACTGCGGCTGCAACAGGGCTATGATTAGCTGCTAAATTTCTCGTCGGGCCACAGTCGTGTCCATCTTTGCAACAGTTCTGTCCGTTCATTGTTGCACCAGCCGAGGTGAAGCTTCCACAGGCAAAAGCAGGAATATTCAATCCTGCGCACAGCGAAACTCTGCAAGTGGAGCTTCTTTGCCACACCGCGTTACTTACACTGCCTAATTTTTTGCAAGCCATGTCTAAACTATACTAACAAAGTTGTTTACTTCTTTCACCCGTGCTTGCCCCGCGTGTTCAGTAAGATCGCTTCTGTGGGAACTGATACAGCTTCGTTGAGGGCGCAAGCTGTCTTAATAACCAATCAAATACCAGACTTGTAATGATTGACAGTTCGTTAAACCAATAAGACGTGGATTCTGCTGCGTCGCTCATCTAGGGGTTTGGTTTAGCAGGAAAACGTGTTTACATGCCAGTCCAGCCAATAAGTTTCCCTGATGAAAATTTTGCAGTATTTCATGCCTAATGATTGGTCAGACGACCTGGCAACTGCCTACATGTGCTACGTGACTGAATATGCGTTGCGTACTTTTTGTTCCTAGAGACATCATGCATGTACAAGATGTGACCATAGAAGCCACTGGAAAACAGGATTTTTTTTAAGTGTATGACTTCAGGACTGCGGCCAGCCTAAAACACTGGAAAAGAGACGCATTATGACTGTGGTTTAATGTAGTAACAAAAAGTCCGATGTAATTAGTTTACCGCTTTTGATTATGTTCGACTTATGTTACTATCTTATCCTAACCGATAGACAAAATAGATTTTTATTTATGAGGCCCTTCCGGAGTGCACACTTTTTTTGTCAGCGAGTCGATTTTAGGCGCTGCAGTGAATCGTAAAGTCACGTTTCGCACACATTCACAAGTTGTCAAAACGTGTTTACTAGGCTAATCAGCTTAGAAGCATAAAATAAGAAGTGCAGAATAGTTAAAATGTTGTCACTTTATAGCCACTCTTGTCTGAAGTAACTGTTTGTTTACAGTTGCATGTATTGGTGTTCATACAGCATTCGTTTGAATGTGTAGTACATGGTGGCAGAAGCAACAGGAACGTGTCCCAGGAAAATCCTCATAAAACCATGCAGAAACTGATACAAATAAATTACATTTCCTTAAAAGACAACGAAGCCTATCTTTTTCTACCGTTTAGGACAACCTTCAGTTGGAGTGAAATGTGGGAAAGGTTTTTGTCAGATTTGATTATCTGATAACTTCCTCAGGACAGTAACTGGTAGCAAATTGGTGAAATATCAGGACATCAAGTTAAGAGATTGAGCATATGTATACAAGTCATGGTAAATTACAAAACATTAATTACAATATAAATTATCAATTACACTTTTTCCCCAAATTGTGCAGCCTTACTCTAAATGTCTAATTATTACAGCAAAGGTGGACAATTGACTTAATAACAAAGTCAACGTGTCCAATACCTCATTTTAAGAGTCAACACAATAAAAACTGGTGGCAACATGGTGAAATATCAGAACATCTTGTTCAGAGATTGAGCAGATGTATACAAGTCATGGTAAATTACAAAACATTATTTTCGATATCATCTCTAAAATCAAACATTCCAAAAACAGGCATAAACTTTGAAACTGTTTTGAAAACCAGTTTGATTGGGCCAATCATCAGTGTTAATCAATCAGACACTTAAATGTGTTCACACAGCTTTCCTACAGGCAGCCTGACAAGAGCACTTTTCTATCACAGAGGTTCAATGACAATATAACTTTCAATGACGAGTATTTGAGCAGCTCTATGGATCCATCAGAGCCAAACAAGCAGATACAATATCAAATGTATGCTTTAATATGAAACAGGCAAGCTGTTTATGAGTATTCACTTGTTATCAGTCCACTATTCTCCAAGCTCAATCAAATCGCTTAAATTTTGTAATGTTCATGAGCAGCTCAACCCATATGATGAATAACAATCAGAGGTCACTGTTAACGGACACTTTCATGTACATAACATGGTTATCGCCGTATAACTAAGATGTTTTATCAAGCCAAACCACCGGTACCAGTCCTTCTCAAATTATTGCAGTCCAAGCTTTTTGTTAAAAAACAGAATCTCATCAATGATCAGAATTAGCTTTAACTAACATTTCTTCAAATTTGTGTCATTTTGATGCAAAAAACTTTTGTGTTCAAACCCTCAGTAAAAGCTGAAATTTGCTAATGTGATGAGGATTATTTCGGATGGAGGGCTGACGCAGATGGGAGCCAAACTGACGTCTCTCACAGCAGCGCTCATTTCAGCAGGCCGGGTTTTCACTCTGCAGTACCATCAAACATGGACGGAGCAACAGGTTAACCTTCCCGGATCTTCGCAGCAAGGGCCGAGTTCTCCTGACGAATGGCCTTGTAGTCTTCAAGGATCTTCTCTAGATTGCTAACTGTTCTTTTGCCATTTTCAGTCTCAATCTACAACAAATATATACATAAATTAACCGATGGCAGTTGAAAAGTGACAATGAAATGTTTAGATCTAATTGATATGGCTAAATGGCCATCTAAATGGCTTTGGCTTGTTTTTGCACCTGCTCCTCAAGATCTCGGATTTCTCTCATGATGGTTCCCGTGTCCTCAATAGTCTGAATCAGCTGAGTGCAGTTCTGAGATCACAAAAATGTTAGAATGCTTAAACTGACAATTCTCAGGCAAAACAAAACAGCCAGAATCCGCAAGGGCATTAGCTCTAAGTTCAGTTGTGTAGTTCAAAGGTTGAACAGATGGACTAAAGCACTGCTAATGGCCTGAGCTAAAGGAGGACAAGCCATTTTGTAGGTACACAAGCAGCTTGCCCTTTGGTGGTCTTGTCACGAGACAAAAATGTCTTTCAAACACAGTACCTGCATTTTAAGACTCCAATATGCTACTTAAAAAAAAAAAAAAATATATTCAAAACCACAGACAACATCAAAGAATACAATACATTATCACATTTATTCGTAATGATATACAGACTCGTACCTCATGTAAGGCAGCCAAGTACTTGTAGGATTTACGGACAGATTCATCTTTCTTGGCATCCTGCAGTTAAAAATTTCAGTTTTTTTATATTGAATTACTATTACAAAACAATAATTACTTCAGTTTATCGAAGAGGGTCTGAGATCACATTGAAAATAAACAATTTGCAATGTAAAATTAATAAGACATTTTTTTAATTTATATACACTATTGCTCAAACATTTTAAAAAGAAAGATATTAATATTATTATTCAGCAAGAATGCATTCTGCAAAAAGATCTGCTAACAAAGTAAATGATGTTCCTTTGAACTTTCTATTCAAAGACCCCTAAACTCCCACATTTCCACAAAAATATTATGTAGAACAAACAGCTTTCCAAACTGATGATAATAAGAAATGTTTCTTGAGCACCAAATCAGAAAATCAGAATGATTTCTGAAGGATCACTTGACACTAAAAATTCAGCTCTGCCATGTCAGGAATGAATTACATTTTAAAATACAAATCTGTTATTATATATATTGTAATAATTTTTAATAAAATTACAGTTTTTACTGTATTTTTGATCAAATAAATGCAGCCTTGGTGAGACTTTCAAATATATAAATATATATATATATATATATAAATAAAAACAAAAACCTACCCCAATTTTTTGAACAGTAGTGTATATATTTATTAAAAAAACATCTTTTGAACCTTTGGAAATAAGACTGACCTTAAACACCAGTTCATCAGTGACAGCAAATGTTCGGTCCAGTTTTCCTGTCAGGCCGTTAATCTCCTTCTGCAAGTCCTTCGTGTCGGACAAAATCTGCAGGGGGTCGATTAATAGGGTCAGAGGTCAAAAGGCTACTGAAGACCTGCCGACTTCAAACACAAAGCTAATGTCTGTGGACAGAGGTCATGAACTCAGATTAAGTATTTTATTGAGTGCTAGATAAAGGATAAACTCAATCAAAGACCTTAGTGATTTCCTCCTTCTGTTTCTTTATGTTGCCTACTATCTCCAAGATCCTCATGGTGTAGGCTGAGCGAGACACATCTTTAGATAGCGTCTCATACTCAGTTAGCTGTAGAATAATATTAAGAAGGAGAGTAAACAAGCACAGTGAATGTTAAAACAACAAACAATAAAAATTAGACAGACTTAAGATTTAAATAATTTTTTAGACCATGTCCTAACCATGACACAATCCCAACCAATCAGAATGTACATTTTTGTTTAATATGCATTTATGTGGAGTGACAATTTGAGACCCCAAAGGGAGTGGGGGGGGGGGGGGGGGGGGGGGGGGTTTACACAGTCAGATGTAACACACATGGAAACCAAAAGATCATATGTCTTGTGATGGCTAATGAGGACAAAAACTCATTTACATGGAACAGATGGCACTGAGCACTTGTTTTTGAGTGGTACGACTGGTTAGGACATGGTGTAAGTGCTAAATGCATGTCTTGGATGACTGAAAGGAGAGGGAAGGGATGAGAAAATAAAAATGTTTCGTACCAGCTGCTTATACAGACTCTCCTTCTTTTTGGCCTCCTCAGTAGACTGTCTGATTTTGTCATGCAGGTCTTTGATCTCTGACAGCTTCCTGGAGGACTCAGACTAAGCAAAAGTTTACATAACTGGTTACTTCATGAAGTTACACAATGCAGTCAAAGTTATAATAAGGGCTGCACAATTAATTCAAAAAAAGAAAAAAAAAAAAAAAACAGTTGTACTGTAAAATAAAATTTTACTTACTATTAATGCTCCATAATTTTCCATAACCTACTCCAATTTTAATTTTGGAGTACTTTTATTTTGCAATGAAACATCACAATAGAGATATTTCTTACATTTACTCATTTAGCAGATGCTTTTATCCAAAGTGGCTTACAATTGAGGAACACAATAAGCGATTCATTATAAAGGGCAAATAGACACAGGAAGTGCTTGTAATACTAAGTTTCAGGCATTGTTCAGAGTAAATACCAGCTAGACAGGGAGAGGTTAAGAGGTTTTTTTTGTTTGTTTGGTTTTTTTTCAAGTCAAGTGATGACAGAAGTGATGAGTTTTCAGGTATTGCTTGAAAATATTCTTATTTACTATTTTTATTTAGTAATAATAATAATAATAATAGATATTATTCTTATTCTTATCATTATTATCATCATTATTGCTGTTATTATGTTATGTTATGTTGATATACAATCAAAAATTTTTTGGGCAACAAATGTGCAGCCACAACTCAAATAAGCACTGTGCACAATACAAAGAAGCACAGCAAACCCAGCACTTAAAGTCAGCATGAAATCAAAATAGAAAATTCTTATTTTTTAAAGAAATATTATAGTGTTTATTATAAATAAATTATCCATGCACTTCATTATTTTTTTTAAATCCATGTGCCCTCGTAATCTTTAATCAAAAATGTTAACCTCCCCTCCCTGCCAAAACAATTCATCTTCTCTTCTGGTCACGAGCTATGGCGCAAGGTCGGAGCTAGTGACGTCAGCGGTAAACGCTGGGATAAACGACAGGGGGGAATGCTGAAGCTGATACTTCACTATAGAAATAAATGCATTGACCAGTGCTGATGTGAGCCATGGGGGAGTACACTAACCTTAAAAATTGAAAGGATATTACCACAACATTACTCTTAGGACAATTATACTTATTTCCCAAATTCGTGCAGCCCTTTTCATACTTTCTCAATGTTATAGCAAATGTCACAAAAATGACCTTAAAGCGATAGTTCACCCAAAAATGAAAATTCTGTCATTATTTACACACACTCAAGTAGTTCCGAACCTGTATGAATTTCTGTTCTGCCGAACACAAAGGAAAATATTTTGAAGAAAGTTTGTAACCAGGCTGTTTTGAGGCACCACTGACTTCCATAGCAGGAAAAAAATACTATGGAAATCAATGGTGCCCCAGAACTGCTCTGTTCCCCACATTCTTCAGGATATCTTCCTTTGTGTTCAGCAGAACAAAGACATTCATACAGGTTTGGAACTACTTGAGTGTGTGTAAATGATGACAGAATTTTCATTTTTGGGTGAACTATCCCTTTAAAAAAAATGAGTCAAAGAGTCAAAATCTCATTCTCAAAACTACTTCGCAAAAACAACTAATGTAGGATCAATAAATCAGCCTGTTATTATTCAGGAATTTGATTTGAATTGATGGCTGTTCAGACAGGAGTGCATATTAGAGTTAGATGACTACAGTTGTTAGGGGGCTGTAACACATGGTACCTCTCTGTTGCTGCACAGCTCTTTTAGTCTGCGGTGCTCGTCAATCAACGGGACTCTGTGTTTCTCCCACTGAGAGGCTAAATGAACCACTCGTTTAGAGCTTGCCTCAACCAGACTCTACCAAACACAAACACACAGGACAAAGAGAAACATGTCATTAGTCACACGGCTTAATTCTGTCTGCATTGTACTGTTATTCCTGTTTGTATTGTTTAGTGCTGAACGGGGGGGGTGGGGGGGGGAGATACAGGTGTGTACGGCGTGTGACTTGTGTACCTGCAATTTTAGCAGGTTGTTCTCAGTGTCAGGTAGCAAGTCAATGGTCTGTCTCTTCATTTTGATTGAATTCTCCTTCTCGTCATTAGTAACCTCTTTCTGTTGCAGCTCATCTGACACCTGCAGACAGGAATGCAACATATCAAGGATTAAAAATAACTTCTGCATTTATTCTCTAATTCACTGAAGATTCTGAGAATTAAAATATTTCCCCATATTATTATTGTTACATCACTACATTATGTGTGATATATATATGTGAGTGTGTGATATAATGTCATTTTATCTGACTGGTCACTACCTGCTGGATGGACACAGTGAGCTGCTTGATGTCTCCTCCCACTTCTTCCATTTGGACTGACAGCTGCTGCAACTGCTGCTGCAGAGCAGAAAGTTCTGCTTCCTGCTGGGCCTTTAGGTCCTCCTCTGATTGGTGAGAGCTGGGAAGTGCACTTGCTGCTGCTGCCATCTGCTGGGCTGCCTTCTCAGGTTCCTAAAAATCATTTTGTCCTTTTCTTTAATTTGCCTTTTTAGTTAAGAGCCTAAACATCTCAAGATCCACTAATTCAGATTACATGCAGATGAAATTAACTGGATAAAGAATCTAAAATTATGGTTTTAGTTTTAATAATAAATAATAATAATAATAAGAAATGGCTTTAAGTTATTCAAGTACAGTTTGACGAATACAAATTTTTTGCACTTTTGTAAGTGTTCAATTACATACACAGACATATATAAAGGTGCTGGTCATAAAATTAGAATATCATGAAAAAGTTGATTTATTTCAGTAATACCATTCAAAAAGTGAAACTTGTATATTAGATTCATTCATTACACGCAGACTGATATATTTCAAATGTTTATTTCCTTTAATTTTGATGATTATAACTGACAACTAATGAAAGTCCCAAATTCATTCTCAGAAAATTTGAATATTGTGAAAATGTTCAATATTGAAGACCCCTGGTGCCACACTCTAATCAACTAATTAACTCAAAACACCTGCAAAAGCCTTTAAATGGTCTCTCAGTCTAGTTCTGTAGGCTACACAATCATGAGAAAGACGGCTGACTGGACAGTTGTCCAAAAGACGACCATTGACACCTTGCACAAGGAGGGCAAGACACAAAAGGTCATTGCTAAAGAGGCTGGCTGTTCACAGAGCTTTGTGTCCAAGCACATTAATAGAGAGGCGAAGGGAAGGACAAGATGTGGTAGAAAAAAAGTGTACAAGCAATAGGGATAACCGCACCCTGGAGAGGATTGTGAAACAAAACCATTCAAAAATGTGGGGGAGATTCACAAAGAGTGGACTGCAGCTGGAGTCGGTGCTTCAAGAACCACCACGCACAGACGTATGCAAGACATGGGTTTCAGCTGTCGCATTCCTTGTGTCAAGCCACTCTTGAACAAGAGACAGCGTCAGAAGCGTCTTGACTGGACTGCTGCTGAATGGTCCAAAGTTATGTTCTCTGATGAAAGTAAATTTTGCATTCCCTTTGGAAATCAAGGTCCCAGAGTCTGGAGGAAGAGAGGAGAGGCACATAATCCACGTTGCTTGAGGTCCAGTGTAAAGTTTCCACAGTCATTGATGGTTTGGGGTGCCATGTCATCTGCTGGTGTTGGTCCATTGTGTTTTCTGAGGTCCAAGGTCAACGCAGCCGTCTACCAGGAAGTTTTAGAGCACTTCATGCTTCCTGCTGCTGACCAACTTTATGGAAATGCAGATTTCATTTTCCAACAGGACTTGGCACCTGCACACACTGCCAAAGCTACCAGTACCTGGTTTAAGGACCATGGTATCCCTGTTCTTGATTGGCCAGCAAACTCGCCTGACCTTAACCCCATAGAAAACCTATGGGGTATTGTGAAGAGGAAGATGCAATACGCCAGACCCAACAATTCAGAAGAGCTGAAGGCCACTATCAGAGCAACATGGGCTCTCATAACACCGGAGCAGTGCCACAGACTGATCGACTCCATGCCACGCCGCATTGCTGCAGTAATCCAGGCCAAAGGAGCCCCAACTAAATATTGAGTGCTGTACATGCTCATACTTTTCATGTTCATACTTTTCAGTTGGCCAACATTTCTAAAAATCTTTTTTTTTTTCCATTGGTCTTAATTGATATTCTAATTTTCTGGAATACTGAATTTGGGACTTTCATTAGTTGTCAGTTATAATCATCAAAATTAAAAGAAATAAACATTTGAAATATATCAGTATGTGTGTAATGAATGAATCTAATATACAAGTTTCACTTTTTGAATGGTATTACTGAAATACATTTTTCATAATATTCTAATTTTATGACCAGCACCTGTACATATAATTAGACTGCACTGATATAAACATAATTTATCATTTTTTCGTATTGAACAGGAGGGTGGCTAATCACACACAGATCCACTCAAGACTGGAAAAGTCCACAAAAACATTTTTTTAAATTATATAAATTGCATCATGCAAAATGTGCAATGTGTATGCGCGTTAAAAACAGATGGACATGAGCAAGTAGACATTTCAGCACAATGCTATCTTCAGTGCTCACTCAAACAACATTCACCTTTTTATTTTTTCCTGTTCGGAGCGCTACAATTTTCTCTAAATTTACTTTTTTTTTTGGAAAGGTTTATGTATCGTTTATGATTTATAAATATTATTACTACTACTACTATATAATAATGTTTATAATAATAATAATAATTTAGTTTTTTGTAATGTTTATGTATAATTTATAAAGCTGTATTATAGTCCATTAGTTTACTGGAATAATCACACACTGTAAGAAAATTGAAAAAACTGCAATGGCCAATCACAGAGTCCTGCTGAGAAAGTAAAGTATATTATCAGTATTAATAGTTTATCTATGTTTATCTCAGCCTAAATTACATGATGACAGCCTACTGGCACACCACTATTTTTACCACAAGTTTACTGTGAGAAACAGTCAATACATGCAAAAGTACTATATAGATGTGGCATATTAGCACTTTGCTTCTCACTCAAAACAAAAACTATTTCAGACACATATTTCTTTTGATTGAGCTTTTGGCATGCATTTCTGGTACATTTCCATGTCTGGCAAGCTTAGTCACAGCTGTAGTCCCAAAATGTCTACATTTTGAAAATAACCTTGTTAGTAACACAGTCATGTCACTATTATTTTCCATGACATTTATGAACTTTTTCATGACTGGAAAACAGCATTACAAACCCCAAGATTTTCCAGCATGTGGGAACCCTGGCCCATTGGTTTGAGTAAAAAAATTCTGACAGGTACCTGTGTAAAGGTGAATTTCTCTGTATGGGTGAAGCGTGTGCCTTTTGTCAGCACATCTCCCCCAGTGGAAGCACCACCGAATGACTGCAGCAGTTCAGCAAGGTCAGAAGTCGATCGTGTGGCTCCGTGTGTGTCAAGACGAGGCTGAGCCGCTGCCCTTAGCTGCTCCTCGATACGCTTCTGCAGTCGGGCCTTCTTTCTGGATCGGTACTCCTGAAGAGATGAGATAACAAGAGTGCCAAGGCTTTAAATCACCAAATGAAATGCTTAACATGATTATATTTCTTTAGTTGAATATCACATTTTATTAATTTACTAAATGATGACAGTTCTGAATGTGCTCTGGCTATTTCCAAACAGATACAACACAACAGAGCTCAAACACAGATAAAGCCTTGCGATTTACAAATAAAATACATGCCGAACCCTTGGAGAACATCTAGGGGTCAGACAATAGGTCAGTGTGTAAGTTAGTTGGAGGGGCAGGTGAAGTGAGAATGTGGAACTGAGATGCGAGCAGGCAGCCGTACAGTCAAAGGACACATACATGCTGAATGTCACACTTTTGTGAAAGACATCTTCTGTGTTCCATCCTCGTGTTGATACATGCCTTTACCACAGAGATGCCATCAAGGAAAACAGGACAGCAGCAAAAATATTACATAATATTAAGTTACATGCTAGTGTTATTGTTATTATCAAGACAGGAAACCTAGGTGCTGTGCTAGAGAGACGCCATGCTGAGGCTGTAAAAAAGACGTCTGTATGAGTAAACTGAGCCAAACTGAAATGAAGTGCTTGGCAATATAACTATACTATTAACATGAATTCCAGTTTCAGACATTGTTAAAGGATGCACAATGAGGAATTTATGAGCTTAATAATAATAATAATAATAATCAAATCTTAAAGGGATATCTACTCACCCTCAAGTTTTTTTCCACATACCACAAAATGTCATTTTTTTAAGAACATCATGGCTATGAGGATGGGGGCTGTCAAGCTTTAAAATGATAAATAAAGCATCATACAACTCATTCAAACTAATTTTTAGATTCAACTCAAATTAATCGTTCATCTACACATCGGACACTGTTAACTAAAACTATTCAAAGGGTTCTTGGTCATCTGAATTAAAATAAATTATTAGATGATTATATTCGATGAAAAAACTGTACATACCAATAAGTACCAGAATTACATTGATTATATAATTATAAAATATTAATATATAGTATTATAGCATATAAACAAAGCTAAAGTAACACTGTTATAAACGCCATGGAGACCTACAAATTATGTCACACCTATTACTAAGCAACTAATGACAGGATGTTCTCTTTAAAATTTAAGGGGGGATGAGAATAACCTCAGGTGTAAGTCTTGACAGAAGGCCTTGGCTGTTCCATTCACTCTCCCACTCCTGTGTGGCACTAAGTTCAGAGATGTGGTTCTCCAGGAGGGATGCTGGCACTGAGGCATGCTGGGAAGGCTGGGCAGTCACAGGCAGCAAATAATTCTTCCAGTATTCTTGCACCTCTGAGAGAATTCACAAAGAAACATCAAAGACATACTAATGTTATCTGAATGAATCATAAGAGCTGAATTTGGTTTTTGCCAAATTCTTCCAAGGGGTAATCGCACTTCAGGGGCAAGTGGCAACAAGGCCAATACCACAATGTATAAGACATCACACCAAACCTAAGGGGGCTTATTGAGTTGAGTAAGTGAAAATGAGCATGCCTTTTGGCTGTTTCCTGGAAGAAACCTTCACTGAATATGGGAGGCTCAGTGGCTGGGCGTGGAAATTGTGACATGGGCCAGAACTCTGAAATTACATTGAAACACATTTGTCAGTTAGTTAGGTAGCTTGCAAGAAGGTTCTAGAGTTCTGCATATAAGCCTTAGCCATGGATTTCAAGATGTATGCATGCTGAGGTACCTGAGTTTTACGATGAATGGGGAGTCTACAGGACGGAGGGAGCCAAGGCACTGACAACTGCGCTTTAATTTGAGCAGCAATTGCTCTCTGCAACAGTGAAGACTTCCCTAAAAGAGAGATACATGCAAAAACCAGACAATTCTGAGAAACTAGCCTCACTAATCATTAAATGTTCATTTAACCCAATAATCAAAAGCAACATGTGACGCTACAAAGGCAAGCAAACTATTCTTCGGAAAAAAATTACAGTAATGTTTGCGATAGTGAGTCTGAACCAGTCTACACTGTTTCCCATTGAGTTTATAATCGCATTAACAAGCTATTAACTGAAATTGACTCTGGATTCTTTCCAAGATAATAAAACATTTTAATGCATTTTTAGGCAGTCAAGAGAGCTTAATTCATGTAGGAGAATTGAGGGGGAAGTATAATAATTTCTAGTTTATTGAAGAAAGCTGGGAATAATCAGCACTCTAAGCTCTTACATGAACACCCTAGTTAATCACATTGCCCTTTGATCCCAGCATGAAGACCACACACCCCAACCGCATAACTTTATTAATACGCAGCCAGAAATTAATCTCAGGTGTTGGAGAATTTGTTGGAGACTTTGAGTCACACCAGATTTAATATGAGGTGAATCACGGCAAATCACTATTACGTCATTATTCTCCAGTATTATCACACGGTGTGTAAAGTTACTGATATAAGAGAATTGCAAGTATAAACTCTCAGAAACAGGCTTCCATAGTTGCTAGATTGCAGTTTTACTATCAGTATTGCATCTAATAGATCATGCCGTTTAAGCCGAAATAAAAATAGCAACATCTTTTCTTCTATATCGTGACGTATTTTCTAATGAAACAAATTATTGGAAAAACAAAAAGCAGGGAAGGGACTTGGTTATAGTTGATCTGAATCTGAACTTGAGGAGGATTTTAAGAAATGGGCAAGCTTTAAGTCGACAAAATGATTGCAGAAGTCTGGCAAACATCACTAGAGAGAAGACTATTGTTTCAGCAAAAGATTAAATTATGACAGTTTGATTAAAAATTGGATGGATGAATAAATCCCAATAAGATGCATTTATAAAATAAACACTGTGAATTTCCATTTTATGCTGAGTTTAATATCATTATCAAGCATATGCCAATTACATAGATGCAAAAAACAGTAGTCAAAACTACCTGCAGGCTGGTCCGAGGCCTCTGCACTCTCTCTGGGCAGCTTCTCAACCAGAAACATGAACAGAGAACGAATCTCTGGCTCATTGCTGTAGAGAAATGTCTGGTAGCCAATTTCCCCTTTAAAACCCACATCCTAAACATACAGAAGAATGCAAAAATCAAATGTGAGAGTGAGTTACAAGTCATTGCTCAACCTTACAAGTCACTGCTCAAAGTTCAACATATAGTAAACTAAACGTAAGGTCTTATTTGTGACCCTGGACCACAAAACCAGTCTTAAGTTGCACTGGTGTATTTGTAGCAATAGCCAAAAATACATTGTATGGGTTAAAATTATCGGGGGGTTTTTTTTCTTTTATGCCAAAAATCATTAGGATATTAAGTAAAGATCGTGTTCCATGAAGATATTTTGTAAATTTCCTACCATAAATATATTAAAACTTAATTTTTGATTAGTAATATGCATTGCCAAGAACTTCCTTTGGACAACTTTAAAGGTGATTTTCTCTATATATATATATATATATATATTTTTTTTTTTTTTTGCACCCTCAGATTCCAGATTTTCAAATAGTTGTATCCCGGCCAAATATTGTCTGATCCTAACAATAACCATACATCAATGGAAAGCTTATTTATTCACCTTCCATATGATATACAAATCTCAGTTTTGAAAAATTGACTCTTATGGAAAAATTGACTCTTTTGTGGTCCAGGGTCACATTTGTTAACATTAGTTAATTAACTAACATGAACATGAATTTGTTAATTAACTAACACGTAGGGCTGTGCAATTAAATCAAATTCGATTATCAGACGCATCTCGTCAGTAAAGGCGGTTCAGTGATTGCCAGTAAATCATCATCACCTGCTTTCAAATGGAGCGGGAATTACTACACAGAGCTGTAGTTCACCAACAAGATGCAGACAAATCGCCTTCGATTATGAACACGAAATTGCCTAGCTTGTCAGTGAATTACGGTTCTGTGTAGTAATTCCCGCTCCATTTGAAAGCAGGTGATTAACTACTAATCACAAAACCGGTTTTACTGCAATTAATACGAATTCGATTAATTACACAGCCCTACTAACATGAACTATATATTTTTAATTTTAATTAAATTTTTTCTTTTTATTTCATTGAATTCTTAATTATATATATTTTTACCCCAGTTATTATCTTTTGTTAATGTTATCATCATCATCATCAAAACTTTACTAAGGACACACACAGTCCAAAAACATAGACAATACAACAGACAAAATAAACATCAATACTAGTTAAAAACAGACAGAATCCACAGCATCACAAATTTGCATACAGACTAAAATGCCAGTGGTTCCACAACCTGGAGAAAAATCTGACTGAACTGAATGCCAGGTTCATCAGCGTTGAATTTATACTATTTGCAGAATCTGATAATCTACACATACACTTGTGCAGCACAGCAGAGCAAGTTGGCACACCAGCACTGACAAACATTTGGCTTGCACTCTCCATCATTATAATGTAACCGTTGTAAAAACAATTCATGTTACACTGCCCTCCAAAAGTTTGGAAACGCCCTAGAAAAGTGGGGCTTTGGACAATATTGGCATGCATCCTTTTTAATTTGTGATTATTTTGCACTGATAAGGGACAACACAAACTACGAAAACATATTTTATTACATAAACAGTTTATACATAGAAAAATTACTTGCATTTCGATTCATCAAAACATCCACCATTAGCAGCTATTATAGCTATGCATAATCTGGGCATACGAGCTGTTAGTTTATTCAAACATTGACTTGATACTGTATGTTACTCCCCTATTATACTGTATATAAGCCTCCTGAAGGATTGCCCAAAGATGATTCACACTGGTTGGACACTTCTTACGGACATCACGGTCCAGTTCGTCCCATAGTAGCTCAATTGGGTAGAGGTCGGGTGATTGGGGAGGAGTTTCCTCTCCAAATAGGATGTGCACAGCTTGGAAGTGTGCTTGGGGTCATTGATAAGGATTTATGCTGATATCGTCCAAAACCACATTTTGCCAGGGGTGTTTCCAAACTTTTGGAGGGCAGTGTAGTTCACAGTACATTAAAGGGGTCATATGATGCGATTTCAAGTTTTACAAGCTGATTGTGCATAGATAAGATCCCTGAAGTTGCAAAGACTAAAGTCTCAAAACCAGAGATATTCTTTATAAAAATTAAGACTTGACCACGCCCGCCTAAAACGGCTCATTCAAACATGCCTGCACGTGTCTACGTCACCGTGTGCGAATGTATACGCAAAGAAAGAAGGTAGAACTTTTATTCTCGCTGTAGTATTGTTGCTGCTGCCAGCGCCATGTCCTGGAGACGCTGTGTTTCATTGTGAAAGCGAAAGTACTTTGTTTGGGTTTTCAAAAGAGGATACAACTGGAAATCAATGGTTAAGTTGTATTTACAACACTGTTCCAGAACAGTTCAACCCAAATATTAGAGTGTGTGCAGCGCATTTTACAGAGGACTATTTCCTGAACCTGGAAGTAGAGGTCTTCACGGGTACACTTGGATCCGAAAACCCGAGGTCCGACCCGAGACCCAAGCGAGTTCGGGTCCAAAACTTTTATGAGTGCCTCAACACGGGTCGGGTTCGGTATTAGCAGCCTCGGGTCTCAGGTAATTAAAATAAAAGTGCTTTTCCTAAATGGACCCAATTAGACGCAAATTCTTTTTAAACTTTCCCGGATGCGTACCCTACTTCTGCGTTAATTTTTGAGAAACGCATGTAAAAAAGGAACATACGTTTGTAACCACAGAAATCCATCTTATAGATATGGGATCCATCAGGAAAATCCACTCACTTCATTACGCTGCGTGTCAATGCAAGGCTTTTCTTTTTTCCTTTCACCAGCCTTTCACCAGAGATGAGGTAGCCTACATAACATTGCAGACAAAACTAGCAAATCCATGATTTATTAACCTATCGATTTCATTTTTATAAAACGATCACGTTCATATTTCAAATCCACTGGTTACAACTGAAAGCCAAACATGTATCCATCAGGCAGGCAAAAATATAAAGTAATATGCTAATAAATAAGTAAATAAACCGAATGAAAGTAATGGAGCACCGGCCAAATCAGTCAGCAGGAGCCCGGGGTTTTTCTGGACCGATGCAGGATGTGCATATGTCAATGCAGTTTATGTTCGGGTCCAGTCGGGTTCGAAAATAAATGCGGTCGGGTCTGTCTCAAGTCGGGTTTATCTTTTTTTTTTATTATTATTTATGCACGTCGGGTTCGGGTAAGTGATTCGGGTCAGGTACGGATTTTCAATAAAGTGATTCAAAAGGACCATAATGATAAAGATCTCAAAGGCTGTTTCTATAAAGTGGGAAATTCCAACTTTGCAAGGACAGTCTAGCGCTTGTGACTCACAGCCTGTATGTATGTTTTCTTATTTAAAGAATTTGCCACTGACTATTCAAACGCGAGTTTTAAGCAGTGTAGAGTAGCTATTGTTGTTTGTTGTTTCTCCGATCACAAATGCAGACACGGCATCACAATACAGTCCGGGGTGAAACATTTCCGTCACACGCTTGGGGAATTCGGTTATCCAGTTATTCACTGGATAACTGGCCAATCAGAGCATGCTTAGCTTCTCAGAACGATGAACTTTGTAAAAAATCTACGCGTTTCAGAAAGGTGGAGCATAGAGGAGCAAAAATAACGTAATATGTGTTTTTTGAACCTTAAACCGCATAAACACATTGCATTACACCAAATACACAAATTAATGTTCTTTATAGCAACATCATATGACCCCATTAACTAATGTCAACAAATACAACATTTGATTCTAATAATGTATAAATAATGTTGAACAAAAGCTAAGATTAATAAAAGTATTTTCATCGTTAGTGCATGTCAACCAATTTAGTTATGTAGTTACAAATGAAACCTAACTGTGTTTCCGGGACCAACTACTTATGAAACAAAACTGCCAAAAAGGATAATTATTGATATTACAATAATAACAATAAAATATTTTACTTTCCTCTGTAACAGTTAAAGGTCATCTGAATGAAATCACAACAGATTAATTCAATCACAGAATATCTACTGTAAGATTCTACAAAATCTATTGTATGCCATAATGCAGTTTGTTCATAATTTATCTACAAAGTCTAGTTAACTGATCTTGGTAATATTATTAGAAAATATGGGATTAGCTTCCATTGTTATGCTGATGATACTCAACTATATATTTCAAAAAGACCAGATGAAACTTCAAAATTAAGATAACAGTGTGTTAAAAATGTAAAATATTGGATGACCAATAATTTTCTCCTATTAAATTCAGATAAAACAGAGATATTACATATTGGACCAAAAACAAAACAACAGTAAACAGAATCTCTTGGATTAGAATTTGCAACTAGTATTGGTGTTATATGAGACAGCAACGTGTCTTTTGAAAACCATATTTCCAATGTTACAAAAACAGCACACTTCCATCTTAGAAACATTGCCAAGCTACAAAACATGTTACCTGTTCCTGATACAGAAAAGCTAGTTCATGCATTCCTACTTACCTATAAGGCCCTTAATGGTTTAGCTCCTGTGTACCTAACTAGTCTTCTACCACGCTACAATCCATCACACTCCCTAAAGTCGCAAAACTCTGGACTTTTGGTAGTACCTAGGATAGCAAAGTCCACTAAAGGAGGTAGAGCTTTTTCGCATTTGGCTCCCAAACTCTGGAACAGCCTTCCTGATAACGTTTGCGGTTCAGACACGCTCTCTCAGTTTAAATCTAGATTAAATACACATCTCTTCAGCCAAGCATTCACATAATGCATCTCATAATCTTGTACTGCAGTTATATCTGATAAAATGGACATTATTATTATTCTTTAGCTTGGGTTGAACAAATCATTTTTGCTTGGTTGGAACAACAGCTACGCTAAATATGTCTCTATTTGTTTCTCTCTTTCTACATTGATATCCCGTGGTAACTAGGAATTACACAAGCTTCAGTCTGGATCTAGAACACCGGAGAAGAGATGATGCCAACCCCTCAGAGTACCTCAGATGATACCAACCCTGAAACAACATACAGAACTACCAAATTTTGTTGATTGCAACATATAATCATTGCTGTTAATAGTGTTCATCGTCTGTTTGATTACATCATTAGCTGATTTTTATCGTACATTTCTGCCATATGCACATCAACTTGATATAGTCAACACTGATAAACTACTACTAAATATATAGTAGAAACTTTAATTTTTTGTAAAGCTGCTTTGCAACGTTTTGTATCGTGAAACGTGCTATACATATAAACTTGAATTGAACTGAATTGAATTTTTTTTTATATAAATGTCCACACTGTTATATCTTTACTCAAACCCAAGATGAAAGCAAAAGTGCTTATTCAGCAGGAGTAATGCATTTTGAACGGCTATCAGCTGACTCTGTGAGTTATGAGGGGTCAAGTTAACTCAAGCACACAGTGGGACGTCCAGAGCGTGTCTCTCACCTGACAGGCCTGTGCCAGGCTCATGCCCAGTCTGAAGCGGGCAGACATGCCAGGGGGGAGTGAATGGGACAAGCCGTTGCCCAGCGCAGGGTCGATCACACGCAGGCATTTCACCACCGCCTCCACGATCAGCTCACTGGTGAACTGCTTCACACTCTGAACATCCTCATCAATGTCCCTGGAATTTGAGGAGGTGACCCCAACCACGCAGACATAGACAATAATTAAGTTTGACATGTCCCGAGACGCATATCACTCCAAAGATGAGGAAATGACTTGTCACAACTGAGGAGACCTGTTAGATTGTAAATACTTACGTGCCAGCTTGACTTAGAGAGTGAATTAAAATCCTGTCGACTTCTTCCATCACGGAAAGAGGTCAGATATAGCTGCTCGACTGTCTTCCGTAACAAAATTAAACCCCCACCGTGGACAGGGCAAATGAATATCATAAGGCTTCAGCTAACCCTCAGCATCGCCTTTTCTACAGCCTGTGCAGGGCTGCTAACCAGGACGGCCGTTCGGTTGCCATGGTTACATTTAAAACCGCAGCTTCAAATGAACCGTAAATTGTTTTTCAACACATGCTCCAACAAAACTGCGTGTCAAAATAACAGCTTTTTTTCACACAGTCTCTTCAAAATCAGCTTTTTCTGGAAAGGAAGTCATTACCTAGGAGTGTCCGACGCAGTGCACCATGGGACATGAAGTTTTAGATCTTTGAGCCTCCCGTGCTGAACTACTCATATAAACTCGCGTTCCCGACATCCACAGCGCGGGCAGGTCTCGTGACGAGACCGACGCGTAAGCACGTGCGCTGTTTTTGTAGGTTTGAGAAAAAATCAGATGATTTTTTAGATTATTAGATTTAAAACAGTCTGTTATTAGCAGATGCTTAAGCCATAAAGGACAAGCTTTTTTATCGTCAATATTATTAGTGCTGCTGACTAAATATGTAATGATATATTTAAATCTATAATGATTTGTAGCACACAGTAAATGTTTTTAAACTAGATCCTTAAACTAGGAAAACTACAGGTTTTACATATGGCTGCTACTTGATTCACTTCTTCAAGAAATACTGTTTTCACATTGATCAGTGACAATAAATAAATCTTACAAGACAATGAAGTAATGTTGACATTATGCTCCCCTCCCCAAAATAAAAAAATAAATAAAATAAAAAAATAAAAGGCTAAAACAAACCTTTAAAATTCTATAGAAGCCTGACAATAGTCTTGTGTGCTTACATTTTTTTGTTTTTTTAAATCTTGCTCTAGACCAGCGGTGTCAAACTCAATTCTTTGTGGAATCATTGACACTCTCTACAAAAATGTGTTACAAATGACCCAATCTGGGATGTTTTTAGCCCAGCGTCTGAGTAAATATATATAGGACAGAACACGTTGGGCTAACTTGACCTAAGTTGGGTAGTTTATGTAAGCCAGCATGATGAGTTGATTTTACCCATTGATTTTTACAATATTATTATATATTTTTCTATTATAATTTTTTTCCTTGTATATGAATTAGTAATTACAGATTAAGTTAATCTTCTCAATCTTTGTAAAATACACAACCCAACCACTTTAGTACAGTTCTTAATACAGCATATTTTATACCTTCTTAACATATTGACAATATTTAAACTTGTTTAACAAACATTTTAGATGTAAAAATTAAACATTTAAAAGTAGGCTACTTCAAGTGTAATCAACCGGTCTCTCAAAGCCTAAAGATACTGTGACTGACTCCATAACCTGCATCTGACCCAGCCAAAGGGTTACACAAAAACTACCCGACACTGAAAAAATAACCAAAAAAAAAACAAAATGCACAATAATCGAAACCTAATTTTATTCACCCGTCTTATTCTGTGTTTTGTCTTCTCCGGCTCAAATTTTGGAGCTTCTTGTGGAGTGCATGACACTCCATCAATATGAAGAATGAGAGACAAGCAGATGTGAAAGCGTGAAAGAGCCTCTGAATGGAATGCTGTTGCCTGCATTACCAGAGTGGCTTGAGTTGTACGTGACATCACAAGTAATTCGAGACTGCATTAAGAAGCTCCCTCCCTTTTTTTCTCCATGTGCTTCCCACCCTTGCCTTATTTCCTTCAATAGAACCACACTGTCCTTTCTCTCTTGGGCTCTATTTAAACCTTTTAACAACTGGGATAAAAAGCAACACTTCAACCAAGAAAAGCTCTCAGAGAATGCTTCATTAGCACTGCCTTTGAGAAAACACCAACAGCCATTTAAAAAGGGTGAGAGAGTCTGAGTACGTTCTTTTTTGATTATCTGTTGTATTACTTGAGCACATGGTCTATAAAATCAAACTACTGTTGACAGGAAAGGCTTAATGGCTAAGGAGAGTTTTGTTACCATAATTACATTACAACTTTCATTATGTTCTATTACAAGTTTTTTAGCCATACGATTTGTTCATTGATTGTAATTAACTGTGCTTTCAGGTGGCTTTTTAAGGAAAATTGGGTTAGTAAGAATTACAGTCTGATATTCCCCTCAATGACCCTACAGTGTTGTGAAGAATATGGCTATATATGACTTAAGATAATAGCGTGTGTGAGTTGCAAAGGAAAATCTTTCTATGCACACTGTACATGACGTTATGTGGGTATCATATGTCAGATCGCAAGACTAGAATTAACTCGAGCCAGATATAAAAGGCCAGTAGCTGATGTGGACTTGCATAGACTATGAAAGATTGGAAATAGATGGCGATATATATGTTCTTATGTCTTTTACTATGTCTTGAGATGTTTTCTGTTGAGCAGTGTGTATCCAAAATATCTACACAAAAATGTACAAGTTACTCTCTCTATGTGAGGTTGTTAGAATAAAATTTAAGCTTGGAATGTTTCATTTTAGCTAAACTCCCATGACAATGTTAGAAAATCAACATGATAGACATGTAGGTTGAATGTAAACTGTCAGTATAAGCATGTTTACATTCTCACAGTTCTTCAAATGTTCCACAATGTCTTCCTGGTCAGTTATATACTGTTTTGTACTGATACGTTTTAGACTAAATTGGGACTATGAACAGCTCAAAATATCCAAAACATTAAAAAAATTGTTGCGCAACTTGTAAGAGTACACCCAACGCGCTGTGAGAAAGATTTATTCTGTAAGAGCTTTTAAAGAGCAACCAGGTCATGTATTTGGGGAATAGAGACATCAAATTTCATTCAACTTGGTAACGTCAGTTTGGTTATTTACTAGGATATTGGCAAACTTAAAAAAAAAATATATATATATATTTTTTTTAAACTTCAGAAGTTAAATGGGAGAGCAGAAGTGTGTCATTTCTTTAGTGTCGTTTATAGGAATACGCTTTACTTTCCAACTATAGTAGTCATTAAAATGTATATTTATACATTTGTTGGTCATAAAATATCATCTGATCTTGATCACAAGTGTACATACAAGTCACAAGCATAGACAAAATATAAAGCTAATAACACAATTATAATCTTTCATATTTACTGAACACATTCCGTTAAACATTCACGGTGCTGTGGAAAAAGTAAGTGATTTGTTATTACTTGGAAGACCCACAATTGTTTTTTGATAGTTGTTCATGAACAGTTTTCTAAAGAACTGTCCATTGTTCAGTAGAAAAATCCTCCAGGTTCTGCACATTGTTTGGTTTTTCACAACAGATTTTGAGATCCATATTTTCACTAAGGACCAGTGATGGATTCAACTCAACTACACGACTATTACTAAAGATAGAAAAATTTACTGATGCTCAGGAAGGTTTAAAAGCTGAGGGTGTAAACTTTTTGAAAATGATGATCAGAGTAAATTGTATTTACTATGAAACCTTCGTATCTTATGTAGCTTCTGAAGGGCAATACTAAAAAAAAAAAAAAGAAACAAAATAAGAAAAAAAAGACACTATCACCCGGTTCAAAAAAGTTTACTTGTCATTTTGATGAAAATCAAACAACATTTTCTGACCAATAAATGTAAAAAAAAACAAAACAATTCCAAAGGTTTCAAATACTTTCGCTTCTCACTGTATATAGTATGTGAAAAGCACCCAAAATATGTCAGATGAATAGGTTGTCTGAATACACATGAAACAGTAGGTAAATAATACTCGGATGTTTACCTGCTGTGACTTTGAATTTCACAGCCTATGGACACACTATGTAATCCCAATGAGGCCATGTGAACTGTAACTTTAAGCCACTCTTTTCAAATGCAATTTAAGTGAAACTGCAACTGATACCAAGAATGTTGTTCATCATGGTTAAATTATACTTGTTAACTCCCAAGTGCATTATTTTTGCAGTTATTCTATGTAGCATGTAGCACTCAAAAGACAATGCTTGATTGTTTAACAAATGCATACCAAAAGAACATAATTCATCAGTGATCAAGAAGTATATTCCTTGTCAAATTCAGTACATATTTTGAAAGTACATGATCTTGGACACAGCAGGTTTCACTGTGCACTTTACTTATCTGCAAATTGCCGGACAAACACTTAGTCCCACCCTAAACTCGTGCCATTGGTTGTGCTAATGTTGCTATGTCGGGTTGGACAGGATGCTTCACCAGAGTGTATTGATAGCACGCCGGTAGTTAATGGCTTATTTATAGTTTCTGCATATGTGACCCTGGACCACAAAACCAGTCTCAAGTGTCAATTTTTCGAAACTGAGATTTATAAAACATGTAAATAAATAAATAAGCTTTCCACTGATGTATGGTTTGCTAGGATTGGACAATATTTGGCCGAGATACAGCTATTTAAAAATTTGTAATCTGAGGGTGCAAAAAAAAAAAAAATCTAAATATTGAGAAAATTGCCTTTAAAGTTGTCCAAATTAAGTTCTTAGCAATGCATATTACTAATCAAAATTGAAGTTTTGATATATTTACGTTAAGAAATTTACAAAATATCTTCATGGAACATGATCTCTACTTAATATCTTAACGATTTTTGGCATAAAAGAAAAATCAATAGTTTTGACCCATACAATGTATTTTTGGCTATTGCTACAAATATACCCCAGCGACTTAAGACTGGTTTTGTGGTCCAGGGTCATATATAAGAAAGTATTTCAACATGTTAACTTTAACTTAAATGTTGCTTAGTGCTAAAACCGGATGGCCAGTATTTCTTCCACTGTTTGCTTGGAAAGCAATTTAAACCACAAAGAACAACAGCCCCTTCACCCAGTGTTTAATATTATGCGTCTGAGATCATGACGTCATTTTGCTTACCAATTTTAGCTGTTGACTTCAGGTGAAGCACTTCCTGTTGTGTTATAATCTTTGAAGCACATAAAGTTCTGTGGCTAGAGTGTGAAAAAAACATCACTTTCACAATATTTGCTAACATACCACTGTTATCTGAAAGGAAAAGTAGAGGAAATCATTATCCGGTGGAAAACGAAAAGGAATGTGTTTGATTTTTTGAAGGGGTGTTTAAGGCACAATGTACACACCGAAGTTGTGACCCACACAATTGATAAACCTCAAGAGGTTTCTGTAGCTCTTTTAAACGATGTCCTGGACATATTGAATATACATGGCCACAACAGGGAAATGAACCTGCAGAGAGATCACCGAGTGCATTGTGTGGTCTACAACAATGACCAGACCTGGCCAGTCTTCTTACTTTGGCTTCCACTCTTTGAGGCTTTCGGGTTTAAAAGTAATTCTGATGTGGAAAATGCATTCTGTTAGTGCTATTATATTAGCAAAAATTACTACGCGTTCACTCGAGCCTGCGTGGTATGTGGCCTCTAAGGCGAGGGGATCGTATTATCTCCTGGGAAATACTCTGGAAATTCAAGTATGGGCAAGTACACTACACTGTGTCTGCCATAAAAAAGAGCATTTGAGCACTCTAATACACCTCTAGCCAAGGCCTTAAAATGGATAGCAATAGTGTGAGATGTTGACTTATAGGGAGAGAGTCTATAGAGAATGAGGGTTGAACGACAGGAAATGGATGGAGGCAAAGAGAGGAATGCCAGTTAAATGGGTGGAGAGATGGTTGCTCAACTCTGATGGTGAGTGGGTGAAGATAATATAGAGGGTGGGACCTGTGAAATCTTTTCCACAAACCTTGCTGCAATGTAGGTTTTAGAGTACAAATGTGCTTTAAAACTACATTTGATCTCTGTTTTAGGTCAATGCTTCTCAAGTGGTTTTGCTTCAGATCCAGATTAGAGTGGTTACAATCTAGTACTATTACACTAAAGTAAACAAAAATGCTGTAAATATTCAAATAATGAAAATATATAAATTATGATATTAACTATAATAATTTAAAATCTCATATTTACATTACTATTTACAATTTAACATTTACATTATTTTCAACGTTAAACAGTTTGAGCTCACAATGAATTTGTAATGTTTTTGAAAGTATTTTACTTTTACTTGCAAAGGCTGCATTTATTTAATCCCAAATACAGTAAAAAGAATACTATTTTGTAATATTATTACAATTTAAAATAGCTGTGTTCTATTTGAATATATTTTGAAATGTAATTTAATCCTGTGATGGTAAAGCTACATTTTCAGCAGCCATTACTGCAGAATCACATGATCCTTCAGAAATCTTTTTAATATGCTGATTAAGTGCTGAAGAAAAAATATTAAAAACCACTTCTTTGAAAAGAAAATAACTATTCATCAAAGAACAGCATTCATTCGAAATAAAACTATGAACCACATGTGCTAAATAATATTCAAAATTGTGACAGTTTTTAGTTTCTAATTGTATTTTTATTGCAAGCGAAGCTATATATTATTTTAGCTCTTGTAGCTCTTTTACAATGGTTTTCAAAGATGATGGCATGTCACAAAAGCTGTCTACCTGTGGCTCATTTGGTTATCTTAGTAAGTAACCTGATATGTTACTTAAATGAATTTTGCATTCTTTTCCCTGCAGTCCAAAAGTTGAGTTTTACTATATGAATGTTAAGTCTCGAGACTCTCTTAAATTCAATCCTGCAACAGCGAGTAAAGGGTTAAAAGTTATTCGATGTCCCAGCACACCTCACCCTCCTCTCTTTGCTACCCTCCCCCACCTCTTTCTCTGTCTTTCTTTCTCCCAGCCCCTCAATAATGTCTCTACTACCCACCCAGTATGTTTTAACTGAGTGCTATGAAGTTTAAACAAATAACTCAATGACTCCCTGAGAGTGAAGCGGAAAGGTTGTCTGCACCAAGTAACATTTAGCATTTAAAAATCAGATCCAGAGAACGTGGGATTACCAGCAGTCATCTAGTGCTGCATGGAGAAAAGCTGCTCCAGGTAACAGCCAGTCTGGTCACACTAGTATTTCACACTTACAGGCAGTTATTGGGAGTGGTGCTGGGTAAAAGGTGGTCTTGTCACAGAGAGGTTAAAATCTCTTTCTCCTCCTGACTGTAGGCAAGTTTCCTTCAGGGTGAAATTCTTGGCATATACTCAGTGTGACATTTTGCATCTGACAAATTTATAGGGTATTTTTCCATGAAAAGGATTTTGGTGTTCATTTAGTAAGACTTTGCTCTGTAGAATTATGCAAGTTGGAATCAGTTCCATGCCTTTAAAGTCAGTAATATTTGATAAATGATCATTTGTATGTTGTTTTAAGAGTAAACTTAGTAAGTTAACAAGAGCTTCCCTTCAGAAATGTTGTCCAGTTGGTTTTGGCTGTATAGTTTAGCTTATGACTCTATGACTCATGACTTTGCTTTTACAGCTCACATCTTCCACAGTCTTCTTACTTCTGGTTTGTGCTATTGGTAACACTTTACAAAATGGTTCTATACATTAACAGTAGTTACTGAAATAGCTTACATGAAATAACACTTAAACCATTTATTAATCTTCATTAATGTTAATTTCTACATAGGTTTTACTAATGGCACTTTTTCAGGAGTCACGGCAGTAGAGGCGGCGCAACTATAACGGCACGTGAATAATCACGCTTACTCTAAAGCGATACTAAACTGCAGTGGAAACGCAGTTACCACAACGAGCTGTGCAGTACTGAGCTGTGCCGAGCCGAGTCGTACCACGCAGTGGAAAAGCGCCATAATATATCATTTTAATTTATATATAACATTACCTTAATATCCTGTAAGAAGAGTTGATTTTATTTTTAGTTTATAATGGATTAACTAATTGCCCTTTATGATGTTTTACAGCTATATACAATTCTCAGAATGCATCAATAGGGTAAATTGTATTCTGCATATACTGTGTTATTTTAGTGTAATTTACATACCATTACAGTATGCATTAATAGCTTTTATATTTGTTTTCATTTTTATTTTTTGTTTGTGTAATTTGTGACCCTGGACCACAAAACCAGTCTTAAGTGTCAATTTATCGAATCTGAAATATATAAATATATAATCTAATATATATCTGAATAAATAAGCTTTCCATTGATCTATGGGTTGTTAGGATCGGACAATATTTGGTCGAGATACAACTATTTGAATATCTGGAATCTGAGGGTGAAAAAAAAAAAAAAAAAAAAAAAAAAGAGAAAATCGCCTTTAAAGTTGTCCAAATGAAGTTCTTAGCAATGCATATTATTAATCAAAAATGAAGTTTTGATATATTTACGGTAAGAAATTTACAAAATATCTTCATGGAACATGATCTTTACTTAATATCCTAATGATTTTTGGCATAAAATAAAAATGGATAATTTTGACCCATACAATGTATTTTTGGCTATTGCTACAAATATACCCCAGCGACTTAAGACTGGTTTTGTGCTCCAGGGTCACATTTTGTTTTGTGCTGTTGACAGTTTTATTAACTTTTAATATTTATTTTTAACTATAGTTTTTTTCATCTATAAATATATATTTTCATTTAAGCTGAAGTTTTTCATCTATATTTCATTTGATTTAATCTTTTTTCAATTAACGAAAACGGTTTTTGATAGTTTTAGCTTTAGGCATAAATAAAACTGATTGTTTACGATGTACTTGTCACGGTGCACACAGCTGGGAGGAACAAGGAACACGCATACGAGGATGTAAACTCAAATAATACTTTACTAGGACATCAGGGTAGGACAAGGCAAGGCAGACATCAAACACCGGGAAGTAACGAGTAGACCAGACAAAATGGCACAACACAGACAGGACTATAAATACACAGGTAAATTAACAGACACGGCTGGATTCGAATAAACTACTAATGACATGAGACAAGGACAGGAAACAAACCAAATATGGGCACAAGAGGCAGGAACACATGACACACACACAACAGTTCCCTTACAGTACTATAATTGTGCGTTCACATACATGATCTATCTCTCTATATAGTTTCTACTAAATGATCAGGGTTTTAAATTACTGTTAGCAGTTTTCAATACTGTACAATTGACTTCATTTACATATATGGCAATAAATGACTTAATAAATGACTTAAAAATCTATCAGTCTTTCAGTAGTGAGTTTAGGCAAGAAATAATAATTGTAGAGTTTATGAGAAGGTGCTATAACTATCCAAAACATTCTTCCACAATGCTTCATTATTTTTTAATTGTGCTCATGTGCCCACAGGCATACAGAAGCATCACAGATTATGTAATTCTCCATTCCAGTCTGCAGATACTTCAGAATTACCATTCAGCCTGATGGGTCAGACACTTTAATGACTTTTACCACACAGTGTGGAATTTTACCAGACCACAGTACAAAAGGTCAACATCTCAGGCTGGCAACTCGATGTTAAATTTTGGAATCTATATAGTGACAATCCATTAATCAGTTGAGGCTAATAAGAGTCACAATCTTTTGAAACAGTTGTGTTGCTTATACATAGATTTTCCTCCAGATTTTCTAAATATGCACTGCATATTCTCAAAGCATGTTATATTTTTAAACTTAATTACTTTTCATTTCATAAACCTATCTATTACAAGATTTTGTGTGTTTGAGGAAAGACCAAAGCGTTAATCACCATGTGCTGCCAGTATGTTATTATTACAACAAATCTTATCAAGTTTTTGGGTGTACAAGGTTGTGCTCGGAAAGCAGTTTGGAAACTACAGCTGGTAGGGGCTGCTGGAAAGTTTCCAAACCCCCGAAGCCTGAGCCACGTATTCAGACTTGTGGCTGAATGTGACTGTGAATTTCATATCCAACAGTAGTTCACCTTGTTACTTGTTACCACAGCAGGGTCTTATAAACACGCTGATCTCATATTTGTTTACATTTTTCCGTTAGATTTGCCCAGGCATTGAAGAGGGATTTTTTTCCATTTACACTTTCTTACGTGTTCGAGACACTGTGAGATAATTTGCATACACGTGGCAAGAAACATTCTTAGTAGAGCCGTTTGAGTCACATACTGTGACGTTTGTTAGCATGTGACCATTATCCCCGCCATATGGAATAGATCCCATGATTTCAAAATCTGAACCATCAGTACTGACTGATGTCAGTCATAATGATGGAGTACATATATACATGTCATTCAATACTGTGCAAACACTACACAATATTGTAAAAAAGCTATAATAGTCTCTCAGTAATACTAAAATAACACTGACCTCTAGTCCTTGTGAAAGCTAAAAGACAGAATGTCAAAGGTAGTGTCTCTCCAGAGGCAGTTTTGGCCACTCTTGTCAGTCAGTAAAGATTGGATGTGTCCCCTTTGTGGATGAGTGTCATAGCAACACAACAACAAGAAGTATACTACTAAATCTTCTAGAGTTTCGGTCACTGTTATGGTGTACACAATGCTTTTAGAGTTACGAAATGACTAAATGGAGCACAGAAGGTTTTTCAGTCTAACATTAGGACCCAGTTCCAAAGCTCTCCGTTCATCAGTAAATTCACACACATAGAGAACGTTGTGTCGTACCAGAACAATAATTTTCCTACAAGTGTGGTGTTTGACATGTTCTTAAAAAAATGTGCTTTCTCAGAGGCTTTTTTTGTTTTTTGGAATGTTCATTTACACAATTGAAAAGGCAAGAACCCAAAATAAACCCAGAATTACAGATCTCTTGTGTATTTTTATGCTCTTTCCCTACTTGAAACATAACCTTAAGAGCCAATCACAATAGAGGTGGTGGGAAACAGACACATGGACCTCATGTTTCCTGGACTTTTATCTATATCCTTGACAGCTCTCACGGTCTTATTGGATAACTTTCAGGAAAATTATGAAAATGAGTCTACATAGAAAGGTATATGAAGACAGGGTCAAAAAGCGCATTTAACAGTCTCAGATATAAAGTAGCGGTCGTCATTGCAAAGATTGTGTAACATTAATATAGACATACTAAAATATCTATACGACCAGCAAAGATTTAATTATGCTTTGATTCTGTGTAAATGATGCAACATTCCTTTGTTGTTGTCATGACAGAGTACATACTATTCTCTAGTTTGGGGTCATTAAAGTATTTATATTTTTTGTTTTGTTTTGTTTTTCAGTTAATGCAGTTAATCAGTGTAAATGCAATACTGTATATATGCTTTGACATTCTTTTTGTAATATTTTAGTCTGCTTTAACTGCTTTTGTTGTCATTTATTTCTTGCAGCTCTAATTTAGAGAAAACGCTTAACTCCACACTTCACAACTTTCACTGCTCAAAAGAGAAAAAGAAAGAAAGAATACATCATGGAACTTCAGAAACTAACAAACGGTCACCACAAAGACTTTCAACATCTTGAGGAAGGGTATGTGTCATTCATTAGTAGTGATTTTACTTTAAAAACGGCAAATACGCTTCCTGGGTCACTAAATCTGTCACTACATATCTATTTTCTATTGGCCTGCAGATTCATGCTAAAAGCAAACACGCTATTCGGTTGCTTCACCATCTGCTTTTATAGAACAACACCACAGTCATAAGCAGAGTTGCATTTATTTTAAGTGAATATTTGGATGAACTTAAAATTAACCTAACAGGAAAATGTGAGCATTGCAACATCATTAAAATATTTTTTCCAGGGAGTGAGAAATTTACCAGCCTACCACAGCATAGCCTCCACCTCATTAGCACACAAAAATATCCTTGGATTTATGGTCACATTAATGCATTCCATACAGGTTGAACAAATCGGCGTTAACTGTTCAACATCAACATATTATATGATATCATCCTTGACACATTTTATTACATATAAACACCATGACAAACTGGGTGTCTTTTAATGAGTGTCTTGTAAGGCAAAAGGGTTACCTTTGACACATTTATGAACCTGAACCCCGTGATTTACTGTTTACTGCCTAGAAAATGAATATCAGGGGACAATAAAATGTAAAGAGTAAATGAAAAAGGTCCAAACGGTTAACTATAGTGAACAAGCAGTCTATGCTACCAATACTTACACATTAGACATTTAAACGGAAAGCATCATAATTGATGACCTGATAATTGCTGCATTTATAGAGTGTGACATTCGTCTATATGTTTTAGAGAGTCACCTGAACAAGAGGAGTTTTTACCACACAAGAGTGATGGAGGAAAACCCCCTCAGTTTACAGATGTGAGTGCAGAAATCAAGCTCATATTAAAAAACAGCCAGTTTTCACCAAGATGCTGTGCTAAAAAATGCTGGGTTAAATATAACCCAGTGCTGGGTAAATATTGGACAGAACACATGCTGGGTTGTTTTCAACCAACAGTTGGGTTAAATGTTTAACCCAGCCTTCTGGGCAGTAACTCAACCGCTGGGTAAAAACAACCCAGTCGCTGGGTTCGTCCATATTTTACCCAGCACTGGGTTGTATTTAACCCAGCATTTTTTAGAGTGTGGTTATTTTTCCCCCTTCTCTTTCCCTCTTGACTGTTGTTTCTGCTAGTTCGAAGGAAAGACGTCCTTTGGAATGTCTGTCTTCAACCTCAGCAATGCCATCATGGGCAGTGGGATTCTGGGACTGTCTTACGCCATGTCCAACACTGGTATCATCCTCTTTCTGTGAGTATCCCAGAATGCACCTCAAATCCCCCAGTTTCACAACCAGACATAATGTAAGTGCCCTTACATGGCATTTCAAATGATTTGAATGATCTAATGAACATTAAATAAATCTTTGATTGTTTTTAGCACATATTTTCAACTACATAGAGCAGGGGTGCCTAAACTCGGTCCTGGAGGGCTGGTGTCCTGCAGAGTTTAGCTCCAACCCCAATTAAACACACCTGAACCAGCTAATCGAGCTCTTACTAGGCATACAAGAAACTTCCCAGCAGGTGTGTTGAGGCAAGTTGGAGCTAAAGTCTGCAGGACAATGGCCCTCCAGGACCGAGTTTGGACACCCCTGACATAGAGCTTTTACATGAGACATTCTGTTCTGTGTTTTCTGCTTGTTTTAACAGGATCTTGTTGACCTGCATTGCTGTCTTGTCATCATACTCTGTCCATCTTCTGCTGAGGAGCGCAGGGGTTGTAGGTACGGCCGATTCAAGAGATTTGGTCATTATTGTTTGTTATAAAAATACATTTTAATATCGCTTCTTTTTGTACAGTGGGGTTAAATGCTTCTATATAGTAGCTAAATGCTTCTATTTTGCATTATTTTTCAATTAAATACTGTATTTTTATTAAAAATCACTATAGCAATTTGAGTGAAAAGTTGAATTGAGAATATATATATATATATATATATATATATATAAACATAGATATATACACATTTCAGAATGTCTTATTCATTGTCACCCATTTGATATGATGACAATGATGAAGACATAATAGAATATAAACTTTAAAACTTTTAACTAAACTGTAAATCTTCGATCTAAAGCTTTTTGATTATTTCCAGGTTAAATAAAATTTTTAATGCCATATTTTCAGTGTGATGTCAGACTTTTGGACCCCATAAGGATTTTAGTTTGTTCATCAGGATAAATCATTAATCACTAACCTGTCTGTATAGGGATTCGCGCTTATGAACAACTGGGTAAACGAGCATTTGGACACCCGGGAAAAATACTGGCAGCTCTTGTCATAACAATGCACAACATTGGTGGTAAGTTAAGAGTTTTGGGTCAGTTCTGATCTTATTTCTTTCGATGAACACTGTACCAGATCCAGTTATGCTGATTATAATTTATTATTCTCCATTAGATTGAAATAATATCTCTGTATAATTTGGTCTGTTAGTAGGAAATGACAATGTAAATTTATAAAGGCCTTTTATTGAACATAAGCCTTTAAAAATACAGTGGTTTAGTAGCAGTCCCTGAGTTTTAAGAGGAAAACATTGGACGTTGTCCAACGTGTATTAGAGAAAAACATTTATTTCATAATGATATTTCCCCCCATTTTAAATTCTTATTATCCAATGAAAGGTTAGATTTTTGTGATTTTTTTAAAATAAAAGATCAAAAGGATTAACAATGCAGATTAATTTTCATATTTACCAAGGGTGCTGATATTTTTGGCCATGACTGTATGTCCATATGATAACAGTAATGTTCTCTCTCAGACGATGTAACAAAAGTTCTATTTTCCTGCCAGGGCTATTATAACATATTTGTATATATACTGCACAGGCAAAAGTCACCTTAGGCTACAAGCCAAAAAGATCTGCCATTTAATGTACACGGGAGTCAGTATGACCAAACTGTGTTTGATGAATCAGTCTCTCTCTTTCTTTCAGCTATGTCTAGCTACCTCTTCATTGTGAAGTATGAATTACCTCTGGTTATTCAGGCTTTCCTTGGCCTTCAGCACAGCAGTGGGTGAGAAAACAATCATCTGCTTATCCCCGTGTTCTCCTAATGAGTCTAATTTAATCTAGCCAAGAATTAGATAACATTTTTTGGGTCATCCAAGCTAACTGCTGGAACATTGCAGCCTCAGAGCAATCCAAATCCTTCAAATGTTGTTGAAATACACAAACATTTCCTAAATTCCTTCACTTAAACTTATTCTCTCTTTTTTTTTTTGAAGTGATTGGTTCCTGAATGGCAACTATCTGATCATCATTGTGTCCATTTTAATCATCTTGCCCCTTGCCCTGATGAGACAACTTGGTAAGGCATTCTGCTTTGTGTTTGCTGTGAATCTATCCTTTTCTCATCCTTTCTATTTGTTTGTCACATTGTCAGTGTTCATAATATTGTCCTCTCACAATCTACTTTGCTCAGAAACAGATTTAAAAGGATCCGTTGTTTTTTTATGTAGAATCCTAAAGTAGAATCCGGAGGGATTTATTGATGTTATAAAGAAAATTTTGTGACAGGTTTTGGAATAATTGGACATTTTTCAGATTTTAAATCTACAGATCTGTAAATGTGTTAAATGATTTCTGTTGAAAAGACTGATTTTTAACCGTAAACAAAGTGAAATAACCACAGTGAACTGTTGACAGAACCAAGTCAAGTAAATTTGATTTGTTATAGCGCTGTATACACTCTAAAAAAATGCTGGGTTAAATGCAACCCAGTGCTGGGTAAATAGTGGCCAGAACACATGCTGTGTTGTTTTCAACCAACAGCTGGGTTCAATGTTTAACCGAAGCTTCTGGGCAGTAACTCAACAGCTGGGTCTAAACAACCCAATCGCTGGGTTTGTCCATATTTTACCCAGCGCTGGGTTGTATTTAAACCAGCATTTTTTAGAGTGTACATGTTTACAATATCTTGCCTACATGGATCTTCATGCCTTACAGTCCCATATTAGTAGAATAGAGCTGGGTGATGATATAGTATAATATGAGCATTTTGTGGAATATTGTCTGTTTTTTTGTTGCAGGGTACTTGGGTTACACCAGTGGCTTCTCTCTGACATGTATGGTTTTCTTCCTGATCTCAGTAAGTTCACTTAATGCTGTGGTCTGTGTGTGGGCTTTTTGTGAAAGATCAAAAGATCACTCAAAACATTGCTAGTTCTCTTATGAACTCTTTAACATTCTTCAATATTTCTGGCTCTCTTCCTCCTTGTCACATTTTTGGCTTTCGTCCTCTCCTGTTTGTCATTTTAACTTCACGTTTTTGTTCCCTAGGTCATCTATAAGAAGTTCAACATCCCTTGTCCTTTGGATGGTTTCACCAACCACACTGCTGAAAACATATCTTTTGATGGTGAATGTGAAGCCAAATACTTCACTATCAACCAGCAGGTCAGGAACTGTCCTTATCATTGCAAAAATCTATTCAGGATGTCCATTTCTAAGTATCATGTTTAACTCTTTATGACCTCCACCCCAGGTCAGACAGAAACAGACAGGAAATGCTTAGTACGTAGATGGAAATAAAGTTACCTAGCAACTACTAATTTCAGTATGATGACATAGGTGTGAGACCGCCTCACTGTGTGATATTAGGAACTGCCTTGTATAATTTCAGTTACTCTGGTTGTTTTGCAGACAGCCTACACGGTTCCCATATTGGCCTTCGCTTTTGTATGCCACCCTGAGGTGCTGCCGATCTACACTGAGCTGCGCAAGTACGTTCAGAAAACACGCACTCTCTATGAAAATATTCATGACCACTAATAATAATTGTGGTCACTGTTTGAAAACAAAACAGATTGTATTTCATTTGACAGACACTTATAATGTACACTACCATTCAAAACTTTGGGTTATAAAACTTTTAAATGGTATCAAGACATTGGGTGTTTAAAAGGAAGCGTCTCTATTATTATTTTTTGCAAAAAGAGAGACATGAGTAAAAAAAAATCTCCTTTTATGATTGTTGTTTTGATACTTCTAGTCCCACAAAGAGACGCATGCAGGCCATTGCCAACGTGTCCATCCTGGGGATGTTTGTCATGTATCTGCTCACTGCCATCTTTGGCTACCTCACCTTTTATTGTAAGCACTCTGGATTATAAATTCAAAATGTTGTCTAATGGTGCAAGCGAGGCATCACTGATGCTGTCTTGTTATAGGCTAGACTCACATTTGTCTCTGCCATAGGTGTTTAAAAAAAAAAGTTTTGGGACCTGTATCTGTTTACTTGTGTGTGTAATTTAAGCACAGCCTAGAAATAATAGTAATTCTCAATATATGAATCTCTCTCAGTAAACACAGAGGCAGAACTTCTACACACCTACAGCAAGGTGGATCCTCTGGACACGCTCATCCTGTGTGTGCGTCTGGCCGTGCTGGTGGCTGTGACTCTGACTGTTCCTGTTGTGCTCTTCCCGGTAATGAGACTTTTTTTTTTTTTGACAGAGTTATATGGTGAAGTCCAGCTAGCTTTCCTGGTTTATATTTCTGAAAAGACGAAACCATGTTGTAACATACTGTCAAACTGTAAAGGGATACTCCACACGGGTGGTGATGGTGCAGTGGATAAGACACATGCCTTTGGTGTGAGAGACCTGGGTTCGAATCCACTGTGAGACACCAATGTGTCCCTGAGCAAGACACTTAACCCCTAGTTGCTCCAGAGGCGTGCGACCTCTGACATATATAGCAATTGTAAGTCGCTTTGGATAAAAGCGTCAGCTAAATGAATAAATGTAAATGTAAAAATGTAAATGTCCACACAAAAATGATACTCGCACATATGCTGTCCCAGATGACTGTCTTCAGATGAACATAGAAAAGATTTTTAGAAAAGTTTTTTTGCTAGTACATATACTGCAAGTGTATGCTTCAAAAACCACACAAACTGAACATGATAACAATCTACAGTGTATGATCCAAGTTGATAAATCAATGTCTTCTTAAGAGAAATGATAGGAATGTGTGAGACAAATACTAACATTTTCAATTTTTTGGACTATAATCCAGCACTTCCAGCCAACTGTCTTATACTTGGTTCATGAAAGCTCGGTAAAGTGCTATGTCAGCACTTTCACACAATGTGGTCATGCTTACATCAAGCGTGACCTCATGAACCCGTGTAAGACAGTTGGCCGGAAACAACGGTTTTCAGTTTAAGAAGTTTCAAATATTACTTAACTGGGGTGAAAAATATTGCATCAGCTTTGAAGGTCCTATACACTTGCATTATTTGGACAGAGATGGGTTATTTTTTGAAAAATCTTTGTGTTCATTTGAAGAATGAAAGACATACATCTGGGATGGTATGAGGGTGAGTAAATGATAAAAGAGAATATTTATTTTCATTTTTGGGTGGAGTGTCCCTTTAATGTTGAAAGACTCAGTAAACAGTTTTTGAATGCAGGGCAGATGTCTGAATTATTTCAATTTCTTTGTCATATTGTGTTTTCAGATTCGCAAAGCCCTCCTTCAGCTTCTATTCCCTGATAAGCCCTTCCATTGGGTGCGTCACATCTCTATTGCATTGTGTCTCCTTTTCGTAGTCAACCTGCTTGTCATTTGTGTGCCCAACATTCGTGACATCTTCGGAATCATTGGTGAGTGAATAATGAAAATTGTAGACATGCACCTAAAGAAAGTGCTTGTAATGTAGCGAAAGAATATTACTGTAATTTTAGTTTAGCTGCAAGAAAATCTAATAAGCATCAAAATTCCTATCACAAATGCCTGAAAGCGACTTCTGTGTAAGCTGTGCTACCTATCTCTTTGACTACAGACACTATTGACAGTTACCAAACCAAAATTTCACTACTGTGACCACATTTTCAGCTTAGAAGTGTCATCCATTTTTTGTTCATTTCATAGGTGCAACCTCTGCTCCGAGCTTGATTTTCATTCTCCCAGGTCTTTTTTACATCCGTATTGTTTCCACTGAACCAATGAACTCAAGACCAAAAATTCAGGCATGTCTTAAACTTTCTCTACATTTCGAATCAATATATGGTTCAAATAAATGAAAAGAGAATGCAATTTTATTATTGTTACCTGATGTTTGCAGTCATTAAAAGCTCCTGCTCTTGTGTTTCAGGCTGCCTGCTTCACTGCTCTGGGCTTCCTCTTCATGAGCATGAGCTTGACGTTCATCACACTGGATTGGGTCTACGGAGAGAATCGAAGTGGAGGAGGTCACTGATCTTCAACCACAACACTGTAAGGGTCCAAAAAGCCTTCTTAGAGGAACATCACTACCCCTCTCCTGAACTGGAGAGAAACCAAAACATCACTTAGGCTGGACCCAACTCACCTCAGATCTGTTTTCCCACAGAGTAAGAAAAGGACTGATGTCCTGCCATCTTTAAAATAAAAATGGATAAAAATCCTATGATGTTTCATGGTGGAGGATTTCTGGGGGACACAGAAATGTCATGCCAATTTGAGGCTGTTTATATAAACGGGCCTGGTAACGATAAATGATGCTTGTGTTGGAGATGGAAGTCCGTTAATAGCTTTAAATTAATGCTAAAAGATACAGCAGAAACCAAAATAAACAACTGGAGAGGTTTGTCTGATGGTTACCAGGAAACAGTCAACTTTGTCACATATCATCTGTTCTGTTGTCCTCATCAAATGAAAGCCATAGTCCCAGAGTGCAATACTAGGGAAATTGAAATATATTTTCCTGCTTCAGTTTATTCATTAAAAAATGTTGTTCATGATAAGGAAATTCAACATCATCTCAGAATGGGTGCAGACATGAACTGAATATGTCAGTGTCTGTTATATCCGAGAATGAAATTGATGAATTTGTGAAACTGACCAGAAAAAAAAGTATTTCAGTTGAAAATTGGTCCTGAAATATTGTGTGATATAAACTGCACTACAATTGAAAACAGACAATCAGCTTTACACCATTTCAGGGTTTTTTTTTCTGTTGGATATCATATATTATATCAAACAAATGTGAGGTACGTACAGTTGCAGTATTTTGTGGTGCAGTGGGTGGAATGCCATCTATTGTGAGGAACAGGTGAATAACTATGCTTAAGGTGCTTAATTGCATTAATTACATTACTGTGATGCATGTAATGATGCAAACAATGCCTAAGCTGTGAATTCTGTGATTCATGACATATTCTCATTGATCTCTCACACTCTAACAACAGTATAATGTCTCATTGTCCAACTCATCTCTAATTTTAATCTTATTTTAATTAAGTTATATTTTCCCCAGGATATGATGGAAAAGTAATTGTATAGGCTGTTTGTAAAGGAAAAACAATTAAATAGGAAACTTTTAGACCCCACTAACATTTTTACTCATGAAAAAGCACCAACAATTGCTGAAAACCCTTACACAACAAAATCAAAAATGACTTTGCATGTCATTAAATGACATCTTTTCCTCCTGGTCCCCTGTAGACTGTGAGACAATGCAACGCTTCAAAGTGATCTCAATTCACACCCACTCACAGTATCAGACCATTGCAAATAGCTTTAAATAATGGAAATCCCCCTACCCTTCAAGTTCCCACTGTCCTGCAATGCCTATTTATTCTGTTTTAGGGGAAGTAAATATGTTTCAATGACTCTGTGTTTGTTAGTTAATTAAGAGAACAGGTGCCAAAATTGTATGAGGTTAAAGATTGACAGTTCCCATGTCAAACACAAATGCACCAAAGAGAATAGGCAGTTGAACAAGTGCCTTTTTCTATTGCTTTTACATTTGTTTGTTGGTTAACTGAACTGGCCTTTGACTTTGTCATACTTGCCGTTTTCAATAAAGATTGTGTGGTCAGTATTAAAAAGTGTAACGTATGTATTTATTATTTGTGTACCCCTGTGAGGACAATGACATTTACAATGTCTATTTATTGAATCCCTTATGACATATGAAAGCACTCTGTCAGTATTGACTTTTGTTCATTCCTTTACTATTTTTTCCTATTATCTCTTTATATTTAACATGTAATTTTTTAATATACTAATACTAATAATAAATATGAACACATTATAAATAATCAATGAGTTACATTTTACTTAAGTGTATTGTTTAATTATTTACAGTGCACAGCATAAATGAGTACACCCCCTCTGAAAATATAAAAGACGTATTGTTTTAATGATCACTAATATAATTCATGGAAAGATGGCAAAATTGAAATGTATTAAACATATACTTAATAAAAACAACAAAATATATGCCAATATTTTCTTTAAGATAAGTAAATTAGCCAATTTCGTTTAAATGAAGGATTGCAGAAATGAGTACACCCTAGATTTAACTCAGCAAATGTATAATATTCTAGTACTTAGTATGTCCTCCAGAACAGAACTTTAAGTATATAACTTTAGACCCTTCTTGGCACTGAGTGTACAAGTTCATGACCAATTTTCACATCTGTCTTATTTAACTCCTGGAGGACGACCTCTTGAATGCTCTGGTCTTTAATGGGGAGTTTTGCTCAGCTCGTCTCTACAGAATCCCCCACAGCTGCTCAAGAGCGATAAGATTGAGTGAAATACATGTCCACTGAAGGATTTTCACCTTGGGAGAATGAATATCTTCATTGTCATGCTGAAAAAATGCCCAATAATGCAGGGAATGAGGAGAGGGTAGCATCTTCTGTTTCAAGTTTTTGTATTCCATCACACAGTAGTGTGAATTCATGACAGTATTGATAAAGCACAACTCCCTCACGCCTTCAGCACTCATTCATCCCTATATAAAAGCTATACTACCACTGAACGTCACTATGGGTACCAAGCACCACCAAAATGATTGACTTGGTCTCTTCAGACCAGAGTATGGATTCCCAGAAGTCTCTGTAATTTTGTAAATATGGGCCTTGGAAGAGGTTAACCCTTTATAGGGCACTCATTGAAATACTTGAAAATTAAAAATTTCAACCCTGGAGTGTTATTAAAAGACTTTTCAACTTTTGTGACTTTAAAAGAAAACAAAAATAATTTTTATGTTGAAAATCAAGGTCAATGAAGTTACCATATATGGTTCCTCGCCAGTCTATGGTCATTTTTTTCTCCAAAATGCATATATATTTAAAATATCAGAAACATATATAAAATATAAATAAATACATGAACCTATACAAATTTCATTTTTTTTATTTAGGAACTTTTTTTTCATGTGTCATAATGTGTCCATTTACTTAGGCAACGGCTTCATGGTACTTGATGAAGCAGTTGCGTTCAGCATTGAGGCACAGGTGGACCTTACAGACCACATTTGACCTCAAAATGTTCCCCTTACTGCTGCAGTACTTGCAGGTCTGGCGGTTGGTGTAGACAGGGGCATGGAACAGGGACATGTCAAACCGCAAAGAAGCATCTGGGGTGTGGCTGCGGTGTCCCCGGATAGGCACGGGGACATCAACAGAGGTGCTGGGTGCACATGGAAATTATGAGCTCCTTCGGGGGTGAGACATAACTGGCCTCTGGCTGCTGAAACTACTAAACACTTGGATCTGGAAGTTCTTCAACGACAGGCCATCCACAGCAAGAGCCTTGATGTCCCGCCTGTACATGATCCAGGCTGACATCTATTGCATATGCAAACATCCGCATGTACCACCTCTTGGATTTCATGGGGGTGTGGTAGAGGTGGACCAGCATATCTCCAGGCTGGTGAAGAAGTTGTCCACAAAGATGGCTGTGGTGGTGGAGGAGGACAACATGGTGCTGGCCAGGACGGAGACTATCTGGCTGGTGACACCCATGGCTCCTCCACTGCAGTCTGCACACACTTCCTCTTGGCAGAGGGGCCCATGTCACTCGGGCATTCGTGGGTAAGTGGGATGAAGTCGGGGTTTGCCACGTCGTCGTCTCCCTCATCAGAGCCCTCATCGTCACTGATGGCGGGGTCAGCTGGCACAACAGCAGTCACCCTCTTTCCATAAAAGAGCCGAGTAGACAGCTGCAAAAGAAAAGTATGTTTTTGAGTCAATATCAAGCCCACTTTGAGTTATTTGTGATGGAAAACAGTAACAGCGAAGTGCAAATCTACTGAAAACAAAGAATATTGACGTAAATTGTAAATATATAATAAGAAATGAAAAATAGCACTAAGTACTGGTGGTACCACTTATTTTTGACAGCAGTAATAAGGCTCACAGTAAAAATAAGCACCAATATATGCCATTTAAGTATAATAAATAATCTTACAAGGCCATAAAACTGAACAAAATTACACATATTTCCCTATTTACGGCTTGATAATTTCAATAAATGGTTTATGTTTTGCATTGGATCACTGCATAATGTTGCACTAGTTTTACCTGAACGGAGCGTATGATCAAATATGATCACACCATTTTTCATGTCCAACGTTCACTCATTTCTAGACATCCTACACAAACAACATCGATCTCAGCATTTAACACAACTATTCAACCACATAATGTGTGAGTTTCATTAACATACCATTGTTCGTTTCGCTGGTATTAATGTTTGTGTCTGAGGAGGTCGGAGCGTAGATCCGTCTTTCAGAATTTCCGGATGACACTGAAGTTTGTAATGGCCCGGGCAACTCCTGATTGGTCAGATGCCATGGTGTTACTATCGGCTGGGAGAAATCCATGTGCTTTTACGAGCTCACGGAGAGATATGTTAACGCCATTATGAATGGTCGATTAAGTTACCAAATATAGTTCTTCTCCCGATAAAGGGTTTATTTTGAGTTTATTTTGCTTTGGCAACAGAAGGTAATTCTAGTGGCGACAACAACCATGCATATCAATTCTGCAGGCTGCATCATATGAGAGATAAAGTGTCACTCTTTTCATAGCTTTTGCCGGCTCTGAGACACTTGCATGTTATTTCTCCTGCTCTTTTTCTAGCAAAAATTCACTCATCACTAAATGAAAACTTAAAGTGAAGACCTGATTATTTCAGGAGCCTTGTCAC
Source organism: Barbus barbus (assembly GCF_936440315.1). Taxonomy (NCBI): domain Eukaryota; kingdom Metazoa; phylum Chordata; class Actinopteri; order Cypriniformes; family Cyprinidae; genus Barbus; species Barbus barbus. The sequence goes on from NC_136756.1 coordinate 18,594,473, forward strand.
CAGTCCATTGTTTCTGAATGTCGGTGCTACTTCTGCTATATTTTCACACTTAAAACAATAATTTGGTATTCCTCTTGTACCAATGTCCTCTTTTATGCTAAGAAATAATTCACCTGGCAGTTCTCTCCCAAGTGGTTCCACTGCTGCCAGCATTAAAGTCTGAATATGATTCAGTAGGCTATATAACACTTTTAATTGTCAGGAAATTACTTGTCTTTAAAAGTTTTGGTTCAATATACTTACCTGTTGATCAAAAATAGCCTAAAACCTATAAACATTTTTTATTTTTTTTTAGTTTTATTTAGTAACTTTCAGGAGGGTGTACTCATTTTTGCGACAACATTTTATCACTTTGATAAAAAAAAATCTTATTTTGCCCCAATAATTTTGACATTCTTCTTTGGTAATTGATCAAGCAGGCTTCTTGGAACATTACATCTTCAAAAAAAGAAGAAGTAAAGAGTAATTGCTGAATATGTTAAGTATTAGAGGGAGTGTACTCATTTCTGCTGTGCACTGTATACGTGCCCCTGGAGCACAAAACCAGTCTTAAGTCGCTGGGGTATATTTGTAGCAATAGCCAAAAATACATTGTACGGGTCAAAATGATCCATTTTCCTTTTATGCAAAAAAATCATTAGGATATTAAGTAAAGATCATGTTCCATGAAGATATTTTGTAAATTTAACAACTTAATTTTTGATTAGTAATATGCATTGCTAAGAACTTCAATTGGACAACTTTTAAGGCAATTTTCTCAGTATTTTGATTTTTTTGCACCCTCAGATTTTCAAATAGTTGTGTCTCAACCAAATATTGTCCTATCATAACAAACCATACATCAATAGAAAGCTTATTTATTCAACTTTCAGATGATGTATAAATCTCAATTTTGTAAAATTGACTGGTTTTGTGGTCCAGGGTCACATATATATCTCTTATATGGGTGAATGAGGATGTTCAAGGCGCTCCTCCTTTCTTTATGTGAGCAAAAGAACACGTGCCTGTCCACAACATTCTGAGAGCAGATCTGCGCAGTGGTTTCGTTCTTCCTGTTCTCTTTTGCTGTGCTGCATTTACATCAGATTACAGAACACGGAAGCAACAGTTCCTTCGAACCATTTGCCTGTTCTAAAAAGGCTTCAGGCAGGTACTGTGGGCTAAGCAAGGGCCCTAGACGTGGAGTCCCAAAATCTGAGTGTCCATTACATCAAGGAGAGATGAGCAGAGGTAAAACCAAGGGGCAGGAGAGCGTGTCCAGTTCTCTCCTCAGCAGCCAGGAGAATGAACGCTTGCTACAGCTGCTGGGACGGAGATGTGTGGTGAGTGAAGTCACTTTGATTAGAAGGCCAATCAGGGATGGACATTCTGTCCCATAGAGGATGCTTCTGGGATATAAATCAATCAGGTATAAAAGAGAGTCTCCTGAAAGGACAGACATGGTGCAGAAGTCACAGATGAGATTGCTGCTGTTACTGTTGATGTCAGTTAAAGGTCAAAGTTTCGCTGTGTGTGTGCGGAATGAAAAAGATGAAGAGAATGTATACAAATAACCTGTTACAGAACATGCTGTAAAAGCCAAAGTGTTTAATCCATAGTCAATAAATTTCGTAATTAGCTCCACCTAAGAAAATTTTATTATAAAACATAACTAATTTCTTTAGAAAGTTAATTTCACAACATTGTTAGCCTTTCTGTAGTGACAAATGATGTATGTAATGGCAAAGTTTAACTGGAGAGTGACAGGAAATGCTGTTTGAGGCCACTTCCTGTTGTTGTAGAGGATGCTGAAGTCTTTTGCTTTCGTTGTAATACTTTACTCATTAATCATTTATTAATGCTCTTTTATGTCAGTTTATTGTGTTTGTGTTTGCGTGTGTGTGTGCAGACCATAGCCACAGCGGTTGTTCAGTTGTACATGGCTCTTCCTCACAGTCCGACCCAATGGAGTCTCCAACATACTGGAGTTGTTTGTTTCATTAAGGACAATCCTAAACGTTCATACTACATCCGGCTTTATGACATAAAGGTTAGAAATTCAGATTTTAATTTGTAGTGCAAAAAACTTATCATAACTGCTAATTGTTATGCAGAATGCTTATACATCTAGCATCTTTGCAGATAGAGTTGTTCTCTGAGATTATATATTATTATGATAAATTGATTTATACTGACTCCTGTTAGCATGACCAAGCTTAGCCTGTAGCCACGCAGGCTGAAATTAAATAAAGATACACTTCTGCTTTGTATTATGTGTCACAGTAACTCAATTTAGCTCATGAAGTCATACGGTGGTAGCACCATTTAGACTTTGATCATATTTGTGCACGTTCATGTTATTTATTTATTTATTTTCAGGAAGGCAAAATGGTTTGGGAGCAGGAGCTGTATAATCACATGACATATTGCTGTCCAATGAGGTTCTTCCACACTTTTGCAGCTGATGTGGGTACAGGCCCTTTAAAAATCTCAATTCAAGCCAAAACTCAACGCTGTGCCAATTTTTACTGGAAAATCAAAATCTCGCAATCTGAGAGATCTAATATATTTGAATGAACTTGTGTCTCAGGACTGTCAAGTAGGTTTGAATTTTGCCAGTGAGACAGAAGCAGAATTTTTCAGAAACATCAGTGTGGAAAAGATTAATCAGAGATTCAATCGCGAGGGTCAGTTACTGCCATTCTCATTCATGTTTTATTGAATTTGTACTAGGCTCATTTCCCATAAATACTCATATTTCATCAATATCTCTTTGTGCCTTTTTTATATATGCATATTTAGAAAAAAAACAGCATGCTCCGTCTGAAGGTATGTATGCACAAGGTGAAACATACACATAGTATTAACCGTTAGATTAACATTTTAAGGCTGGTTTTATTTTGATTAACAGAAAACCGGGCACTACCACAAACCCCTCCGACAAATGGTGAGTCACTTTTAAACATTTCAAACACTTCATGCAGAAGTTTCAATTCTGTCATCATTACTAACCAAACCTGTGTGACTTTTTTTCTTCTGTGGAAAGCAAAAGAAGACATTTTGAAAAATGTTCCAGTGTTTTTTTTTTTCTTATGTAATGAAATTCAATGGTGTCCAGTGTTGTTTTAGACAGTGTTTGTTCTTCAAAATACCTTCTTTTGTGTTCAGCAGAAATGTCCCCTTAACTTATCCTGCAGTGTTCACATGGTGTAACACATTGCAAATGCAAGTGTTTAATCTATATATGTCCAATAACCAGGTCCAGTTTCACAGCCAACTATAATGACCACGGTGGACATACAGAACCCAGATATTGTGGCATCAAGATACCGCTCCACCCCAGTGCCGATCCCTGCACCAGCCTCAATTTCCATAGGCAAAAAGGACAAAAAGGGAAAGAAGAAAGGGCCAAAGCTCACTAAGGCAGATATCGGAGCTCCTAGTGGATTCAAGTAAGAGAATTTTCCCATAAGTTGGACACTCACCTTGTGTTTTGTTTCATTTGTTTGACGTGATGCTACCTCTCATTTCTCTTCAGACATGTCACTCATGTTGGGTGGGATCCAAACTCTGGGTTTGATGTAAGAAATATCCTTAATAAATGTCCTTAAAAATGCATAAAGCAAATTTAGTCACATAAACTGATACTCAATGCTTATTCTAATTGCAATTATAAAGTTAAAAAGTAACAAACCTGTATATATGAACACTGACTTTTGGTCCCTCTAGACCAACAATCTTGACCCTGACCTGAAGAATTTGTTCAGCAGTGCTGGTATCAGTGATGCCGAGCTGGCAGACAAAGAAACATCTAAGCTCATCTATGACTTCATTGAGCAATCTGGAGGCCTGGACGCAGTAAAAGAGGAAATGAGGAAACAGGGTTAGCTCATTCAAAAATTAAAATGTAAAAGGCTCCGTGTTGGATATTTGGACGTTTGATTTGGATAATTTTACCTTGATAAGATCCTTAATATCAGCATGACATGGAAATTCAGATCTATTTTCTAAATGCATCGTTTTATCTTACTGTAAGTAATTAATCCATACATACTTTATTTATTTAAAATTTTGAGCTCATAATTTTTTAATCAAAATGTCATGACTTTATCTTCCGATGAAAAGGACAAACTTCTCTGCTGACAAATGCCAGACTTCTCCAATCATTTAGTCCGCATAAACCACCCCTTTCTCACAATCGACCACAAACTCACATTCAGATCTGCCTCCATCCAATCAACAACCAATTAATATTAAAAGTCCCGGTTCCTTTAAAAAAAAAAATTCATTTGACTTTAATTATGCTTATTGCTCAGAAGGTCCTCGTTCTGCCCCTGCACCTCCTCCACCTCGCAGCGGGCTTCCCCCAGTCCCAGGTCCACCTGGACGTACTGCACCACGCAGCCCTGGACCCCCGCATCGCGGTCCACCCCGACCTGCACCGCCTGGAGGCCGTTCTGAGCCTCCTCCCATGCCATCTTCTCTCCCGCCACCACCACCCCCCAGTCACAGTCACAAGCCACCTCCTCCACCTATGGGTGGCGGTGCACCACCTCCACCCCCACCTCCTCCTCCACCACCGCCTTCTTCAGCCAGTAACTTCCCCAGTAGCCCTGGCAGCTCAGCACCACCTCCTCCTCCCTCCTCTGGTGGTGGAGGACGAGGAACTTTATTGGAGGAAATTCGCCGTGGACGTTTGCTAAAGAATGTACGTGAGATGCAGATGCAATGCATTTTGTTCAATTGTTTCTATAAGTATTAAGGACTGTTCATAATAACGACAACTTTATAATAACCGTTCTAATTCAGTGAGAATAGGGAAGTCCACATCACAGCTATAACCATAGCTAATACCATTGGAATCACTTTCAGAACTCATCATTATCATAGCATAGGCCTAGTTATATTTAACTTTATAGTTATTATTTCATATAGGCCTATATCATATCTCTTGGTGTAAATGTTTTTATTTTGTTTGTTTGTTTTAACTGTGCTTTGGTGGGTATAACCATTGTTTTTGTGGTGTTTCTGCCAGGTGTCTGAATCCCCGGACTCTAATCCTCAAGCTCAAGATGAATCCTCAAGTGGAATTGTGGGAGCTCTGATGATGGTGATGCAGAAAAGGAGTAAAGTTATCCATTCCTCAGGTAAACCATTTAATAAATCTAATATTTTCACAACCACAGGTCATTCAAAACATGGATTAACAAGATCCTAGGCTAACTTTTTCCATATTTCACATCTGTGAATCGCGTCTTAATGTTCTTATTTGCATATTTGCATACACTCGAGCTGTTTAAATAACTCATTCATGGCCATCAGTTTGACTTACATTTTTCCTGACTGTATATTCCAGTTTGTCATGGACCATCCATGTAAGAATAAAACGGTATTTCTTCTCTTAAATTAACGTTTTTTTCTGTTACTTTTTGACTCGTTACTTTCTCTCAAACGCCAAAAACGAAATGCCGCGCGGCGCGTCAACGTTTGTGCGATTGCGCAAACCTAATGAATATTTAATGTATTCAACGCGCGCGCGCACACACACAAGAAACTCAAGATATGAAACAGAAAAGAGTGCATTCAAAATGTATTTTCAGGTTGCTGCTTGCATATAAAGGCGCGCTATCGAAAAGCGATTATATTTTTAAACTGTAGGCTAAATGCACAATTATATTTCCTAGGCGTGCATGTTTTAGTAAGCATCTGCATAAATACAAACTTTTTTTCCTCTTTCTTTCTTCAGAAGATGAAGATGATGTTGGGGGTGATGAAGATGAAGAAGATGAATGGGATGAATAATGCTTCTCTCTGTTCTTGGTTCACAAACTTATGACACCCACCAATTCATAAAATGAGCTGATAAGCTGACGCACATTTGAAATAATTTTAGCAATAGGCATGAAATCTTCAGGTTATTCCAGATTAAAGTTGCACTGAATGATCTGAAGATCTTCCGTAAATCCAATAAAGCAATAAAACCCTAACCTTTGCAATGAGTAGATTTCAAGTCTGTTTTGCAGTGTCTCAGTTTCAAAGACTGGTCTGTCTTTGGTCTGTTTTATCTCCATCTTTCACTTTAGCTCAGCAGTAGTTCAGTGCGAGTTCATTTAGAAAGAAGGAACTTAAGTTGAGCCAAACCAGAAGTGGTGTTAGATTTCATCCAAACATATAGGACTGTCAGGCTTAACCACAGCTTTATGTTGGATATTTCCTTCTGTGTGCACATACTTTAGACTCAACAACTGTTTCAATTCCAAATCGGTCTCTTTTAACTACAAACCCAGTGATGTTATTCTTGTCGAGATGATGTAGGCTATCTATATTTCTGAAGCCATGTACAATGTTCGGTATATCTGTTGGCTGCACAAGACTTCCCCCTACAGGACAAATGTGGAACTAACAAAAAAGTTTAAAAAGAGTATTCAAATAATCTAATTTATGATACTTTTTTGATGTAGATGAATATGTCAGTTGTTCAGATAGTTAGTACAATAAATACATAAACAAATAAAAACAAAAACAGCAGTTTATTGTTATTGCTTTAAAAAACACCTATTAGGACTCCCAAATCCCAGAATACCATGATAATAAAATAATATTTATCACAAACAATCACATTAACATGAACCTACACAAACATCGGTAAATACAAAGAGGAAGTATTTAGGAAGCAACCATATTTAGGAAGTTTTTCTTTAGCTCAACACCAAAGGAAAGACACAACAGGACAAAGAAAGTCTGTGGCATTAAAGTTCTTCAGAGAAGTTGTGTCACATGTCATTCTGCACAATAAAATCTCTGTGGAGAGGAAAGAAATGTGGTTTGGACTCTAGAATATGTTCTCCACCCTTTAAGACCAGATAACATGTCTCGGGTTAAAACCACAGAGCATTTCTTTAAGCGCTTTTTATACACAGTCATTATAAATATTCCTCCAACATCCAATGAAGAGAAGTCTCTTTATCCTTTCAAAAAAAAAAAAAAAAAAATGACATAAGTGGACTAGACAAAGTATATGTTCTCAGAAGAAAATTACACAACACGGTTCCCTTACTTTTGTCCTTTAGTTTGGTGTCAAGTGATATTCCATAGAAAGTGCTTGAAGAGGTAGATATTTCTGGCTAAAAAAACACTGCAAATATGAAATATTTCATGCCAACTGATAAAAAGAAATTATTTTTGCCCATATGCTTTCTTGAGCATCCCAAGGTTAATTTAAATGTTTCAAATGTTAATATATATGTCTACAGGTTAACTGATTATAGTTTCTTCAAAAACATCTACCTCTTTCTCCTCAGCATCTCTCTATGTTTCCTGGTCCTGTTAATAAACAATACATACAATGACATTTTCCATCAAAACCAACCCTGTTCCATCACCAAAGAGCACAACTCACATGAATATGTACACTCTCACAATAAATATGTTGTATGGTGTGGGTGAGAGAGAGAGAGAGAAACAGAGAAAGACAGAGGGTCACATGACAGATGAGGAAAGAAAGGAGGTTAGTTTTTAATCCTGACCAGTGACTTGTCGAATACATACATTTTCTATGTACATGTGTCATTGTCACACAACACAAAGCACAGATACTGTGTTCATACACAAGCAAAAAACATGACCACATATCACCATTGACAAACCGTGGAATACAAAATGTTTCAATTCGATGGATTGAGAGTGAGAATGTTTTTAGTGGTCTGACTATCATCAGAGTCCAGAGTCAAACATAGAAGAGACCAGATTGAAAAACTGTATCTATATACAGCAGTTAAAATCAGGGAAGATCCCTTCGCTCATAGTAGTTAGGGACAAGCGTTTGTTTTACAAGACGACAAAAGAAGATAACTGACGTGTATTTTTTGTTTGCAATCAAAATTGAAATGTGAAGTGTGCATCAGGGCTTTTCACATTACTAGCGATCTACGTCTGGTTTCATTGATCACACAGGAGAAATTCTGATGCATAATCCCTATAAACAACTTTTATTTTTTCCTCATTTTGGTCCACAGTCTTGTCCAAATAAAACATTTAAATTTCCAGGGTTAAATTTCCAAGTCCCATTACAAAAAGAGAGACAAAATATATAATATTTTTAGTATTAGATAAATATTTTGTTTTAAAATCCACATATTTGAAATGTAAAACATTTTTTAAATGTATTTTTAAACTAACATCCAATATTTTTATTGCAATGATTTTAAATTCTCAATTTCTCTGTAGTTTTTTTTTTTTTAAACTTGAATAATACTGAAATATCACTTTGATATAAACTTTTACAGTTCCAAGATTTCAAATTTCTGTTATGGATCAAGACTAAAATTAAAGCTCAAATGTATGGAGGACTAGAAGTGACACTTAAAAGTAAAATTACAGAAATAAGTTATCAATTTATTATTTCTAAAATCATCATTTCCATTTTAATGTTTCAGTGACTATATTCATTTGAATTTTAAATTAATATTTTCATAGTATATTAATTTTCATTTTAATTGTCACTTCTAGTTGTCAATACAAATTGACCTGTTCTTCCAAGGACTTTACTACAGAAAAGTCTATAAACAATTGCAAATGCCAAGAAAAGTAAAAGCTTTAGTGGTCAAAATGATGGCAAGATATATTGTGCTATAATTGTAGCGTGCAGATAAGTACATCCAACCACCTTAAAATGCTCCAAAATATTCCTTCCACGACTGTATTTTATGGTCTTGGGGTTTAAAGAGGACTGACTGAATCAGCAATCTTTCAATTTCACCCCAAACACCTTTTGAAGCCTCTACAAAGTACATGTTTTCAAATGTTTCTGATAGTATTTACACTGCAGTCATTGGTGTACTGAATATTAGAATGGAATAGCTTATGTTTAACATAAAACAGCAGTAGTTTTGCTGGTGTGGCTGGACGTTTTAAGGAATTCCTTTCGAAAACTGTGTAGTTTAATGCTAGCTATGGAAGTGAGAACATCACAGCCAGATTTAGATTAGTTAGGGGAATTAAGTGCATCAAACTGTACCTCAAAATGAAAATCAATCTAGTTCAGACACAGTCTGATACAGCTAATGAATCAATTGAATCTGTCTAAACTAATGAATCATTTTATTAAATGGACCGAGGAAGAACATAATGATGGGGCACATGGACGTGACATGGTCAACAGGGTCCCAGGTGCTGTTCCATTCACTGCTCCTGTAGCTCATCCTCTTCTTGTTCTCCCGTGTGCCTGCGGTTGTTGCGTTTGGCTTTGTGTGGCTGGCTTTGTATCTGCTGCCTGTAGGACTGGCAGTACTGGCTGATGAGACGCACTTCAGGCTGTGGGTGGAGCTGGAGAGCGGGTGGGTTGGTCTGAGGGGGAGGGGGTGGCGGTGGAGGGTGGTGATGGGAATGGTGACGGCGGTACTCTGGTTCAATCGGGACGTCCGTCTCGGTCAGCGCCTCCACAATCTCCCGGTCCAGGATCCGTAGGGATATGCGCGCCACGGTGTGTTTGAAGTTGTTCTCGGTTGCCAGGCAGTGGTAAAGGCCGGCATCCGATTGGATGAGAGATTTCAGCAGGATGCCATGACCGGTCTTCAAGACATCTTTGTCTCGACTGAGCTGAAGGAAAAGGAGTCATTTATGATAATGATACAAAACACAAAAGATGATTTTGGAAGCATGTTTCAACTGCTTTTGTCCATACAATGAAAGTCAATAGGAGTGTGAAACAACTCTTTCATTAGAATGACAAAAAAAACCCTGAGAGATTTCTCAAAAGAAAAAAAATCATACAAGTTCAAAATGAATTTGAATGGCAAAAGACTTTAAAATTTTTTAATATTAATCCTCTTAATGGGTTAACAGCAATTTCCTAATATACATTATACAACAATAAATCTAATGGGATGTTTCTTGTCAAATTTAAACTCAAATTAAGATATTTTTGATGAAATCGGAGAGCTTTCTGACCCTGCATAGACAGTAATGCAACTGACACGTTCAAGGCCCAGAAAGGTAGTGAGAACATCATTAAAATAGTCCATGTGACATCAATAATTTTTTTTAAAGCTACAAGAATACTTTTTGTGCAAAAAGAAAACAAAAATAACAACAATTTATTTTCTTTCGTGTCTGTCTTCAACCTGCGTTCACGAGAGTACCACCATATATGCGTGTGGTGTTGCTGACGGAAGAGAAGAAATTGTTGAATAAAGTAATTATTTTTGTAGATTCATAAAATTAAGGTTGAGATGAACGTAAGGTCTTACGGGTTTGGAACGACATGATGGGGAGTAATTAATGACAGAATTTTTATTTTCGGGTGAACTATCCCTTTAAGTATGAAAATTTTTGAAAGTGAAAAAGAACAAATCATCTTATAATTTATAGTGAAAAAGCATAAATTATATCCCTGTGTGAAACTTCACATTTGATACTTTTTCACTGAAATGTTTCTTCTAGCATTTTTGGGTGAACTATCCATTTAAAGCCTTATAATAGTAACATTAGTGTCTTACTGCTTTTCGTTTGCCATCCTTCTGGTAGAGCCATTTGACGGAGGCCTGCGGGGATCTTGGCTGGCACTCCAGGAATGTGCTGCTCCCCTCAACCCCAAACTGCACCGTCTCCCTCAGACGCTTCTCTACTGAGAGGGTCAGAGAAGGGCCACATTCAAGTTTCTGAAGATCTCCTGCATCATTAAGCAGTATCATATGAGAGGCTGTTTACAAACCTTTAGCATTGAATCCTCTGCACTGCCGTAGAGGATCACCGTGTTTGATATCTTGCCTTCTGCTTCTCCTAAGGATTCATTCACAAATGATTTCATAGTTAAAAGTTTATTGACTATTATAACTGTGAAACTGCTTTTAAATCAGACCATTTATTTTCTATTCTGTTTCTCTTCAGCACATGTGATGAAGACCAATATGCATTGTACATGTACTGACTGTGTTATAAGCATTAAAATAGACAGTTAATGAAGTCAAGAAATTCATTTAATACAATTTGGACCATGGACTACTCAGTAGGGTAAATGAATGTGTCTGACCTCTTGGTAGCCGGGGTGAAAGCAGAGCAGTGTTCTCCATCCCAGGCACAATAGGGGTCACGGGCCAGGCAGCAGTCTGAACAGGCCTTTCCATAAACGGCACACCTGTGCAGGGACACCTGGGTAAGACCCCTTTCTGAAGACACGTACAACTGTTGCTGTAAACCACAAGAGAGAAAGAGAAAATGTTGAATGATTTGAATACCGATTGGTATTATCATATAATACCATGGGTTATCATCATATTAACTAAATTCATTACTTGGAATTTGATATATATAAACAATTTACAAAATATAATATATAAAAATAAGATCTAATTTAAAATAAAATTTATATCAAATGATACTACAATAATGATTTTACTACAACAATATTTACCCTTTTAGAAGAAATCTTCAGAGTTTTAACCGCAGCTGGAGTCTGAAAAAAATTTAGGAAAAATATTTCAAAACATTCAAAATCATGCATTATGGTATTTTAGGCTAATTCATACCCAATAGCAAAAATTCAGCAAAAATCTGTACTTTTGTACCTTAAAAACCTCAACCTCTTCCAAAATGAGCTCTTCTGTTGTGCTGATGTCTTTTGGTAAGACAATCACCTTCTGGACTGTTCCACGATCTAAAGGTGAACCATGAGTAAACCTATCAGATGGCCCATATTTCATAAGCTGTACAAATTAAGTGGTTCATGTTGCAATGCTACACCTTCTCATATAACTTCAGGAAGAAATCATCCTGCATATATAAGAAATAGAAACTTGTATGATGAGAAATGTCTAACCTGTGCCCAGGAAGAGCACCTCGTATCTTCCATCCACAGCGTCCACCAGGTCCACAGCAATAGTGGTAAAACGGTAGTCAACTCCAGTCCTGACCACCAGTGGGCGCTTGTGTATTGGATATATAGGTTGATACATTAGTGGATGGGCGCGTACAAAGTTTACAGCCTCGTCAGAGAAGGCTTTAGTGGTGTGGAGATCAGGGGTGAAGGTTCCTCCAGGACACTAAGCAGGAAAAATATGCAAAAAGAGCAAAATAGAATGAGATATCAACAAAGAATTAATAAGGTTCCAAACTGGATTTCATAAGCAATGCTCACAGTCCCTGGGCGAGGGTAAGGGATTTTGCCAGTATAAGGTGTCCACTGGTAGTTGTGACCATGTTTGTGAGAGAAGGGTCCATTGAAGACATTTCTGATGTCTGCCATTGAGTACACACATACGGCAGAGCCTTTAAACACAGAGCTAGAGAGGAAAACAGAGAAACAGCATTAGCATCATTACTCATTTAACAAAAGACAATTAATATAAACACTAATCTGAAGGAATAGAGATGTTACACTCAACACAGGGATTTCAAAGCTAAATAATAAGTTAGATACATTAAAACTTTTTTTCACTCTCTATTTTTTGTTACCTTCCTCAGTTTATTGATTTTGCTTACTTTAGTGCTAATATTTATTGCTTCACAATGAAATAACCTGTTGTCAGAGGCTCTTTTCCATAAAACAAAACAAATGTGTGACTGTCAAGCTCTAAGAGACAGAAAAGTAACAGAGAAGTAATTTAATTTGCCTTTTCCACCAAGTTTTCCATATGCTATTCAAGGGTAATATCCCAAATTATATTCATTTCCATACATTAAATGGGAAAAATAATTTTTGAGGGGAAAAAGCTAAATATATTCTTTTATGAAAGAAAGTCAAATGTGTTTGGAATGGTTGAATGCCAGTATATAATGAAATAATACTTATTTTTGGTTTGGGAAGATTTTTTTAATTGTTTTATGGAAAAAGTGTCTCATGCCTACCAAGGCTATATTTATTTTATTGAAAATACAGTAATATTTTTTAGTAGACATTACTCAAGTCTTCAGAAATCGATTTTAAATTCTTATTTGAAGCTCAGTTAATATTATTATTATTATTATTATTATTATTATTAATGTTGAAAATGGTTGTGCTGCTTAATATTTTTGTGGAAACCATGTTCCTTTTTTCCAGGATTCTTGGATGATTAGAAAGTTTAAATTACAGCATTTGTTTGAAATAGACTATTTTGTACCGTATATCTCTTTACTTTTCACTTTTGTTCAATTTAATGTGTTCTTACCAAATAAAGTTTCAATTTCTTTCTGACTACAAAAGTTTTCGATTTTAGATCTGTGTATGAGAGGTTTTCTCACCCAGCTGTGGAGAACACAGCATACACAATGGGGTTCCGTTCATCATGGGTCCTCTGGATGAAAACATCCCCTTCAGAATAAACAGATATCAGGCATCAGAGACAGACAGAGAGCTGATTAAGAACATGTTATGATCATGTTGAAGAGAAACACATAAGCCATACTCAGTTCATCAAAGTAAGTCTCAACACCATCTGCACCAATCACAGAACAGACCAGTCGTGCTTTGAGAAATGTTGTCCACTTATTCACCAATGACCTCTGACCTCCATCATCATTCTAAAAGGAAAAGCACACAAACAGAAACAAAGATTAGACTTTAAACAAACCATGGGTTCGTCTGATTTACATAATGATTTGCATGACAAAAATCATCATGCTTAAAAGTTGATTATTAAGTCAGAGTGTGGCTTAAGGAGTCAAGTCTTGTGTCTAGCATCTGTATTTTCTCACCAGACAGACTCGGCCCACTCTCGCGAGGACACTCGGAGCGCTGCCCCCCGAAGCATCTAAACTCTTCTCCCGAAAGAAGAAGTAAAGCTTATCATCATTCTTCTCTGCACTGTCTGGAATTTTCTGTATTTTTATAAACACAGGCTCTGATGGAGAGATAAAGGGGTTTGTAAAGAGATAAAAAGGATAGAAATTGTCACAGGTCTGACTTTTCATTTTAATCACTTCAATCCTCTGCTTATATCATACCATTCAGCCATCGGGAGTCATACTGCTCGGTTCTGACAGCTGGACGGTCTCCCAAGGTTCTGAAGATGGCTGGATCTGTACCCATAAAGTCCACATGTACCCCAGCATACAGGTTCCCATCTGAAGAGGGTAGAATTAGTGTAATGTGGAGAGAAAGAGATCATGATGGATGAAGACTGGCTAAATTTATTCTACTGGCCCATTTATACTGCTTGAAGTCTCATACAACTAAGTGCTTAACAGAATAGTTCCCACACTTCTGACCAAGGAATATCCAGGACTGGTTAAGTATTATTAAAAATAACATTTGAATTTATAGATCTAAACCATTGCACAAATGTTTTCAGCATTGATTATAATAAAATACAGTTTCTTAGGCAGCAAATTGGATATTGATTTCTGAGTGATCATATGACACTGAAGACTGGAGTAATGGCTTCAAAATCTCATATGTGCTTTTTGGAACTTGACTACATGCTTTTACTATTAGAGAAACAAGAGAGCAGGAGAAAGAGAGAGTCTCACTTATCAAAGCTGCTGCGTTCTCCTGGCGCGGATCATAAGGAGACTTTCCTTTTCCAGAGTCCACATAACCAGGAACCAGTCGGAACAGGTATTCCTACACACAAATCACACACACAACTTATAAAAACTAATTTTATAATTACTAATGTGTGTAAAAAAGATAAATTATTAGCCAAATTATTTAAAATCTTTAAAAAAACGCATCAAACAAAAATATCTAAAAAGTGTCTCTCTTTATCTAAAAATTGACTCTCTTTGTTATTGCTGATGAAACAGAAAAATGATTGTCTTCTGAAACTGTAAACATTATGTGTGTACCTCAGCTCTCCAGCCTCTGTTGATGAAGGTGCAGATGGGTTTATAAGCTCCTGTGCCGCAGGTGTACAGGTGAGTCCTGTTCCATGGCTCAATCAGACGCACAAAGTTAGCACACTCTCCCTGAGAACAAACACAAATGAGAAAAAAAACGAGGAATTTTAGCAATAAATCTATTTCTTTGCCAAAATGATTCAATATTGAATCAAAATAGACTGTAAAAGTGTACCTGTCCACCTTTGCCAGTTAATTTACACTCCCCTTTTCTTTGTGCTGTTACTGGCCAGTGAATCTGAAAACACACAAACCTTATTTAAAATACAACACCATAATCACTATAAAAGTAACAAAAGTACCACTTCACTACCATAAAATTGGAACGGTCTGGGTTCAATTACAGTAAATGAACACTTAAATTAACTCCAAATCCACACAGCATTTTCACTTACATTATAAGGAAAGAATTAAAATAACTGTATAGTGTCTTACAATAAGGGGTTCTTTATTGACATTTTGCATGTCTAGAGAGACCAGATATTCACAGCTGCCCAGGTAGAGCCGGCCTTGGTCTTGGTCCATATGCAGGATTCTGTAGTCGCTGGTGTTGAAGGAGAAACTGAATGGCCGTATGGTTTTTGTCTCCAGTAACTCTGAACGAAAATATCAGGTCAAAGCAGTTAACGTCAACAAAATCTTACCAAAGTAACAAAGGCTACCATCAGTAACACACTACGCCGCCAGGGACTCAAATCCTGCAGTGCCAGACGTGTCCCCCTGCTTAAGCCAGTACATGTCCGGGCCCGTCTGAAGTTTGCTAGAGAGCATTTGGATGATCCAGAAGAGGATTGGGAGAATGTCATATGGTCAGATGAAACCAAAATAGAACTTTTTGGTAAAAACTCAACTTGTATTTGGAGGAGAAAGAATGCTGAGTTGCATCCAAAGAACACCATACCTACTGTGAAGCATGGGGGTGGAAACATCATGCTTTGGGGCTGTTTTCTGCAAAGGGACCAGGACGACTGATCCGTGTAAAGGAAAGAATGAATGGGGCCATGTAGTGAGATTTTGAGTAGGGGTGTGCGATATGACGATTTTTGATCATGGACGACAAAAATGTCTCCACGATCTGCTTTTGAAGAAATATCGTAGTATCGTGCTACAGCACACATTATATCAAATACAGTTCTGGTCTCCGTCTCTATGTACTGTACAGCACGACATACAGCAGTAGAGTTTCTCTGACAGGACACTGCACTTATTCGCGATCGCAAAAGTACATTATTTGCACACAAGCCTTGCTGGCTAAATGTTTAATTCGCGCGCTGGTCTGATGTGCGCTTTTTCTGAGCACATACACCTGAAGCACGCGCACTAAAAAGCCTGTCTAATGGCGCCTGATTACTCAACTAACTTATTTTTTGCGCTAATACTGTCAAAACACACAAGGTTTACATACAGACTCAGTTGGTTATCTCTAAAATAAAAGTAAATAGTTGAGAGAGAAACAGATGCGTGCCTGTATATTAGATGCGTGCAGCTCTTAAAGAGACAGGACACTAAACGTGCTAGGGAAAAGGGATAGTTCACCCTAAAATTTAATTTCTGTCATTAGTTACTCACTCGCATGTTGTCCCAAACCTCTATTAATTTCTTGTGCTGAACCCAAAATAAGATATTTTGAAGAATGAGGGTAAACAAACAGTTGCTGGTCCACATTGACTTTGATAGCAGGAAAGAAAAATCCTATGGAAGTCACTGAGGACCAGCAACTGTTTGGTTTTGCACCTTCTTCAAAATAGCATTTATGTTCAGCAGAAGAAAGAAACGCATTCAGGTTTAAAAAAAACTTTTGAGTAAATTATGGTATAAAAATAAAACATCATGACAGAATTGACAGACAGATGACTATTTAGTTTTGGGGGGAACTATTCATTTAACGTTAACAAAACAACAAAACGCAAAGAGAAAAATCCCTCACTATTCTTGACTGAAAAACTTTAATACAGTTGCTTTAGGAATCAGTCTATCTAGTGTTTTATTTTTATATTTGTTCATTCAATTTCATTGAATGCTCCTGCTAAATACACCTATTGTACCTGAAAATAAAGCACTGTTTGTTTTATTTGTATATTATTTGTATTTGTAAAGTGTATCTTTGTTCTTATTTTTTAATAAGAAAGATAAAATGACGACAAAGATTTTTATCTTCGCCCACTTTGGCCTAAATATCTGCCATCTCTTTTTTTTTTTTTGTTACCTTGAAAGGCTTTGTCTTTCTAGTTTGGCTGTAATGCTCAGACAACTTGTAAAACCAAAATAGTAAAACTAACATGACAAAGAATCGTGATAAAATCGTGAATCGTGATATTTCTAAAAAAAATCGTGATGATATTTTTCCCATATCGCCCACCCCTAATTTTGAGTGAAAACCTCCTTCCATCAGCAAGGGCATTGAAGATGAAACGTGGCTGGGTCTTTCAGCATGACAATGATCCCAAACACACCGCCCGGGCAACGAAGGAGTGGCTTCGTAAGAAGCATTTCAAGGTCCTGGAGTGGCCTAGCCAGTCTCCAGATCTCAACCCCATAGAAAATCTTTGGAGGGAGTTGAAAGTCTGTGTTGCCCAGCGATAGCCCCAAAACATCACTGCTCTAGAGGAGATCTGCATGGAGGAATGGGTCAAAATACCAGCAACAGTGTGTGAAAACCTTGTGAAGACTTACAGAAAACGTTTGACATCTGTCATTGCCAACAAAGGGTATATAACAAAGTATTGAGATGAACTTTTGTTATTGACCAAATACTTATTTTCCACCATAATTTGCAAATAAATTCTTTAAAAATCAGACAATGTGATTTCCTGGATTCTTTTCCCCATTCTGTCTCTCATAGTTGAAGTGTACCTATGATGAAAATTACAGGCCTCTCTCATCTTTTTAAGTGGGAGAACTTGTACAATTGGTGGCTGACTAAATACTTTTTTGCCCAACTGTATATAAAGCAAATATATATAAAAAAAAAAAATTACATTTTATTTTTTCAACCCAGGCTTCATTATCTGTCATATTTTTCACACAGCAGGTGCTGGTGGTTTCTATCTCTCTCTTTTTCTTTCTCTCTGAGGGAGGACACAAGGGAGAACAGAGCAGGTGCAGAGATGAGAGACGGCTTCAGCTGTCTGAGCACGCAGTGCTCCAGTGTACCAAGTGTCTGTTCCCCATCTCTATCACATTCAGCCACTAATTTCCCCAAAGACATATCACCAATTAAAGCTGTGCGTTTACACCAAATATTTAGTGTTTCCGTCCATGTTCAGATAGCTTTAAATGACAAAACATAATCATATACATCACAACAATAGTGCGAAGGTCGGGCCAGGGAATGAGGAGAAGCTAGTTGACTTTAACCATAAATCTGAGGTTACGAGGACGTGCTGACATTGTTGCCCTCTGAGAGTACGAGAGTAAGTGCGTGATTTTAGCGGAGCGGAACGGCGCAACTGACACAGACCGAATCTATAAATTACTCTATGTTAGCGTCATACCACAAACCACTTTGATCTCAGAGGTATTACTGTGCTCTCGTCCAAACGCCTGTCCAGCGTTACACATTGGATAAACAGAAATAGAATGGGGCCGGTGACAGGAAGGTCAGAGTGAAGTACGTGGAAAAGGTTTTAGATAATGTATTAAATAAAGACATGATTAACCTCTTGTATACATGTTTAAAGGAAGCAATGGTCTGAATGAAGGTCCTACCTAAAATAACATTTAGTCATTCAGAAAGATGTTTATGAGATCACATGTGAACAGGTGAGATGTCACATATGCTCTCAATGTGTGTGTCTTCACATGTGTGTTGGGTGTGCTCCTCAGGGCTCTAAGTAGGTGGCGAAGTGTACTAGAGTGTGTGAGTGTGTGTGTGTGTGTGTGTGTGTGTGTGTGTGTGTGAGTGAGTGAGTGAGTGAGTGAGTGAGTGAGTGAGTGAGTGAGTGAGTGAGTGAGTGAGTGAGTGAGTGAGTGAGTGAGTGAGTGAGTGAGTGAGTGTGTGTGTGTGTGTATGTATATGTGCGTGTGTGGTTCTGGCAGCTGTGTGGGTGATCCTCCAGTCATGTACAAAATCTCCCTGGCCAGATCCACAGGGGCAGGCTGGGATTCCAGACCGCTTGCAGCGCACTGGGGCCACGGATCTATTCTCAGCGCTCTCTCTCATCCCTGTCCAACAGGCTTCATCCACAAAATCCACTATCTTTTGGCAAGCAAGGGCACCTCACTTTATTCAGTAAGGAGGCACCTGACAGCCTGTGGACGTCAGGTCAGACCTTGACCTTTACCACTCTACAAACAATCTGAAGCACTCAGATCTGAAAGAAGTGATGGGAAGTGATGTCATTTGAGAGGTCGTTAGCGCAAACAAGTGCTGTCAAGGAACTGACACATCAATGTTTGAGTTTGCTTTGAAAAAAGCTTAAAATTGATCAAATTTTATAACAAATGTTAATGTACAACAATAATAACAAAAATAAATAAATATAAAATAAAGTATTATGATGTTTTTGATATTTTAAAATAATAATAAAGTATTTGATATTTATTGTTTTAGAATAAATCAATATTTACTGTATTAATTTAGATTTTCTAATAAATAAATATAAAATTTTTTTTTTATTATTATAAATGTGTTTGATGTTTCTCATTGTATTATATTATATTATAAAAACAACAGTAATAACTAAATATCTAAATGGTAAAATCTCCCCATGGTACATTAGATGTGTGTTTCTGAACGCCTATCATTTATTAGGTGACGCATATCTTTTTATGTGTTTTTGAGGAGCTCTGCTAGTATTGGTTTCCAGCTGGCTGGACCAGTTGTGACTTTCGTCAGTGTTTGCCACGAGTCAAAATCAAATTTAATAAAAATCACAATGGCATCATTTAAGGAGGACAAAAGCAGTCAGATTTTCCACTCACAATGTCCCAATTGCAAACATTTAATGTTTGCCAAACCTAACTATAGTGATGGTGCCAACAACAGACAGATCAGGTTTGAAGCAAGAGGGGGAGAAAAAACTGTTACAGCCTAGTTTTTATAACATGTTTAATGGAAAAGTATGGCATTTTGTATATTTTTCCAATTAATTATATGAATTTATAGTCTTTTGCACATTAAAACATTGTCGCTGAAGAGAAATGGCACTGTCTCATTAAGTCAGAAAAAACAGTTACGAAGATCCTTAATTCAAAGGGGATGTAAAATATCTTCTGAAACTACACAGATGGCAGTAATGTGAGCTAAACTTGTCTTTATGCTCAACTGTGGCTGGAAATACTGAATGACACACACACAGTTTACAAATCTGATTATCTCAATACATGTTTGAGAGGTTGTGTTTAATTTAGTGGGTCATTATAACTCATTAGGGTCCCAGAGAAGTAGAGAAGAAGAGCACTTGAGTCCAGAGTTCTCAAAACAGATTTGTAGAGCGACTCCGTGTTTGTACCAATCTCTTGCCTAATACACAAAGACAAGCTAATAACTGTGGAACATGCTGAGCATTTGGAGTTGGGGAAAACTTCTCGTTTATTAACAGCCCCTCTATTGCCTGTAAAAAATCTAATAAAATATAAAACATTATGCAATGCTGTGGGGAGGAATAAGACGCCAGACCCCTCAATTAACGTGCAGTGGAAAACTGGATTTTATCCCTTAAGAGGCACACATCTGAAAATCGCTTTTAAATTATATATATTTAATTATCTGAAAACTCTAAATTATAACAAAACTCAGATTATAATTTCCAAAGGAGCATCATGATTTGACTGAGACAGTAATCAGAGCCCAACTGCTGGAGGCAGGTGGACAGCAGTTGCTGCCTCTGTGAACAAGGACATCTCATTAAAAAAATAAGTCTAGAAGAAACTGGCATATTAGGAGCTGCGTCAGCAGTTCAGTTCAGTCTGCTCAGAAAACAGACACAGACTGTATAAAAAGTACAGCGAACTATCCACGTCTGTATATTTCTTTTGGACGTCTCTAGTTTGAGCCTCGTCTAAACTCCTGCTGCGAGTCGGCCCTGACAGCTTCTTTCCAAAAGCTGCTTCACTGACTTTATAACCCTCTGGCCAAAGACTTTTTTAGGAAATCTAAATATTTAGGTCATGACCTAAATGCACAATGTTTCCATAAGGAAACATGTTTTTATTGCATTTCTAGTTATTTAGGAAGCTCAAAAATGACTTATGGAGCACTTGTAGCAATCTGGTTAAAAGAATGTTCCAGGTTCAATACAATTTAAAGAGACAGTTCACTCAAAAATGCTAATTCTGTCATCATTTACTCACCCTCATGTCATTCCAAACCTGTATGACTATTTTGAAAAATATCTCTGTGTTTTTTGTCCATGCAGTGAAAGCCAATGTGTTCAATGTTGTGACATGCCATCTAAAAAAAAAAAAAAAAAAGTTATACAAGTTTGGAACGAGATGAGGGTGAGTAAATGATGATAGAATTTACATTTTTGAGTGAACGGTCTGTTTAACTTGTACTGAACTATTCCTTTACGTTCAGTGCCCTAGTGTGCAGTGATGGATTCAGAATCATTTAAAGGAACCGTTCACCCAAAACTGAAATTTTGTCAACACCCACCCTCGTGTTGTTCCAAGCTAGTATGAATTTCTTTCTTCTGTTAAACACAAAAGAAGATATTTTGAAGAACATTGGTTCAACAGAAGAAAGAAACTCATATCGGTTTGTAGCAACTTAAATGATCACAGAATTTTCATTTCTGGGTGAACTGTCCCTTTAACTGGCTGTAGTTTCTGGATCAAGCTGAACCGCTGACCTTTATTGAAATCTTAACTGTTATACTGCACCAAACATATTTCACTGCATAGCTCTATTTTAATCTGACAAATAACAAGGGAGATGGATCATATCACATTATTGTTCACATGCGTCCATGTATCATGAGCACGTAGGCCTGGCTGAGCACTGACGTGCTTGGTCACAACCATATACTATTTTTACCAACTGCTCCCTAGAATGCAAAGAACTATATGTTTGGCCCACTTTCATTGATTCTATCAAATTTTATCACTGTACTCAAACAAACTGGCACACTGTGCTAATGATTTATCCAACTCATTTCTATACAAGTGGACAGTCTCCTTATAAAGACCACCTCCATGTTTTCAAACATTATTTTCTATTTAATTTGTGGCTGCAAGCCAAAACCTCTGCAGGCTGAATGCCAGACTACTGGAAAAAAAAGGGTAAAGAGTATCATGAGAATTCTCACAGATGCAGCTTTTAATAATGTTGTAAAAATCGGTTCGTCTGTGCCACTCCGACCTGTTTTTTTTTTTAAAAGGCCAAGATCATTACTTGAACATGGCAGCCAAGCTCAAGGCCAGCATGGAAGAAAAAAAAGAGAGAGAGCATTTTTCAGAGGAAAGGACATAGGCTAATGGATCTCATCGGTGAGGAATTCCTCGGAGTTTCTCCAGGGAAGGACATGTTGATTGTAGATGAAATGCAAAACTCTACATGACCTCGTTATAAATGCATCTGCCAACAAACACTTTGCACAAAAACTTGGATGGTCATATATGAGCGATAA
Organism: Barbus barbus; assembly: GCF_936440315.1. Classification (NCBI taxonomy): domain Eukaryota; kingdom Metazoa; phylum Chordata; class Actinopteri; order Cypriniformes; family Cyprinidae; genus Barbus; species Barbus barbus. Next base: position 18,616,837 of record NC_136756.1, read on the forward strand.
ACCCATTTGTATTGATTTGCAAGGCTTTGATTCAACAACAAAGATAAGTTAGAGCAACACAGTTGTATCAGACAGATGTGTTCAAGAAATACCCTCATTATTGCACAAGGCGCCCATTCTGTAAATCCTCCAGTGCAATACGTCATTTATTTTTGATGTGAACAATGTCTTCATATCTATTGCTATCAACACCATAAAGCTTGAATAAAAGAGCTACATAATTCAACATAGGAGCTCCATTATAGAAGCTAATTAGTTGGTTTATCAACAAGTAAACTTTTTGCTCTCAATTTATGCGCCAAATCTGTCCTACATATGCATATGCATAATCAATTATCAAAAATACTGAATAAACAAACACGCAAGGGTCCCTGGATGTAGATAACTTCATGAATGATTGGAGATTCAGGGCTGTGCAAAGATTTCTGTGTGATTCTGAAGGTGGACTTCATGCACAGACATTCAGGGGTCAAGCCATGTAAGACTAGAGAAGAAAAATAATCTCCCACAGCTCTGTTTCTGATCTTCTATCTCGTAATTCTGGTTTATAGAATTCGTTCAACCACATACCCTTTCCAAAAAATTCCCACATTTATAAGCGGGCACTGCTGTCAGTTTTTAAGTGGCACTCTGGGAAAGTGGCCTGGTTCCAGAGAGAACTCACAGAACTTGAGTGATACTCTCTTAATGCACTCAAGTCACTCATCTTGGTCTGGAGAAGGAATGGGAGCGGCATTGTATAGATGGATAAACAAACAATGATTTGAAGAGTGTAAAACTTAATTATTTCCATTTAAATCTCCTGAATGGGAGTCTTGAAATCTTTAAGCCCAACCCTGACCATAACTCAAACTTAATACCTGAATCTGACAAAGCCAGTGGCTCTGCTGTGGGGTGGAGACGGATTCAGGCTGGATGACACCGGCTGAAGCTCCAAACATTCCTGTTGTCTCTGTGGCATTTTGGAACAGGTTGTTGGCAGTGAGCCCTGTCATGCTTTGGGGGGGCTTCCCTGTACTTTGGCCGTGGTAAACACAGCAACCACACAAGCTAATAATAAACCTCAAACACCACAAACCAATCCTGTTTCTGAGAACAGGGATCTATCCCACTGTCACCTACGCACATAATAACCCCAGTCAACCCAGGGTCATAATCACCCTCACAAACATTTGGGCTCTCAGACACTCACACATACTACATTTCAAAGACTAACATAAACCTCATAGCTGGATGTATAAGTAAAATACTGGGGGAAAAAGATGACTGAAAAGGTTCCAACCACGTCTTTTCTATGCACAATCAATTCTAAACTTATAATCAAGCCTATATATATGAAGAGTTCAGACGCAAAATCCTCTAGATGCAAAAGCCTCTAAGTGTCATCTGAAATGAGCATTTTTTTCAGGCTCCTAAAGGGCCTATACAATGATATTAGAGTAAAATTATATGTGAAGTGACATATGGCCAAGTATGGTGACCCATACTCGGAATTCATGTTATATATATATATTATATATATATATATATATATATATATATATATATATATATATATATATATATCAGTGACGGCTGCTGGTCTTTCAAAGAGGGGAAGCTCATTTTCGGCTTACATCATAAAAATTGTCCATTTATTTATACGTAAATTATTTTCAAGAAAATGCTCTTTTTGGTATGCCCTGTCGTACCAACTAGGCGTCTTTTCCAGTGACTTGACCAGTGTCCTCTCAATGGCCAGCAGAGCTAGGCTGCTTAAACGGTCTTGGCCCATTGTGTTACGGGAGTAGGACTTGAGCCGCTTTAAACAGGAGAAGCTCCTTCTACACCTGCAGATGTAGCTCCAATTGTTGCCACTAATGAGAACAGTTTGTAAAGCTGAGGCATTGCACTGTCCAACTCCATGTCTTTAACCCTCTGGGGTCTGAGGGTGTTTTTGGGGCTGAAAAACTAACATTTTGAAGTCACTGAAATAAGGCCATAAAAAAAAAAAAAAAACATACAGAACATTCGTTCACAAGACTTCTGAGAACTGGATCTTGTAGCCTAGAATTTTTGCTTCAAAATAATGTGAAAATCATCTTGTTTATTTGCTCACAAAAAACAATATATTGATTTTTGGAGTAAAAAGGGTCTATGCGAGAAGGCGTCAACCTTCACATTCACACCTGAGAAGACAGGCCTGCATAATGAGCTTCATAATGAGCCATTTAGTCAAGTATGTGACTGAGAGGAAGAGTTACAAGAAAGAATATGAGGACAAAATAAATTTAAATATTTTTTTTTTGTTTGTAGTTTATTAAGTATATATTTAGCTATCACACAAAATAACTTGAGATTCACTTGTGAGTGCAGTTAAACATTTTATCAAAGCTGTCTTTTTAGCATCATTACTCCAGTCACATGATCCTTCAGAAATCATTCTAATATTGTGATTTGCTGCTAAAAAACATTTATTATTATGTTGAAAAAAGCTAAGAAGAATTTTTTATTTGTTTGATGAATAGAAAGTTCAGAAGAACAGCATCGTTTGTAACATGGTACATGTCTTTATCATCACCTGTGTGCTAAATAAAAGTTTTAATTTCTATATATGCTGTCTCCAAGCTTTTGCACCTGGCATTTTCATAGTGTATATTGTTTATTTGCTCTGAAGGGGAAAAAACAACAACACATTTAGAAATTCTGGGTTATTTCTCTCAGCAGATCTTCTTCCAGAAACAGAAAGTATCCGGGATGAACTTGTTTGTTTCCGCTGACAGCATTAGATATAATGAGTTGAGATGGAAAAACTGGACATCGCATTGGTTTCATACGGATTACTTTAACATAGAATATTTCTATATTTATGCATAAATATGACCCAAAACATCAGGTTTTCATATAAATCCTGAACGTGAGAGAAAATATTTTCTTTGTCATTTATTTATTGAGAAAAATTATCCAGTGCTACATATCTGTTCCTAAACAGATGTCCTGAAGGTTTCCTTTAGAATTTGCTGGTATAATTCAGAATTCATTGTTCCATCAATGATGGCAGGCTGTCCTTGTCAAGATGCAGCAAAACAGGCCCAAGCCATGATATACTGTATCACCGCCATGTTTCACAGATGAGATAAAATTCTTAAAATGGAATGCAGTGTGTTCTTTTCTCCAAACATAATAGCTTCGCACTTAAACCAATAAGTTCTATTTTGGTTTCATCCATCCATTAAAACTTTCTCCAATAGTCCTCTGGCTTGTCCACATGACCTTTATCTAGTAATTTTCTTTTTGGAGAACAGTGACTTTCTTCTTGCAACTCTGCCATGCACACCACGGTTGCTCAGTGTTCTCCTGATGATGGGCTCATGAACATTAACATTAGCCAATGTGACAAAGGCCTTTAGTTGCTTAGAAGTTACCCTGGGAACTTCTGCAACCTCGCAGACTATTACACGTTCTGCTTTGGAGTGATCTTTGTTGGTCGACCACTTCTCGGGGAGGTAACAGTGGTCTTGAATTTCCTTCATTTGTATACAATCTGTCTGACTGTGGATTTGTGGAGTCCAAAATCTTTAGAGATTATTTTGTACGTTTTTCTAGCCTGATGAGCAACATCACCTCTTTTCTGAGGTCCTCAGTATTGTCCTTTTTTCATGACATTATTCACCTCCACAAGCATGTTCAGACCTGATAGATCCCTGTTCTTTGAATAAAACAGGTCACGTACTGACATTTCATAGTCATTGCACTGACTGAAAACACCTCTGCACAGATGGACTCTAATTTCACCTTTAAATTAACTGCTAATCCAAGAGATTCACATACTTTTGCCACTCACAGATATGCAATATTGGATCGTTTTCGCGAATAAATGAATGACAAAGAAAATATTTTTGTCTAATTTGTTTGATTGGGTTCTGTTTGTCTTCGTGTATGATTTCAGTACAGCAAGGGGGGAAAACTAAACATTTTTTTTTTTTTTTTTTTTAAAATAAACTGAACAAGACGCTCTTTCTTTAAATACATTAAGTTATCTTTGTGATAAAAATCTACCTCAATTTATGCTTAAAACTATGGCGAGCGCCTTGACATTATAAGGTTACAATTAGGGTTAACAACTTAACCCAAACTTAAATTTAATTGCCATTTATTTTTAAATAGATGATCAACACTTAACTTAAAAAAAAGTATGCAAACATGTAAATTGCACATAATGCAGTTTTTAAATGAATTTATAAATAATAAAATTTATATATATTGTTTTTTTTATATATATTTTATTAATATATAATATATATTATTTTTTGTTAAAAGTGTACAAATAAATGTTAAAATTATTTGTTTTGTTAAAAGTGTACAAATAATCATCGAAGGACTGATTGTGTAAATTCACTAACAATTCCTCAATTTTTACAAAATGAATGTATGTGTTCAGCTTTGAGATGCTTTGTGAACACAAAATCATTGCACAGCATTTTCATTTTCAGTGTGGCCTGAAAAATTGTCATTGGAATATTGTTGTGTCGCATCTGGTCGGGACACTGTGTTAGGAAAGTCCAGCATCCTGACAGTAGGGTGTCATGAAGAACCATGTCTCAGCGTGCTAGATTGGCACAAGCAACCAGGTTGTGTACTAAATATACATTGCAGAGAAGACTGTAAGGGTGTGTGTAAGTTTATGTGTTTCTCTGTGTGTGTGTTTGTGTGAATATTTTCTGATGGATTATACGAAGTAATGGGGCTCCACTGCAGAGGCACCTCCTTTTGTGTGTGACAGTTTCTGAGAAGTGAGAGCAAATTCATGTCAGACTCTGACCTGTTGTGCTGCTGTGCTTCTGTCAGACGGATGGGCAAAATAGTGTTATAAATGTGTCTGCATGCAGCTGTGCCTAGTGTCTTTCATTATATAAAACAATATCTCTTTAACAACGCCAATGTATCTTTTCAAGCCTGGTATTTGACCGCCGCTTGCGAGCTGAATGGGGAAAAAATGCTAATGCTTTTGTTCGAGAGATTTGACTTTTCAACTTCAAACATCTGCCTCGCTCTGCTTGCATCTCTTTGTGCCCCGCTGTGACACATCCCCCTGCAGAGGGGATGATGGGTAGTCCCCTCTCTGGGGCATTAATTGGGAGATGAGGCATGCTGGTGCCAGATTCAAAACATACACAGGAAGACAGGAAGCGAGAAAGTGAGAAAGAGTGTGACATGAGGAACAGTAAGAAAAAAAGGCGTTAAAAAGCAACTGATGACAGAAAGTGTTCAGAAGCTCCACAAAGCATGATAACTACATTCCACAGACTTTCTAAAAAACTTAAACAACCCCTTCAAATTAACCGTTTCAAACCTGCATGACTTTCTTCACAAAATATATTTTTTTGTGTGTCCAGGCAATGAAAGTCAGTGGGGTCCAGTTCTTCAAAATATCTTCTTTAGTGTTCCACAGAAGAATGAAAGTCATACAGGTTTAGAAAAATATGAAGATGAGCATTTTCGTTTTTAGAAGGGAACTTGTTATTTTGCTATAATAACAAAGCTGCTTGTTTTCAAACTTTTTATTTACAGAAACTAGGAATGGTAGTATAATATATATATATATATATATTTTAAATAATAATCAATTCCTGTAATTCAAGAAATTTAAAAAAACTGAATATATAATTTCCATGATTTCGTGATTTTTTACATTTTTAATTTAAACCTTTTTAAATTTCCAAAGTCAAATGACACTTTTAAATTTCCTTCATATGCGGTATTCAGGAAAAAAACCTCCATTTGCTAAAAGTTTCACATTTGTGCCTGAATGGTTGTACTTTGTCAGACCCAGTTATTTTCAGGTGTTAGTAAGGATTTTAATGTGATAATGAGATGAGGTCTAATAATTAGGATCACCTCAGTGGCTCACTTTATTACCAACAATGGAAAAATGCACAGTAAATATGGCCTGTTTTGTTATATATCAGACCAGTAATGTATTGGTAACTCAAAAAAGAATACACATACAAATAAAAATGTGTGTGCATGTTTTAAAAAACACATTTCTCACCTTTATATGACAGGTGCACTCGGGGTGTTGTGCGGGCATTGCCATGACAACCCCAGACACATAAGCTCAGGATGAGGAGCAGGGTTTGCATCGTGATCATGATAATGACAGCAGCAGTTTACCATCCGAGATCTGCAAGCGTGAGAGAGACAGACACATTCAGTTCATGCGTTACATCACTAGCAAGTTCATTCATTGGTAACTGACAGCAACTGTATAGATTTTATGAGTAGTTCCAATTTGTTTCCATAAATGAGGCTCATAAAACAAAAGCGATTTCAACTATGCTCATGTCTTGTTAGCACAGAAGCACCCACCCTAAAAAGCCCGGCCTCGAATTTAGGCCTGTTTACAGGTCACTGAAAATCTGAGAAAAGTCCCACCCTTTAATAAAGAGGCCCTGAAGAGAAAAGAAAACAAAGTATTAAAGGTGTCAGTTGGCTTTTTAATATTTGACTACTGAAATGTTTCCACACAGTAACACAGGGCTGTAAGTTTCTCTCTCTTTTCTCAGAGCATTTACAGCCATCCACCATGAGGACTATAAACACCTTCCCAAGGGCAGGCCAGTTAAACCACAACGAGTTATTTAAACACAACAGCTCGAAATATCCATAGGTACACAGTCTAGTTTTGTTTTTAGCTTTTTATCTAGAGACAAAAAAAGACAAATATCTTAAGACAAATGGCCTTTTCCATGAAAACAGTGTTAAACTGTGTGGGAGAGGGCAGCAAGTCTTTCTGCAGTGGGGACGTGCGCCCAAAAGAGATTAGAAAACTATGCAGTCAGAGAGAAATGGTTTCTCAAGTACGTCTGCCAAATCCTTCCAGCTACGGCAAATCCATGTCACACAGTCTTGCTTTAAATCTTAAACTCTTAGTCCCGGTCGGCAGGGAACGGCAACATACTGTGAGCCTCCGTATCTGCAGAAAATCACCCTGTTCTGAGGTGCTAAACATGGCGGGCACGTATCTACGCAAGCTGTGTACACAGATTTACATGCTTAATGAGGGATAACCATAACACTTGCTAGCATGTTTTATAATGAGACTGCTCAAAGATGTTGAGCTCAGAACAATGCTGATTTATATGTACAATATGCCAGTTACTTTAACTTAAATTTAAAGTGGAGCTGACAGCGAGATACAATATATTTGTTTTCAAATGATTATTCCATGTTCAGTACGAGTTAAATCAACAGCAATGTAGATTACCATGAAGAAAGTTAAAGGGATAGTTCACTCAAAAATGACAATTCTGTCATTAATTACTCACTCTCATGTTGTTCCAAACCCATAAGACCTTCAATTCATCTTCGGAACACAAATTAAGATATTTTTGATATGAGAATACTTTGTGTGCAAAGAAAACTAATTTTTGGTTTCTTTGTGCACAAAAAGTATTCTCGTAGCTTCATAACACTACGGTTGAACCACTGATGTCACATGGACTATTTTAATGATGTCCTTACTACCTTTCTGGGCCTTGAACGTTTCAGTTGCGTTGCTGTCTAAGCAGAAAGCTCTTGGATTTCATCAAAAATATCTTAATTTGTGTTCCAAAGATGAACGAAGGTCTTACGGGTTTGGAACGAAACAAGGGTGAGTAATTAATGACAATTTTCATTTTGGGTGAACTATCCCTTTAACTGTGAAACACAATGGAAGAAAATGGGTCCAATTTTTGGAGAATTTAAAAGCAGAAATTTGAAGCTTAATTTTTCATAAGCACTCACTATTCTTTCACTATTAGAATGATTTCTGAAAGATCGTGTGACACTAAACTGGAGATTTCTCTCTAAAATCATGTTAACACATTGTTTACGTCTTGTGGCTATATAAAAAAAGAGGGACAAACCAAAAAAAAAAAAAAAAAAAAAACTGAACCTGGAATAATCCTGTAAAATAATTAGTGTCACCACAAAAGTACACTTTGCTGGTATTTAACAGATTTGTTGTGGTTCTACCACTAACGGCCTCTTTGCTGAGGTCGTTTTGTAACACGCTATGATGTGCTGTACTTTGGCCATCTTCCAGGATAAATGACACTCTTCCAAGTGATTAAAAATGACAGAGGAACAATAGCCAAGACAGCGCTCTTTATCTATGATAAATGTGCTACAGTATTATTAATTTGAACTGGAGACCAAAAATGCTTTCAGAGTCGAAGCAGACCAATTGGACCAATAAAAGATATTATAGTCAGCATTTAGCATAAATAATATGTGAGATTCATAAAACAATAGCACTGCTGAATTCTCCACTGTCTGCTACTCTTGAAAGGCACCAGAGGGAATGACCAGTCTGTGTAGATTTCAGAAGATTAAAACCTGGCACAAACACATTATTGTCATCATGTCAAATTTATCTTACAGATCCAGACAGACCGGAGAGGCCGAGCGCACCCACATTATGTCTGATTTGCTTCCTATTGGCTCACTTGTCTTGTTGACATGTAAATATACCCTAAACCTTACAACAGAAGACCATTAACGAATACTGAAATATAACAACATCATTAGCTGCTGCGTTGAAGAAGCTACTTTAAAACTGCATCTTGTCAAACTAAAAATAGTAATATATGAATCTAGATTTGAATGACCGAATAGCATTTGAACAATTCAATTTACACTATACCACCAATAAAGAAACAAACAAGTAAACATATATTTAAAAAAAAAAGCATTTGACAAAATACATTTTAAAAATTTAAAAAGATTTTTAAGTGGTTCATTGAATCAGACTTCCAAAATGCTTGTGCAGCTCGCTTTGGAACAAAATATTTGCTTACATGAACACCTACACTATTTTGGAAACAACTAGTCACGCTACTGAAAATTGTAGTTAAATTAGTAGTGCCACTATTTTAGTAACCCAGCACTGATTAACTGTAATAATACACCACTTTGACTTCTGTGCTTGTTAACAGTACACTTGGCAGTACAGTTCCAAACAATCAGCATCATGCTTTTATTTCTGAACTTGAGGGAGTGCATCTTTTATTTTGAGATTCACTGTAAATGTGAGGGTGCAGTCATGGGTGAGTCCCGTAGCCTGGAGAATACCTATCGTTAAGAGTCAGCACATGTCTGCTCTCTAATTATATACCTCAAGTGGCTACAGGAGTGTCATTATCACTCTGTCTCTCTGTCTGTGTGTGTGTGTGTGTGTGTGTGTGCATGCGTGTGAGCCACACCTGCACACGGAGCAACAGAATGATGAGGTTCTTATAAAACAGAGAGGAAACTGAGTGAATCTGAGAATAAACAGAGGTCAAGGACAAGGGTGAGGCAATAAAATGAGCAGCAGAGGGTAAAAGACAGAGAGCAGCGAGGATGAATTGTAGGTCTGAAAAACACATTATCTAGATATGGATTTAAAGGTATTATGCATGCTTATTCATAATATTACTGAATCAACTTCTTTCAATGGAAAATTAACTATACAAATCAAAATTGTCATCGTTTACATACCCTTTTCACTGGAACTAAATGAAACAAAAACACTAGAAAGAAAAGAGCACCATAAATAAATGCCAATTCAATTCAAATTAAATGAATTATTGCATGTTTCCAGAAGAAGTAATTCTTTACATTATTTTTAAGTGGTTTTTCTATAGTGTGTCATGCTTGTGGTGTGGAAGAAAGTGTGAATAGATTCTTTATGAGCCACTGTTTAAAAAAAAAAAAAAACATACAGATATGAATCAACAGCAAATTGAGTAATAACGAGTACACCCAAAAAATGAATCATGACATGTGAAAACAAATATATTTAATCTGATAAAAAGTATGAACATGGTTTGATAGCTTCCTGTTGAACATGTAAGATTCAGTTAGTATGAAAATTAAATAAATTGGATTATTAATGATAAATATATAAACCTGTTTACTGTGTATTTAAAGTATATGCAGTGCATTATTAGCATTACAAAAATCTCATTCATGTTTCATTTATGTATGACTGACAAATATGCATCAAATTATTAGTTTATGCTAAAAATGTATAATCCAAATAGATGGAAATTTGAAATGCAATTAAAATAAACAAATCTTAATTTTATAATGACATTTCTGGTGGTTCTTTAATGAAAAAAGTATAAAACAGAAAAATAACCTGAATAAAAATATAATTTGGCAAAGACTCTCTCTCTCTCTCTGCGCTCATTTCGGTCCCAGTCTCTAACACTCTATTTTTCTCTCTCCAGCTGAGCTCCTCTTCAAGTGGAAATTAGTTTCCATGCAGCAGGCATGAATACAGAAAACCAATAGCGCAGCGCATTTACCATTAAGGAGCCTGGGTATCTGGAAACAGTAGGTCATGGGGTGACCTGACACAAAGGATTCTGGGAGACTTTCCCTCAATGATTCAACTGCAGTGGCTCCCTCCTGCTGAACCAATGTCTGCATTTTCACTCACAGGACCCTTTAGAGCAGCTCTAATTGACAAATAAGTAAATGCTTCTCAAACCTCATGCTTTTGAGTTGATGACGATATTTAGAGGTCATTTTGAATCTAGATTCAAAACTTTTAAAAGAATTTGTACGTCATTAAATGCATTAAAGAGAAATGCACAAACCTCTTCAATAGGCCCCCGACAAAGAAAGACTTTTAGCAGGGGAGCCCCAAGGAATAAAGCGAGACATGATTGATCACATGACCAACACCCTGCATGTCCCCCATTATTTAAAAGAATGTTAAATCTCTGTGAATCGGTTGTTTTTACATCAAACTATATGGCTAAGAATTTCAAGGGTGCAGTTCCAACAGCTCATCTAGTCAGTAAAACAGATCTGAGAAACTTCAGAATCAAGTGGAAGGCCATTTCTGAGCTCTGAGGGATCGTCTAGAGCTGATAACCCTGTGCCACACATTCCGCCACATAAGACAGGCCATTTCTCAATTCAAAGACCTGTTGGTCCTCATCAGTCTCGCAGTGACAGAAGACTCGTCCTTACATGTCTGTCCAGTCTCCTCTTTGACATCTTTGTTCTTTGATGTAATCTTTTTAACGCTTATGTACACCAAACCTTCGGTTGGAGCATTTTAAATGGCTTAGAAAACCTGATAATCTTCATTTGTTTTGTTTTATCTATGTTTGTTTACTCTGTTTCAATCCGAAAATGACTTAAGGGTTCTCCATCTTAAATTTCTTGTGCACAAGTCACTAGATTAATGAAACCAAGAAAACCATCCCTGTTTCTGTGAGTTGGATTACTGTTGGCTTCTCATGTGATGAAGAGGCCTAGAAGCCTATAACTCACTACAAAAACAGTCACAATTAACTGAGAGCTTCAACTGAGACTCACACTGTGCTTTTAAACCACAGCGGCCAGCAACCTTTAACCAAAGACACACAAAACACAATGACAGCATCACTAAAGATGGATGATCAGGCTAAACCCTGCATGCCAAGAAAACCAGAAACATGAGCTCCTCAAAAATCAAGGGCTGAGATGTTGTTCACTTTCGTTAGATTTCACTTGATTTGCTCTGTTTTTTCAAGGATGTGGTTAATTTTCCATTAGTCATTTTTTTCATCCATAAAACTTGTTTTCTACATTATATTCGATGATTTATTTCTGGTAAATGATGCAACAAAATGGATGGAAAACTGCATGAGGGTGACTCTTTTGTCTATCAGTTGTGGGCAGTGACAGATTGCATATGTTTATCTGGGCCACCTGATCCCCAGAGGCATATTGGGAATAGCCCATGGGGAGAAATCAGAGGGGTACGATCAGAGACTATTGTTGACGTCCTGCATTTTAGCCTGGAGCGGTTACTGTCTGACAATGAGTTGCATCTGCAATGAATAATAATTCTGTGAGTTTGTGCATATCTTCTCTGAGGTTTTGTTCGCTCTAGTCATTGAATAAATAGGCCAATGACTAAACAAGAAAATAATTTATAAAACCAATCCATATAAAAACTCAATACAACTATAAAGTGACCTCCTTATGTGATTAACTCAACCCAGCCTCATTTGTAAAAACGTGCCTGTGGCGACATTTCTGCTAAATTATATTTTACGTTACTTCTTGTTTCAAAGTAAAATGTCCATTGACTGATCCTAAAAGCAATTTTCAATTTTCTCAGAAACAGATGAACCAGAACTCTTTTGTAACACTAAATTAAAATTAAGATGGTGATTGATGATGTTTAATTCAGATTTTTTTGTAAGGGCTAAACAGAAAACATGATGATGCACAATAAACAAAAGAAACTTCACAAGTGAGAGGAAATAAACTGGCCTTTAAAAATTTAAATGATCAATTATATAAATGTCAGAAAAAATGATATTACGCTTGATATTCTGTCCCACTCATTTCTGAAATGATGGCTACGAACCTGAATGCAAACATTAAACAATAGTTTACAAATCAAAATGGTTGTGCAAAGAAACACTTGAAAATAAGTGTTCATTAATCAAAATCATTTTCCACTGCCCTATTATAATTTGAGTGAAAAGGAATAAAAGTTGTTTTAATTCCACTAGAGTTAATTTCAACTGGAAACTGCAGTGAATTGTGTTGTATGTTGTACATACATATGTGTGTATATATGTGTGTGTGTGTGCACAATTTTCCAATGAGTCTATGTTGGATTAATTATCAGTTTCATGAACCAATCAGTATCAGTTTGCTCCTTTCCCAAAGTCAAGTGCATTAAGGCCAAAATACCATTTAAATAAAAAAAATTAAAAATCACTGACTGTCATAGGATAAAACAACATAATAGATCTAAAGTAAAGCATGTATGTAGATAAACCACTCCGCATGACACCACCCAAGATATACGGCTACATGACAAGCTGAACTACAAACTCCAAATCTCTGAAATCCCCTCCAAATCCTCAGGCTACATTTCATTCTCCCGTGAAGAAAGTGAGAATGAAAAGCATATTCTGCACCCCAAACCTTCAAGGCCTCTGAAGATTTTGTGACCACTTTTCAGTTAGCAAATCTGAGTAAACAACAGAAAAATGGGAAAGAAAGAGAGGAAAGTAACAAGAGCTTTAGCCCAAGCAATTAAACCACTGAGGTGGAGAAGAAAAGGTGAAGCAGTCAACCCTATCACCTCTCAGAGCGCAGGCTGGGTGGGGCTAATGCGGGCTGCTGTCAATGTTAGCACTCATTAGCGTGACGCATTAGTTCAGCAATAGAGCTGCCACTGACTCGGAAAACAGCCCCAAGGGACTAACAAGTGTACAAAGGGGTCAAAAGGGTCATGTTTCGACATCCACCACAGAAGAAATAAAATAATCATTTACCAGGAACTCAGACTTTACTGTTAAGTTTTACTTTCTTCCTGCTGAAAAAATGGTGGTTTTCACTAGTTTAGCTGGCCACTAGCAGGTCTTCCAGTCAAAAAAGAGCCTAAAACACCCTTAAACCAGCAAACCAGGCCAGCAGCTTAAACACTGAAAAACAGTCTGGTATAGACACTCAGAAATTAATAGTATATATCACAATTAAAAAGACATGGCAAATGACACACTGAGTTAAGCATTACATTTTAAGTAGAAAAACTGAAATCGTATTTCCTTGTAAAACATACTCCAATAATCTGTATTTACAACTTTTTTAGCAGCGTAGGTTATTGGAACATGCTTTACAAGAGATTACCGTTAGTTTTTCTACTTAATGTCATGTTTAATTACTTGCCATTTCTTTGTAATTATTTGTGCTTGAATACATATGTAAATTTTAGCAAGTTTTTGAAATTGAAGCAAAAACTGAAAATTTAAACTGACAAAATATATTTTTTTATATTATCAATCACACTTTTCAAAAGCACATGGTCAAACAAACTGTAAAAAAAAAAAAATTTAAATCTCTTTTAGGGTTTTATTTTTTTTTACTATAAACTGTAAGAAAAAACTATTGAAAAATGTACTGTTAATTTTCTGCCAAGACATTATCCATTAAGTTTACAAATGTTTCCATTGACCCTAAAACACAACTCAATTTATGTGTAATTTAAAAATAAAGTAAAACACATGTGAAGGATAAATATAAAAAACTTCATATTATTAACACAGTATACTGGGCCCTATTTTTACCGACTTTTCTTAGTTTTACACACATAAACCACATAAACATGCACACACACACACACACACACAGACCTGCCCATTGTAGCTTTGATGCCTGTTTTTGCAAAAATGGCTGACAGCCAGTCCTGAAGTATACTGGCAAGCGGCATAACAGATTGGCTTTCTCAGGGCCAGGTCTAAAGTAAGTTCATGTCGTGCGCTTAGCAAGTGAGGGAAGGTTTTCACAAACGCACATATGCTCTCTAGTGTCAGGGAGCTAAGTGCATGCCACTGTTGAGGGAATTGTGGCCCTTCTCCAGCTCTAATGTTGGCTGCCCCCTACACGAAGGTCCAGGACTGTGCATTTAAACTGGGCGGAGCAGACAGCTTTGGAGTCATTGGCTAAGCTTCACCACCCTTAAGGACCGGATTCAGCTCCTGTCTTCAAAGGCCGCTAAGCTCCAAACATCTTATCTGTGGGTCTTTGAAGTGACCGCTACCCACAAACCAAAGGGACATTTTCACCTTCACACGTCAGCGATGTTGTGCAGTCACCAAGCAACACGCAACAACCATTTCCTCATGCAAAAAGAAAGAGCAGCCCAGTATATATGATAGGTTATCGCGAATGATGAAATGAGGCACTAATTTAGAAATAACAAAAAAGGCGCTTTTGCATCATGCAATATTAATGCACTCCATCATTCTCAAGCCACACGCGCACACATAAATACGCACACATGAACTCTGCCCATCTCTTTTTCTAATCCCTACCACAATGCTCTCCTCCCCTCTGGCAAAACCAGATCCCTGAAAGTGGTGCTCGTGTTGTTGTAATGCTACAAATTGAGAGCAGGAGCATTAGAGAGACTTTACGCAGAGCGGGGCGAACAGCACATGGCCCACCCGGTGCATACCAACACCTGTTTCGATGGCCTCTCTTATTTTATTTACATGATAAACACTGAATTCCTCTACAATTACCCCACCAGCATGGCCTCTGCTATTCATAGCTGACAGCTGTTTTCCAGCATCAGGGGACCTCATGATAGGATGCAATGTTGTTATGCTCTGCATCAAAAGAATAAAGGAGATTTAATCCATTAGTTCTTGGTTTCAAATGGCATTTTGATTTGTTTAGATTTGACTTTGCTTAAGGACCAAGATTTTACATTGGAGATCAAATGATAATCCAAAACATCATACAAAAGTAAACAAAAATTATAAATATTAATATTGCACTTAACTGTATATATGCAAATTTTAGAAAAGTTTTAATATCATATAATGTCTGCTATTTTTTGACAATTTATTGGCTTATCAATACATGCACATAAACTGACAAAGCCAATAAAATATTCTATTTAATAAATTCAAATTTTTTATAAGTAATAATTGTATTATTTAAATGCTACAACTTTACACTGTACAGTATTAAAATTATATTTATTTTGACATTTGAGATTCCATTTAAGTCATATTATTAAATTATTATTCTTTTTAAACATGTACTTCAATTGAGTGTTAGGCTACTTTGGAAAAGTAATAGGTTACAGATTACAAGTTACTCTATTTAAAATGTAATAAGTAGTGTAACTATTTCAATTACTTTATTAAAGTAATGTAACCGATTACATTTGATTACTTTTCTAAATGTTTTCAACTGTAAATCATTTTCAAACACGTAAACCAGGCAGGGTTAACCTTACAGGTTAGTGCTCAAAACCGATTACTGTCAGACTTTTGAAATCCTTCCACACTTGAATAAAGATTATAATATTTTAATTTTAAATCATAGCCACCACAAAATCAGACTTACTTTGAGATCATTCTGAGGTTAAATACAGATTTAAAATCATAACAAGATATAGTTTAATAGATATTATGTTGTTTTTTAAAAACAAATCTTTGTATAGCTATGACAGGAAACACTGGAATCTAATAATGCCTTGAAAAAAAACTGTTAATCTTAATAAAATAAAGCATACATATAACCCCAATAAAAGTTATCGAATAAACGTGTGTCCTATTCTGTGTTCTAAGCTCCTGAAACATTGGCGTCTCATATTTTAGAGCAGTCAATGCAATTTAGAAAAAAAAAAATCAATCAAATCTGTACGTGTGTGAAAATACTCAGATGTAACCGCTTTTGTAATCGTTACATTTATTTTGTAATTAAATTACATAATTCCATTACATGTACATCTAAATGAAAAAAAATGATAAGCATGCACAATTAAATATCAATATCAACCGATAAAGTAAAAAAAAAAAGATATGGTAACGATATACTTGGCAATAGTTCCACAACCCCATTCAGACCTAAAGTACGACCAACCGAGCAACAGTTGAGATCATCTTACATATGGCAAGTAGTCGAAGAAAAGAAAGGATTCAAATCTCTAGGTTAACAAGTTTTAATTTGCCATTCCTGGCATCCCTCACTCAACACTTAATTCAACATTTATTTTTATTGTTTTGTCATACCATCACATTTTCCAGATAGTCTGAGAACAACCAGACACTACAAGTGTGACATTAGTGTAGCATCACTGGACCGATGAACACCCTGCATCTTTTTTTTTCCCCTAAGCCTTTTCTTGCCCTTCTAATGTGATGACTTCATTTTTCTTTGTTTCCACTGTCCTCTCCAGCCAGAGAATAGATTGTTTGGTCATCAGCGGACACTCGCAGCAACTACTGTTGGTCTTTGATTGGCAAAGACCCAAGAATCTTCAGAATGGAGGCTTAATACTCCCAGGGCTGACAGCTGCAAGGATTAGGCACTCTTGCTCACTGTTATTGACGCCCCTGCATTGTGCCTTTCTCCGTAAATGTGGCACCAGGTCCGGGGTTGATGAGGGGGTCTGTTTGAGGGGGGTCAGCATTCTGAAATCATGTCAGGTGCTTCTGCTTTGAAGCCTGAACGCATGCATTAATGAACATCGAAAATATGTAATGTGCAAAAACCCACTGTTCGTAAGGTGCACGCCTCCCCATATCCACAATGACATCACTAAATTATCACTTATGCCCCCAGATTCCCCCTTCCACCAACCCCTAGAGTCCGGTCTGACCCCACTCTGACCCCCCAGCACCACTGACGCTGTCATGACAACCGTCTCAAGAGGCTTGTTGTATGTGTAGAGAGTGAGAAGTGTATACATGAGTGCATCTCTCTCTATGTTTGTGGGTGTGTGTGTGGGGGGGAGAGAGCGAGGCACTTGTGACAAATGGGAATTTAAGTGTGTCAATTACGTAGTGAACAAAAAAGCTACATGAATGTCGAAATGCGCAAAAATAAACAACGAGCTAAAGACCGTTTCCCTGAATTAACAAAACGGGGAGAGGGATAAAAGCTTTAATATTCATAAGTTAAAAGGAAGAGATTAGAATAGGCCTATCCATTCAAATACTTTCACTAGGAAGACTGCAGGGGGTTTGGGATTTAGTAAGGCTGTGAACTTCTAGTCTAAAATAATGTTAAATGTAAGAAAGGCAAACGTCCAAACATTGACAACTGATACCCAATAAATTGTTTGCAAATTACAGCTGATGAACAGACTATTTTTGTTCTTGTGACAAATGCTCCCAATTATGCTTGAAACATTATGTCAACAGGTTTGTACAGGTATTAATTATCCATCTCTGGATTCTTTGAAATACGCTTGGAAGAGTATCAGTGTGAATATTTATGTGTCTTTCAGGGGCTGTTTATATAAAAAGATTCCCATCTTAATGTTCAAAGTGTGTTAATCACAAAGACATCAGCTCGGAGTTCTCACATACTCTCTTCCCAAACATGACCTCATAATGTCTTCAAGAAACGCTCAGAATAGAACAAAGTGACCAATTTAGAATATTTATTTCAGTCTTTTATCATCATCTTCTTCATCCTCATGACAAGGGAAACAAAAAAAATTATTAAGAAAGGATAAACTTGGAAGCAAAACATTTGAAAAAAAAGTGTAACATCATTGCATTAAATAAAGCATCAAACCTAGTGGCATTTTTAGAGAACATTTAGAAAGGTATAAAACAAGACATATAGTGTTTGAAATTAAGAAAGTATTTGGACACTTTGTAGTTCTGAAATGATGACAATGTGATGAACTGCATACATGATTACTCTGTTAGGACACCTAAGTGAATTTCAGAAGAACTTCATACATGCATGAAAATGTAATAAAAAAAAATAGCATCCGTGTTTTGATATTTTTTTCTAATGTAATCAGAGGTTACAGTGTAACCACTGTATTTCTCTACAATTAACTTAAATGTACTCAGGCAAAACTTCAAAAATGACACAATTCCATCAATAACAAAGCATTCAACTGACTCGTGTAATTGTCAATAATATTTTTTAAAAACCCTGTTTTATTTTTTTATAAATAAATAAATGGCACAAGCAAGAGATTTTAGTATGGATGGCACAGCTTCTAGGTAAGTCAGTATATAGTGTATTCTATGATTGGCAAGATTAATATTTCACTAAGGCCTGTCAACAATACCAAAATAAAGGCAGATCCAGTGAACCCCTCAGGGCAAGATGCCTCTCAATCGATTTCAGACTTTCTTTCCTCGCCTGCCTCAATAACTGTTCAATAATTGATGAGATATGATCCACATGGATCCCAGAATTCCACTGTCAAGTCTTTCAAGCAGCAGGTTGGTTTTGAATAACTTCAATAGGTTGGTGGAAATTATACACCACTAAAACAGTCCATCTTCATATCATATCAAGGCCAGAAGCTTTTAGCGCAACATATTAAAAAAAATCAGCACACAAATATGCCAGCGTAACAACACTGAAGAGGCATTTAGGAAGGATCAAGGTAACACACAGAGAATTGCATAAATACCTTCATGTTGTGCATTTAAGGATTCTAATCAGTATTTACACCCAGGAGCACATAAACTGAGTTGCTAATCAATTCCTTATTCATTTCCTCTGTCTTAGCATAAAAAAAATCATCCTCAAGTTCGCTGAGCAAGGACGTAAATGAAATACATTTTTTATATTTCAACTGATACAAGCGCAGGACATGAATTTCAAAACAGCCTTAAAATCATATTCACTAAGAGCCTTTCATGTTTTGTGCAGGATTTTGAGTGTCCCACACATCAAGCATCGCTATTTGATACCAGAAACCACCAAATGTTGTACAGCCAGGGCAGTGTTTCAGACAAAGTTTACAAATCAATCAATGGATTGATTAAAGGACCAAATAAACCACACATTCAACAGTTTTAGTCTCTTCTATGATGACGGAGCTGTCTTGTGTACCTGTAACTGTGTACCAACTGCAATAAAATTCTCAGCTAGACTAAAATAAGCACTACTGGAAATAATACATAATTCATGCCCTCTATTATTCTACATTGACAAAATTTAAGATTATAAAACTAAAAATTTTAGGGACCATATCTAATGTTATTTTTGATCTGTTATGCTTTTAACTTCAGATCCATAATGTATTACTTTTTCAGGTAGAGCTGTGAATGAATAATAAATTAGTCCAGTGAACATATAATGTGCATTTCGAAATGTCACCTCACGGTTCTCTAAAGTTGCCTGCTTTGTTTTAAAAGAAAACGAAAATTCCTGAGCAACTTTGTCATGACAATGAAGGCTGATGTGGGAACCTCATGGCATCTATGAAGACGCAGGACTCTGTGGACAATGGCTGTGAGAAACCCACCAAGATAAGACTTGGTTATATATATATATATATATATATATATATATATATATATATATATATATATATATATATATATATATATATATATTTGTGTGTGTGTAAAAAAAGATACTTGAGGCTCTTCAAAACTTATAGGTCCCATTCATTTTGTATATTCCTCATTAATCTGACCCTTTTCAATGGGGTCCTATAGGTTCTGTAGAACGTTTCAAAGCTTTTCATATTTACAGTATATGCATTTTCCGTGTCAACTGCATTTTTGAGGATCACATACGCGTGATGATGCCCAAAAATGTTTCCCATAAGTGCTCTCGTCGGGCACCTCACTGTTTGAGGCAGCCTGTAGGTGACAGGATAATGTAAACAAAGAACTCAAAGATGAGTAAATTAAGAAACCGTATCAAACAAACAGACTGCTTAATGTTTCAAACATGTTTCTTTCTTTAAAGAGCCACTTACTTCTTGTCCAGGTAACTTAAGATGGAAGATGTTACATTCCGTGGCACGCAGCTGTCCGATGCGAACAAAACAGTCACAAAACACACCTAAACGCGTCAATGTCCATTTGTTTGCAGGCTTTTAGGTTGTTTCTTAGTTCTTTCTCAGTTGCCAAAGTTTCCAATCGGCGGAGTTAAAGTACTTGCGTTCATTAACCGGTTACCCTTTGAGAATTAACGCGGAGCTCAGAAAAACTTTCCCAATTCCAGTCGCACTGTCATCTTTCACAATATCATGAGGAGCAAATCCGTTAGTATTCCAGAGTCAGCCGCGCTACCTCTCTGTACGAGTCCAGTCAAGTGTTTGCAGGTGTCGGCTGTGCTGTGTGCTGTACCTCGCCCTCTCTCCACTACCTCCCTATTAAAACCAGCCAGCCGTGTCAGTGTTAACCAGCTCCCTGCCAGCACTCAACTGCACAGAGCCCCCGCTGCCTGATTGAGGCACTGAATGAGGGATTGTCATCCAGCTAATAAACCAGGCCTCTTAGTTAATCTTACAAAGAGGGGGATCATTAATTATAAACTAGTACATGAAGTTCCCAATACTGAGTCCTATTAACTTAGAGTTATTACTCTTGGTGTCAGGTTGCATGGGTTATAATAAACCTCCTAGTCTGGGTGAGGCCTCATATTTAATTCTCTCTGATGTGAAACAGAGCAGGTTTCTGTCAGCAGCTCTGACACTCTGGTGATAATAGTCTTATCTTCTAAGGGCAGATATGTTTAAATGAATAGAAACCATTTTAACATTTAGTCAGTAATTTTGGTCTGAAATTATGTCGATATTAATTCTGTGCTGTTTCTATTAGAGCACTGCTTAGGACTATTTTGAAAACAGCCTGACAAAGCTGCATTATTGGGGTTTTTACCTCTGACTGTGATTATATGTTGGGGTTTAATGTAGCTTTACATGAGCCTTATGGGTTGAGCTGAAAAAATCACTATAAACAACAGATGTGCATCTCTGTGCTGGTGTGATTTGAGCAATTGTCTGTACAGTGAACATGAAACTGAGGTGTGATACAACCTCGGCCAATTAGAAGATAGTTCATGTTTAATGTACATGTTGAGCGGATTTTAGACCAATCATATTGAACAATGGGCAGTGCTACACAGTGCAATGATGCATAAATAGAAACCAAGCAACCAACAAAATGTGTCCTGGCTCTTTAGGACAAAAATGGAAGAGATTATTACTTCATCATGCTACATCTGGTGTAAAAGATACAAAGTAACAATCAGGATGGGGTTTGCTTTTGAAAAGCTATAGCTTCTGTATTTTCTTTTTTTTATATAAAAGGTAGGAAAATTTTGTCTAGAACTTGTATTTGAAAATTTTACTCATTCTAACCCTTGAATTATATGTTAATTAAGTGTTACTTATATACTATTAATAGTTTGAATTAGCTTTCATTTTTATATTTTCATTTTGATTTAGTTTCATTTTAATAGCTTTCATTTATTTTTATTTCAGTTTTTGTAATTTTAGTACTTCAACTTTAGTTCAGTTAGTTGCCAAGGCACTAGTTCTAAGTTTTTCATGTAATATCTATATTTTATTGTATTTCAGCTTCATTTCTTTGACCAAAATCTAATAATAACTGTTTTAGTTTCAGTTAACAATAGCAAAACTGCTTGTATTTTAGATTTTGTAAAGTAAGTCAGTCTAGCACTTAAAAATATGAGAGGGACTCATTCATTAGTATTCAAATGGCTAATTAATATGTTTCTAAAATGTTATCTTTTGTCCCCCTCATTTTTAAATATTTGGTTACATTCTTACATGTGCATCTGAATTGCCCGTGATACTGTAATCACTGTCCCTCCAAATCAGTGATTTTGCTGTTCTCTATATGTTGTTACAATATCCAACACAATAGCTAACAGGTTTTTGGCACATCACAGTTGAGGGGTAAGAGAGCGGAAAGAGGTGGTAGATAGAGAGAGAAAGACACTGAGGGGGATCTGACCCTGTACACAGACAGGGCAGTGCTGTCATTGTGCCCGATGTCTCCATGCAGGAATAGGGTAAAAGCGCTCTGGGAATTCTTGAGATTCCTGAGAGTCCAGCCTCGGTGGCCCACAACGAAAGAAGCAGGGTGACCAGGAAAAAGGATTAAAGATGGCATTCACATCAGGGCATTCTCAAATTCCTCTCTTAATGTGTATGTGTGTGTCTGCCTGCAAAACAAACCCCATGTCTCTGTTTGGCCTTTTGTGTGGGGGTCACCCTGTTCTCCAGTGGAGCCCAAAACCTTTCACCTCCCCAAGTCACTCATAAGCCTACATGTCTCACACAGCCTATTCAATCCCTCACTCCTGTAGATGCTCACGATTTTACTGACAGGCATGCTGGAGGGCTTCTCTACCTGCTGGGAGGATGAATCGATCGGTCTTGTTTGCTTTCAGAAGGAGAAAATGATTTGGGACGGCCGACCGAGGTATGCAGCTAACTGGATGAAGGGGTTTAGGGAATGCAGGCAGCTCTGTGGAAATGAGAGGTCATTCTGGCAATGACACAGATCTAGTTGTTTTGCAGGCTTTGACAATGCAGCAAATCTTAATGAAAAATCAGAAGTCTTCAGACCAAATTGTTTTTGCATGTTTGTTACACATTTAAAATATCTGAATTATGTCAGTTACCACAAATTTTGGAATAAACTCTGAAAGTTCTTTTCTGTGACGGTGAGGTGTGTAACCTTGGATTTGAGTCCACTAGACCTGCTTATATTAACTAACCATGGCATGTATGACCTAAGAGCCATAAATTATTGCTATCGGATATTACCTTTTGCCAGAGGATGGGCTTCCACTGATGAGTTCAGAGACTGTCAAGATTTTTCTCCAATGCTTCATCACCAATTTTTTTTCCTTGACACAGTCACCTTAGCTTCTTGGATTGTAATATTTGAAACATGCATTTTCTGTAAAGCTGCTTTGAAATGTTTTGCATTGTGAATTGAATAGATGTTCTTTAGAAGGTGGACATTTATGCCATAAGTCACATGTATAGGTCCAGTTGATTGATTGCTCGGATGAGCAAGTAAAATAAATATTGTTTCTCACTCATAGTATTTGTTTGGGCAGGAAAAGTGTTCATGCATCATTTTTGAACAGGTAATATTGCATGTAAATAGTTGTAATGATGAATATTTTAAATGAAGTAATTTGCATAAAACACATCCCACATCATGTCCATATAGTGTTTTTTCACAACATCTTTCTCTCCTGCTTGTTTGCTTGCTCACACACTTGTGTGAGAACGTGCAGAATATCTAAAGCTAAGAATTTAATTGTCAAAACCAAAAAGTTTTCAAGTAGGCCTAGACCTCATTTAGTCCTCTCATTTTCCAGCTGTCCATATGCATATACACATGTTTTTTAGCAATGCTGTTTTTATTGAAATTTTTGTTACTCATATAATTGGACAGTTGGAGTGATGGAGCTCTGCTCTACAGTTGTATTTGGTACCTCTGGTTGCTTTGGTGTTGAACAGGATACAAGAGTATCAGTAAAGGGTGAAATGTAATTTCCCACCAAGGGCAGTCACTAGGATTTCCTCGGAACACCCAATCTGATGTAGCTGACAGTCACATGCAACAGACGCATGTGGAACACCTACATGCTTCCTCTACAAGAGGAAATTACTAGCTAGGTGCAGAATGCACACAGGATCTTCTTGTCACTTTTAGTGTTTTAATTTGTTATGTATTGAGTCCATATTTAGATTTTTTTTCTATATTCAAAACTCCATAAAAGACCTGTAAAATATGAGGGATAGATTTTATACCTGGGGTATTCATCTTTTGCCTTCCGGAGAGAGTTTGCAATGATTATATTGTTGGAAACTTACTCTAATTTAGTTCCTGGTTTGCTCATGAGACTTACGTATTCGTTCTGAACTTTTCCTGTGGTTTTTCCTGCATAACTGCTTTGCTTTGGCAGCTATACCATGGAAATATATCCATATCCAAAACCTGTGTATTACATTCAGTCTAGAGTGTGTATAGAGTCACAGATGCATACTGAAACTTACGAATATTTTACAGTCAGAATGTGTTATTTTGACTTCACTTGGCCTGCAAATGTATTATGGAAAGCACACATACAATACCACTGAGAATGTGTGAGCTTCATTATATATTACTCTCAAACTCACTGCTATTTTGTTTAGCTGTTAGGTTTTCTCAAAAACGGCGTGATGACAAACATGAGCAAAAAAAATAATTAAAGGAACTTCATATTCTGTATCTTTGGCTATGCATCATTGCATGAGTTTTGCGAGGGTTGGTTTTCTCCAACGGATATATACAATTTCCCATCAGACAACGGGACAACAGGAAGAAGGTCAGAGGGAGAGTCAACAAAACCTACATGTAACTGTCAGCTTTTCGCAGAAGAAGCCTCTTTCCGTTCTCTCTCTGGCCAATGAGAGCCTCTGATTATATCAGTGAGAACCATACCGAGAAATTCTGGTTCTGCTGAGATCATCATGAGTCAAAGCATTAAGATCACAACCTCCTCAAATACAAAAAGTGGCTGAACTCCACTGCAACAAGAATTTGACCTAAGGTCAAAGAGATATGAGCTTCTATTTCTAATAAAACCCCAACCTCTAATAATCCATAACGGAGGTCTTAGTCTAAACTAATACCTCATATCTAATCTAACATAATTTTGGATAAGTGATTTGGCAGACACTCTCTATACTGTTGAAAATTAGCAGCATGTGTCATACTGATTTCCTAAGTCTTCTGCACCAGAGCACTGTGTAAAGACATTTAAGGAAATCATACTGTTTATTTTATGAGAAATGCATGAGAGAAAAAAGAAATAAAGACACAAAATCCTAAATGGATTACATCAAGTTTATATCTGCTTGATAAAACTGGGTTGCAGTCATCATTTTGGTAATGAGCTAGTAACTCTAAGCTTGTAGTCTTGGAAAAAGACGACATCTTGCAATGCGCAAAATGCTTGTTAAAACAAGATTTTTAACCAGGTGTTCCGTAAACATTCAATAAACAAACATTAATGACAACCACATATTTAAGGAAAGGAATATTTCAGGAAATAGCCTACACCCAATAATTAACTCAAAGACGCAACAAACATAACACAAGTAATTGTTCTATTTATTTAGTGAAAAACATTTTTTGTCTACACCAAGCATGTCCATTGACATACTGTTTACTCTGGACACGTCAAAGCAAAACTTCCAAAAAGAGCACCTCAATGATAAGTTTCTCAGTCATTTGTCAAGTTATCAGAAGTAGTGCAAGTATGTCAGATATAGAATGGGGCATCTGTCGGCGCTACGCAACGCAGTGCATCAGGTGTAGACAGCGAAAATGAGTATAATGGATTCTATTTGCATTTATAGGATGCAACACTATGCTCATTACTTATGTCAACTAAGATTACCAAGCATTAAGAAAAGGAAATATGAAATATATGTAACGTAATAAAAGCGTAATATTAATATGTAATTTAAAGAAATAGTTGAATTTAGCTCAAAGGGAATAATTTATGATTTTATAGGGATTTGAACAGAATCACTGTTACGGCGATTCACTGAACATATATAACAAACACTGCACTGGATATTAAAGTCCAAAATATAGTGAAAACACTATTTAATAGCACAGTAACAAGATCGGCAGATTAAGACATTAACTTATGAGCACAAAACACAACATACTTATCTTTTCAATATAAATAAGATTTTATTTATACAAACCTAAGAAATAAACTAATCTAACACATGAACACAAGGATTCACACATTCACACGTTGCAGAAAGAGAGAAAGTGAGGAAAGCATGAGTTTAAGAGAATGGAAATATGATATCCCAAGTTTACAGCAATATGTTCAATTGCATAGACCTCAACAACCATCAATCACTTATTTAACCCTCGCTTTGAGTTTCTCAATGAGGCTAAAATTTATATTAACTGCACCTGATTCAGTTAGAACCTGGAGGTACTTGCTTGCTTTGCTAAGGGAATCCCTTTTGTCGTCGTTCTTGCAGGAAAGGGGGTTCCCCGAAGTGTCTGATCGGTTGAGAGTTCAGTAGTCTTTGAAGTGAGGTCTTGGGCGTTGGCTGAAGATGTGGAGTTGGTCTGGTTGAAGTTTGTGCAGTCGAAGCTGGACTTTGCAGCAAACTTAAATTAGAACACGAAACTCCACGGAAAGAAAAGAAGCTAACGTAAAAGAATAAAAATAAAATGAGATTATGAGACTAGGTGGTTTTCTTCTCATTATGGTAGCAGCTGGCACGTGGGCCAGAGCATGCTCGAAGAGCAGCGTCAAAACGCGGTGGCAAAAGAGAGTAAGAGTGACTAAGAGAGAGTTTGATGGTGTCCTGAGTTTTTAAACTCGGCTTTCAGACCGTCCAATTAGATACTGTCCTTGCTTGGGGTATTGCTTTGTTTCTCCATCCCACTAATAAATCGTTGTTATCAGTTCAGTCAGAGGTCCGAACTTTACAAGCTCTTGCAAAGCATACTTTTGAATGTGATTTCTATAACTAGAATTTGATAAATTTTACAAAGAATTAATTGGAAGAAACATTTAAAGCATGAATTTTCAAACTCATACATACCAAACATGAATGTTACCCTTTAAGGCTTAAGCCATTCAGTACTTATTAAAAGCAAGACATACACAATGAGTGATTAAAACAAGGATAGTCAAATGTGTGGGTTACAAACATAACATGGGGTTCTGCATAGAAATGTCCTTTTTTAGGATGATTTTATGTGCATATGAAAAATGAAGTCTTTGTATAGTTCTATGGAGAACAAAGGCATGTTCTTTAGACAAAGGAATTTTGGTTTGGTCTGTCTTCTATGTGTGGAGACCTGCCCAAGAGAGTCTGTAGCTCGTGATTTTCTATCACAGGTTTACATGTGATGGCCATCTCTTCTATCATCAGTCTTGATTACTTGCAACAAATTTGATGGCCTCCTTCCTGAATTGGAATTATCAATAAGTGTTCTTTTGTCTCAAGGTTGTAAGCTATTCTGTGAAAGAGGCTTGCTGTTTAGTTTGCTTGCTTCAGCTTTGAGGCCCCTCTTTGTGGAATCTTAGCTTCTCATGTTTCGATGTTCTGATGGAATCTTAACTTTGTCTGATTCAGTCTCTGACATCTTACATATAAAATAAGAGACATAAATTGAAAGTGAAGAAAGTGATGCTCT
Source organism: Barbus barbus (assembly GCF_936440315.1). Lineage (NCBI taxonomy): Eukaryota > Metazoa > Chordata > Actinopteri > Cypriniformes > Cyprinidae > Barbus > Barbus barbus. Next base: position 18,644,310 of record NC_136756.1, read on the forward strand.
CAGTCAGTACTGAGGAGGGATTAGTTATTTGTAAATGTATGTTTTTAGTCTGCTTTACTGAAAATCAGACCGGCGACCAGCAAAGGGCCTTCTGTCTGGGAAAGAGAGGGATTGTGTCTTGTTTTAGAAAAAATATCTAAAAGGATTTTCTCTGCCTAACAATGTTATCTTTCCATGATGGTTATCCTGGCATCCTGATACGAAAAGCTCAAAGCAACAGGATCAACTTCTGTTCTGGGCCCAACAGATCTCAACAGGGCCCAGATCTCAATAAATCTACACAATTTATTTTAAAGAATAAATCATTGACAATTTAAATAGAAATGAAAAGATTTATTTTATTCATACGTTGGTGAACTTTTATACAGTATGTACTTATATTTCTTTAATTTTCAAATACATATATATATTTAATAAAAAATAATTGAAAACTAACTGTAGGATTGACAGTGGTGCTCAGAAAACTCTGCTAAGGCTCTCCGCTAAGGGTGATTATTTTTTTTTTACTGGAGTTTTGTGGCTTTCTTTGTCAGCTATGTTTAAAATTGTGTTTTTGTCTTTCAGACTCTCCTCGCTGACTTCTCAGAGAGGTTTTCTGGGGAACGATGGGCTTTTGATAACCAACCCAATAGGGATGCTCTTACTCTTTCTCTCTCGCTCTGCCTCTCTCCGTAGTCCCGTTTGAATGCTGGAACGGGAAGAGGATTTGGGGGGGATGGGTGAATGGGGGAAGGGGGTGGACTATAGGCTTTATTTTTCCATGGACTCCATCCATCTCAACCGCATATTTCTGTCAGGTCCTGGGAGATGAGGCTAATTATCCTGCTATTCATCTTCTCGCTCTTCATCCTAATCTCTCCATCCCCCCTCCCTCCCTCCTTATACTTCGCTGTATGTGCATATATGCATATGTGTGTGTGTGTGTTCCCACATTTCCCTGTGTGTGCCTGAACATGAATGTGTGTCTTCGTGCATATAAGATTGTTTATACGGAAGCTGTTCGTATCATGATCTCTGCTTTACAAGACTGTCTCATTTAAAGTCCCATCAACAGAAACACCAGTCTGTCAGAGTCAACCCCTTTGGAAATCCCTGGACCAGAATTAAGCATGACATGTCTGTGCCTGTGTTCACATCGCCAATCTAACAGGCTTCAAATCCCCTCTTCGTTCTGCTTTCTCTGTGTTTGTACGTGCGTACGCATTCGATTAACAACAGCGGATTGGTTTGTTCCGTATGATCCAGGTAGTCTACTATTACGCTCTCTAAAAATTATTGACAACTTCAGTCCCATGAAGTAACTTTCAAAAGCTTTTAAGGTTCCTTATAGTGGAAAAGAAAGTTGTTCAGATTTCTTAAATGTTCTTCACACTAAGAAAAAAAATCTTATTTTAAGAACTGTTCAGTGAAAGGTTTTTTGGGGAACCCAAAGATGGTTGCAATACTCCCTTTTGGAACCTTTATTTTTAAGAGTGTGTTCACACTTGGCATGTTTGGTTTAGTAAATCAAACTCTGGTGCAATTGCTTTGTTAGTACATCAAACCGGTGTACCAAGACCCCCTGAAAAGGTGGGTCTCGGCCTGCTTCCAAACCAACTCTAGTGCTTTTTTTTTTTTTTTACTCAAATATGAATGCAACATGGACTAAAAACATTTTAAAAAAACAAAAACACTCTCTTCTCATCGGAATTATGATGAGCAATATGAGTTTGTCATGTTTCTCATTGTAGTTGAGTACAAGTGTCAACTGCCGTCTCCTTGCAGCAGATTTCCTTTTGTGTTAAAATTGATGAGTTCCTGGAGCTGTTTTGACTCCTTTTGTAACAAATTCTTTTTGAGTTTTCAGCTGCTAATATACCATTATATGAGCACATACACATACAACAAGCACATATAGCTGAGTACAGCATTGTTTGGAATATTCGATAATTTTAGTTGCAAAATATATGTCATAAAAGCTGTTGAATTAGATTGCGGCATTTTCATTACGTTCCATTTGTTTTGTTATCATAAGGTTTGCAGTTAGAAATTACAGTGTGAATGCTAAGCGAACCAGGACTACCCTTACCAAAAAGTAGTATACTTAAAGTTTATTTTAAGTATACTTAATTAAAATTCAAGCATATTTTTAAGTATATTTTATGTAGTAAGTATACAAATATAAGTGTACTAGTAATATACTTGTAAGTGTACTATTTCAATAATCAATGGGATTAAATTGGCCCACTTTAGTATATAAAAGTACACTTTTAAGTATACTTTAAGTATAACAGTAGTAAACTTTGAGTAGACAACTGGTTTACATCAAAGTTTTTAGCTGGTACTGCAACTATACTAAAAGTGAACTTATAGGTATACTGATAGTTTACTAATTAAATACTTGTAGTAGTATTTTTAGTACTTTGAAGTATAGTCTCAGTAAACTACTAGTTTAGTAGTTTTATACTGCAAGTATACTCGTAAGTTTTCTTTAAGTGAACTTTACATCATACTTTGAGCACACTACTCCCTATTTAGGAATTCATTTGTATATATTTTGTTGTATGAATATCTGAACATACAAAATATCAAAAGAAAGAACAGGGTATCTGCTTGTAAACAAAAACATTGTATTCTAGTTTCATGCATTCTTTTTTTAAACACTTGAATGTGGGTAAGTTTCATAAATAAAAAATAAACAACATTTTGAACAAAAAGCTGAAAAAAGACTACGAATTGGATTCAGAATGATCATCAAAACGTAGATCAACACCCCAAAGCTTGACAGTTGTTATTACCTCGTCATTGGTTGACATTTTATTCCGTAATGCAGTTTTGATGCTGTTTTAACACATGGAAGCATCTGTTGTTTTGGTTTCTTCTTCACTTGTGTATTTTAACAATGAAAACACAGATTCTCAGAGCACAAGTATAGCTCAAATATATTAGACTTTTTCTAAGTATAAGTCAAGTATACCTAAATGTCATTTTAAGTATATTTCTGAGAAGTACATAAAAAGTAGACGTAAAAGTAAACGTTCCTATTTTTTTGTTTAAAAGAAGTATACTAATAGCACACTTGAATAAACTTCTTTTTTGTAACGGTAATTATATAATTTTCTTCTTTGGTCCAGACCAAGAAAACCAGAAGAACCAAGAGAACCAAACTACATGTGTGAACACATCCTAAGTCAAAACAAAGAGGTGAGATTGATCTATTCTGATTTTCAAGTGAATATTTGTCCTTTTTCTAGAATCTTCTCACATCTCCAGACGTCTCTGCCCAGGTAATTAGATCACAGCTCTTGTTAAGCTAAAAAGAAAAAAAGGAGATAAGATTCCCTCTCTCTCGCCTCTCCCATTATGGTTTCTCTTTCCCCTAGAGCTATTTGACTACTGTATCATGACTTGAAAGTTGAGGAAAGTCCTGAGCTGTCAGGAGGCATCAGAGAGCTGCGGTGCCCTGCGGTGAGATTGTCTCTCTGTGGTGCTAAGATGGAGGCCAGCGCCCTTTCATCCTCTCCTGCAGAAAGACGCTCTTTCATTCTCTCAAAGGTAACATGTCTAACAACATCAAGGTGAGGGAGATTGCAGATGCGGTGCAGGAAATTCTGCTGTGCAACTGGGATACTGGAAGGAACAAAGCGTTAGTGAGAAAATATCAAACACATTGGGGGATTGGTGTAATGAATTTAGATAGTCTATTTAGATACCGACGTCTGTGTTTGGGGAGAAAAGCCCAGCTTGAAGTTTCACAAACCTGAATGGATGACCAGGCCCTTTCCTGATGAGAAATTAATGAGGTCTAGCAGAGTCTATTAAAATGTGTCTCTCTGCTAAATATGATTTTCCTCTTTCAAGGTCGTACAAGTTTAGCAGCAATTTAGATAACTGTGCACTCATGTAATTAAGCTTCTCAAACCTCACAGACAACAAATCAGTGACATCTTTAAACAAGAACAAAAGAGCCTAACTGCATTAAACATGGAACAGGAAATTTAGCGTGAAGACCATAGGGATTTGTGCTACAGTAAATTGAATCGAACTAAATGGAAATGGGCAAAATGAGAAAACAGAAACACGTTCACTTTGTCAATTAGGCGGCGGGGGGGATAAAAGTATCATATTTTAAAAACTATAATAATTTCTTTCTCTCACTTTACAGCTGCTCTTGTTAGGGGTAGCCATAGCAAAATTATCCACACAAAAACTATGATAAACTAACAGAGTAAAATAAACACAAATGTTTTAGAAGTTTGTGTTTGAGATAAAGATCATTACAGATCATTTCTGTAACTTTGTCAAATAATAAACATGCAATAATATTATTTAACTGCAATAATATTATTTAACTGTGTGTATTTAGTATATATAGTATGCTAACTATTTGCCTTAGCAAGACAAATGTGTCAGCTTTTTTATTACCAAAATGTTTAAAATGACATTTCCATCATATAATGCAAAATATATTTCCATATAAATCCCTCATTCATTCATTCATTCATTCATTCAATTCATCATTTCCATCATTTAATGCTATTAAACAAAATACATAAAGTCACATTATTGTAATATATCTGTTTCTGTTTAGTTTCCTTTCTGCCCATATTTGGTTCTTCCTGTTTTAGTTCATGACCCAGTTTTGTTAATTAGTTATATTCATCACCTGTGTTCTATTAATTACCTTGTTTCCGCGTTTGTTCCACTCACTTTAAAAGTCCTCAGTTTCCCTTAAGTCTTCGTCTAGTCTTGAAGTTACGTGAATGCTGATTACTTGGAGTTTTCTTCTGTTTCTTTTAATAAAGTTGGAGTTTTGTTTTGTATCCTGTGTCCGCCTGTCTGCCGGGGAAAGCATACCGTTACAGAAGACTAGACCCATACCGAAGACGTGATCGACGCCAGCTATGATCGAGTTAGTCGCCGTCGGTCACGGGGGATCACGCCGCCGTTCGCGGCTCGCCCCTACCCGTCGTGCGTGGGATATTGGGCTGCCTGTCGCGGCTTACCCAGGCCACCCGTTTTGGGGAGAACGGGTCGCCATTCGCCGCTCGCCCTTACCCCCCGCCCAAGAGAAATTCGCTCCGCCTGAGACGGCGATGAATGTTCCGCCCGCGGCGAAGAGGATTCCGCCGCGAAGGGCGATGAACGTTGCGCCGTCCGCGACGAAGAGGATTCCGCCGTACACGGCGATGAATGTTCCGCCCACGGCGAGGAGGATTCCGCCGCAAGGGGCGATGAACGTTGCGCCGTCCGCGCTGGAGAGGATCCCGCCGCCTATAACGGTTCACCCTGAACCACCGAGGAAGGAAAAACAGGTGCCGGTAGGGATTTTAATTGAGTTTGAGGGCATGACATTCCCTCCAGTGCCTGCTCCTCGCCAGTGCCATCCAGTGCCTGCTCCTCGCCAGTGCCATCCAGTGCCTGCTCCTCGCCAGTGCCATCCAGTGCCTGCTCCTCGCCAGTGCCATCCAGTACCTGCTCCTCGCCAGTGCCTTCCTGTGCCTGCTCCTCGCCAGTGCCATCCAGTGCCAGCTCCTCGCCAGTGCCATCCAGTGCCAGCTCCTCGCCAGTGCCATCCAGTGCCAGCTCCTCGCCAGTGCCTTCCTGTGCCTGCTCCTCGTCTGAGCCCACCAATTCCGGCACCTCGCAAGTGCCCACCTGAGTTCCCGCTGGTCCCGTCCAGCCCACCTGAGTTCCCGCTGGTCCCGTCCAGCCCACCTGAGTTCCCCCTGGTCCCGTCCAGCCCACCTGAGTTCCCGCTGGTCCCGTCCAGCCCACCTGAGTTCCCGCTGGTCCCGTCCAGCCCCGCGCCTCCCGTGCGCCCTCAAGTGTCCGCGCTGCAAGAGCGCCCTCCTGCGTCTCCGCTGGTCCCGTCCAGCTCTCCTTCGTCTCCGCTGGTTCTATCCAGCTTCGCGCCTCCCGTGCGCCCTCAAGTGTCTGCGCTGCAAGAGCGCCCTCAAGTGTCGGCGCTGCAAGAGCGCCCTCCTGCATCTACGCTGGTCCCGTCCAGCTCTCCTTCATCTCCGCTGGTTCCGTCCAGCTCCGCGCCTCCCGTGCGCCCCCAAGTGCCCGCTCCTCCAGAGCGCCCCCAAGTGCCCGCTCCTCCAGAGCGCCCCCAAGTGCCCGCTCCTCCAGAGCGCCCCCAAGTGCCCGCTCCTCCAGAGCGCCCCCAAGTGCCCGCTCCTCCAGAGCGCCCTCTAGTGCCCGAGGGGAACTTTCCCAAAGAAATTTTGGGGGGGGGGGCCATATAGCCCCAGTCTGTGTGGCCAGGCCAAAGGCCAAGGCCACAATGGACTCTGATCCACCATGGACTCCTGAGTCTCCAGTCCTGCCATGGCCTCCCAAGGCTCCAGATCCGCCATGGCCTCTCGAATCTCCAGTCCTGCCATGGTCTCCCAAGGCTCCTGATCCGTCCTGGAGGCTCCCCTGTCCTATCCTGGTCCTGCTCCAGCCTCCAGGACGCCCGCCCCCCCCCTCCCCGATGTTACTGTTACGGTGCGGGACGCACCTTCCGGGAGGGGGAGATACTGTAATATATCTGTTTCTGTTTAGTTTCCTTTCTGCCCATATTTGGTTCTTCCTGTTTTAGTTCATGACCCAGTTTTGTTAATTAGTTTTCTTCTGTTTCTTTTAATAAAGTTGGAGTTTTGTTTTGTGTCCGCCTGTCTGCCGGGGAAAGCATACCGTTACAATTATGAACATGTTCTCGTGATTTTCAGAAATCGTTTGTATAGACTTTTGAACATCGTTAGAGGACAAAATTGAATGAAAACAAGTGTGAGTGTTTTTACGACGTGTGTGTAGGTGCGGGTGTGTTGTTAGCATACAGTCATTTTAGGAAGATGAATAGTCAGACAGGCCGAGAGTGAAGTGTGACCTTTAACCTCATAATCCTACTTACAATGCAGAGAGAGCCCTGACTTTACCAGAAAAACACTGCCTGTCTACCTCCTGCTGAGACCGGAGAATATGAACGCTTGATAGCTGCAACATCAGCACGTGGGGCCCACACCAGTACAAACTCAGTCACACTTGAGAACAAAGACACAGTAAAGGGGATATTAACAAATATCTTTATATACATCTGTTTCTCAAAACATCAATGAGTGGGAACATTTTACCATCTCTTTTAAATCACAAAGGAGTTTGATCACTGAAAAGCTGACAAACCATTGAAGACGTAAAGAATGAACACCTTTGAGATGCTTTTCAATGCAATTTTCACCCAGCAAACCCCAAAAATTAAGTTTTATTGTGCAGCTGCTTACATCAGGTTGAACAGGTGCCGAGTGATTTATGGCTCTTCTGTGATGTGGTTTAGTTGAAGGAGTGTCATTTATGCTATTCCTTATCTCTGTCCCGGCCTGTCAAACATACCAGCCCGCTGGCTCCGTGTCGAGCGTTTGCACGTCTCAGAGATGGGAAGTTGTCAGGGAGTGACGAGACAGAGGTGAAACAGAATCTACAAGCCCAATTCTCTGTTGAGTCTGTCTTTCTTGTCAAAGACGAACGGCTAATGAAGTGTGAGATATTCACCTTTGCTGTATGCCTAGATGAACTTGTTTCTCTCCTGTTCTAGGGGACAAATTGGAGAAGAATCAGAATTAGTGCAGTGCACTATCCTTCCATAGAGCTTTTCACACTGTGCTTAACCCCTGGTTCTAAACCAGGTAGCCTACATTTAAAGGTAAAGGTACATTTCATTTCATTGGGGTTAGCACTGTTTTTTTCTCTCTCTTCCCTGGGTTTATGAGGTTTTAACCAGTGCCAAATGTGCAGTAGCAAGAGAAACCTAATCATTTCAGCGTTTGCGGGGAAATGGTCTAGTTGTGGTGACTGACATATCCAAATAATCAATGTTATTGTATTTTCCTTGATTTTCATATCCATATTTATGATGTATTCATATTCAAATATTTAGTACTGATGTTTATCTTTTATTTTGTTTGATTTATATTCAAGTTGTAATATTTGTAGTATTCTCCAAGAATATATATTGGACATTTTCCAACTACTGCCTGAGTAATAATGTTTCTCAGAATTAATCAGTTGTACCAGATGTTCTTTTCCCAGAACTGTTTTTGTAAAAATGTAAGATATGATATTTGAAAGTGCTTGTTTTGCTGTATTTGTTCAAAAGGTGTGAAAACCACACATCTGTTTTAACTGCAACATCTGACTGGCCATGGTGACCTAACATGATAGTCGTTAAAACAACATGGTCTATAAGTCTATTTGACCCTTTCTTATTAGACATAAACACTAGTTTGGGCGGATGTAATTTTCCTGCATATATATATATTCCTTGTGCCTTCTTTTTTATTATTTTCCATCTCAATCCATCAATGACTGAAAACGTGAATTGGAGTTAAGAATAGACTGTTTATTCTTACCTCTATAGTCCACTTGATAGTACAAAAACTTGATAGTACAGTCTGCATTAGAAGGATGCGCTGGTAAACAGGACACCTGCTGCGTTAGTCCAATCAATGGCAGTGACTAATATGCAAATAACCCAGGGTTCATTTCAAGTGTAAAAAGCCCTCAAGATATGTTTAACCACAGAACACCATTTTCATTTACTTCATTCAAGTGTGTCTAGGTAGTATCTGCACTCCAATGCAATGCTTTAAAACCAAAATTACAGAGCATTCTGCATTCATAACATTTGAACCTGTAAAAAAATGTCTGAGATGACACTTTCCACCAAAAGACACATATTTTGAGTGTATAGAAAAGAGCTATGATTATGCTCAACTATCTCGCCCGGAAAAACGCTAAAAAAGGACACTGTCCATTAAAGCTGAATGTTTTCTCTGGCTGTAAAACTCTAAAGAAAGTCCCCGGAGGACATACCATCTTCCTTTTCCGCTTCACATCTACGGCAGGTTCAGGTAAAGAAAACACAGCAGTCGTATAACACACCAGACGCAGGGGCTGAGACACCTGTTTGGCTCTGGAAGTCAACAGGGGAGGAAGAGCAGGTAATAAGCACCTGACACAGAGAGAGGCAGCTGTCAGAAACAGTGAGGCTGTCCAGAGGCCATTATAATGAGGTGTGTCCTGAAAAAAAAATGCTCCAAGTGTAATTAGGGTCCAGCTAACTCTAGCCTGCGGCTGTCAACTGCCTATTTTTCATCATAATACATCTGCAGGACTCAAGGCCATGGAAACAAGAAAAAAAAAAAAAATGTGTTTGAAATATTTTGTCCGATCAGTGCTGAACCAATAAAATTATCAGCGGGCATCCCGTTGAGACAGCTGGAAAATGTGAGCAATAAAACGAGCGGAATATTCTTGTCTTTAGTTTCAGAAAACTCCACAACAGTGAATTTTTAGAACTTAAAATTATTTATAGATCTAAAAAGGCATTCACAAAATTAAGTTATTTTAAATTTGTTACTTGATTCTTAATTATTTAAGAATAATTATACATATATAGAATCACGTGATTTTAGCAAACAATGCTTCTGTTTCATGTCTCGAACCTTGTTTCGAAACATTGTGGCTCGCCGCTAGAGGACCATTGATATGGTGAAAACATGAAACAGTGCCTAATGGTTTTAATTGTTTTACTTTAATTAATTTTAATAAACATGCGTGTATGATTAAAAAAGGTAGAGTGAAAATAGTTTCTAATTGGCGTCTCTTAGTCCTGCCTAAAAACATAAAACAAGCACTACAAATAAAAAAAATGCATGCACTTCATAATCAACGGAATTCATTGATTTGTACATTACATTTAATTGATTACACTTTCATATCATTAATTGGTATGTAAAAAATTTATTTTGTGTTGTCTTCATGTTCTCCGTTTTAACCATCAGGTGTCACCAGAGTGCACTGGTTCGAGCGCTTCAAAACAATGATTTTATTTATTTTTTATTATTATTATTAAAAAAAAAATACAAAATTTTGAAAAGCATTCTTTGTCCCATCTCTGCTGATTTGTCCAGGCAGACAAATTTGTTCATGACACTGCCGTTACTTTCACTGTAGAAGATACACTTATTGTTGTGTCCTACAAAGTACTTTAGGATTATGAGGTTCAGCTTTAATACTGGAAAGATGATAAATTAATAGCACAACTTAAATCAGTATTTCATTTCCACAATTTATTTTTGGGTATTCATTTAATGGCGAATGATTGACTGGCTACATTAGGCCTATCACTTATCTAGTGAACTAATAAAAATTATTATTATTTTTCTTTAGACTGCAGTGCCAACTACCCTCAATAACATTCTGGGAATTCACATATAGTGGCACTGGAATGTAAGGGTGAACAAAAGCCCGTGGTGGCAGAGGAGCACAAAAGCACGGGCTGAAGCATCATAATGGATGGATGCGTTCCCATCAAGCTGGAAGACAAAACAGAGAACCACAGGGGAGCAGATGCAGTAGATGTATTTACTCTTCACCTTTACACTGCAGCATGGAATCACAGATGTTCAAAATAAGGTGAAAAAGTGTCCCTTTGCACATCTGAGGAAGAAGTAGCAGAAAAAGGATGGAGTTCTAAATCAAATTAACACAGTGAGTAATTGCATGAGAGATGTTTGATTCAACATACAGTTTGCCCTTAATCAAACCCACTTCAGTGGCTCAGTTTTAAATAGTTTTACAGCATCAGTATCATCAGAATACAATTTATATATGTGGATAGGAAATTTCTTTGTCTTTCATTCTAGCAGCTTTGATAATGCTTTTTTGTCTCTGCCTTTCTCTGTTCCAGAATTACCACACCCAAAAACATGGGCACACACAGATGCCCTCTTCTGGTCAGGTTGGAGTTTGGTCTGTCAATGTGAAATTCTGAATCATTTTGAATATTCTAATGTGTTACTGCTGTTGTATTTCTCTTTTTTTTCTTTTCATTTTAACTATATTGTACAACACATAAAAATGTTAAACTGAAAAAAAATGTTTACATTCATTCACATATACACACTAAATATTTATGTATTTTTTATAAGACATACATTACATACATACAATTACATAAACCAAGACAGTCACTCCATATTTTCTTGAAGACTTTACTTTTTTCAGACAGAGATGCAACAACTATCCAATCCTTAAGGATCATAACTAAAACTCTACAATCTATATTTGAACCTCATTTTTCTGCATACTACACTGAACATTTGGAAAATGTTTCACTGAGAATTTGTGGCTTTTATTGATACATCTGAGGCTTCGTGGGATGGGCAATGGGAGAAGGGTGTCAGCCATTTGAAAGTGTAGTCCCTGTAAACCAACATTTGAGACGTTACGTGACTTTTCAAAGCAATGAGCATATTTTGTGAATTGAATTCATATTTTGATCATCTTGCAAATTGCATTGTGTATGTAATTTGTCTAAGGATGACAGAAGAACATGAGAGGACCTGTGGATTTTCTGCCCTTTTCTTTTCTGAAACTCTTCTTCATCCACGGTCCACACAGCCCCCGTCCTCGCATCCACCCGCACAAAGCATTTGTGGAGACTAAGATTGTGTCGCACAGCATTCTGAGAAAACGGTTGAAACAGTTGTAACCAGAGAAAATAATTTCTATTCATATGAAAGGGATTATGGCGTTCAGTGAGATTATTCAGCATGATCATATGCCAACAGCAGCACCATGTGGACATAAACATAATGTCCCAAAGTGTTTTGCGCTCATGTCAGGCCAATCTCAGGACCTCAGAAATAAACCTGCTCAAGACTGGAGCTTTTTGTTTTAATTAAGCTCATTTATATGGCATTAAATCAGACACACAAGCAAATCTCTCCATTGCAAACAATATCATTAAAAAATATTATTGATATTTGAGTTCTGAACTGAACAGAAATGGGACAGTTTGGGACTGGTTAGTTGGCAGTGTCAGCATGCATAGTACCTTCCATGTAGGAGAATTATGACGGAAATAGAAGAACATTCTTGTGAACCAGTTGTAAATTTCGTTTAACGTCCGCTGTTTGTCTGGAGCTTCCAGGATTGACTGTAGGGATCAATGATAAATTGTATATATATTTATTCTTTTTTTTTTTTTTGAGAAAAAAAGGGGGAAAAAAAGGATTTGTTTAAAATTCAGAGTGACTGAAATTTATTTTAAAATATTATTATATATATATATATATATATATATGATTATTATTATTATTTAATAAATATACAATAAAGGCAAACATAATTTATTTACTTACCCATCTGATTAAGAAAGCATATGTATATGGAGGTCGCAAGTTAGCATGTTTGTAGTATTCAATACTGCTAACAAAATCTGTAATTATCAGAAAGCCAAATTACTAAGCAAAACATTATAAAATAATTCTTGGAAATTGCTTTATGTCTATCTGTTTTGCTGCAAGGGCAAAACATACAGACAGGTAACGGCTATGAGTCAGTCATTTTTGATAATATTCTTGCACAATGCATCTAGCAAATGCAAAATCAAGGTTTTATAATAGTATAATAGTTTTTTACTATTTTATAATTTTATAATAGTTTTATAATTATAATTATGAGCAAAACTCTAGCTGAGAGCATCTGAGCTACATTTGGTCCAGATCTTAGGCTTCCTTTGTGGTCTGCCTTCCAAGTGTGGCAACAGGAAGCAAGCAATCTCACAACTTCAACTGTAGTCATAGTGGTAGACCACCAACTTTCAACTGTCTGGCCAACAACATAAACATATATAGAGAAAGGAAGTTAGCTTAAGATAAGCTGACCTTCACACTGTAAACAGCGGTATAGATGGTAACCTTTACTCATCTGTATATTTTTCAGTGCCGTCGACATCTGCATTTCAGTCCAGTTCCTGACACTTCTCAGCTAGACTGTGTGTGTTTAGAGGCACAGCAAGATGTGTATTTTGTATTTTAGCAGGTTTTACCTGGCAGCAGGTGTGGTGGGAGTATGTGCCAGGGTTCCTGTCGTACCGACGCTTCACTAGCTCTCTCTGTCCTACCATCTGTCTCCCCCAACGGGGGCAAATTTAGTGCTAGCGGCCTCCACCAACCTGTAGCAGCTCCCTGAATGGAAACACACAAGTCAGTCCTACATATGAGAGCGATGTTGAGCACAGATAAGGTTTCCCGTAGATATCTTGAGACATGAAGGCTTCATCTGCAGTTTCTATAAATGTATTGATGTTTTATGAAATCAGAAAAAGGAAATGTCGTGTTCACTGTGAGAATCGTTATTTCTAAACGTTCTCACAAAACTTCTGGCAGTGGCAAAGAGTATCCTGAAGAGTCTTACGGTATGTGTTGAGATGCATTCAAACACCTGAAGGTGAAGTTGCATGGCGTGAAGTTTCTGCTTCTCCTGAATGAGCTGAAATAATCACATATAGCATGTTAGAGTCAGTGGGTTCTCAAACCACTTTTACCAAGATGTTTGATTCTTTTGGGTTCACACTGAATGACTCAAAACCAATGAAACCATGATTCACTTTCTTGTGCCTCATTCATGATAGCTGATGATGATCAGTGATGCAAAGCGTGACTTGTGTGTGCCTTTTCATAAGAGATTGTATCGCTGCTGTACCTGATTCTCCATGTGGCGTACCAGGTCTTGCTGAACTCGCCACTGTGCAATCGTTTTCTCATCTGTGCTGTGGTCTCGGTTTAGATGTCTAGACGGATTCGGAATCAAAAGGTGTTTTCTAAAGTTTGAAAATGATTGATTCCAAAAAGGGAGGCTTGCTGATGTTACTTAAGATAGTTAAAAACTTACTTCAGAAAATGAGTATAGCCTTCAAAGACTTTGTCACAGCCTGGCCAGCGACATTGTCCATTTACAAAAAGAGAGCTGGATCTCTGGATTTCTGACTCGACGGGGCTGAGGAGGACACATGAGGAACATCAAGATTCTTATTGATGAACACTGATTAACTTTTTTTTTATTTTCAGTGAAAATTACCTGTGAGAATGAAAGCTGGGAGACTGTTTCCTGTGCTGGCTTGATCCAGCAACAGCTTGGATGGAAATCTGCGCACAGTGACCTGTGTCTTTTCTTCTGTTCATGGCTGTTTGGTGGCTCTCATTTGCTAAAGAATAAGACAAAACAGCGCACACTTGTACTTAAAAAAATTCCCCAGTTATTATATTACATTGTTTTTAAATTAGTAAAATATACTATATAAATACATTTATATAATATATAAACAGAAATATTTTTTTAAAACTATGTATCTTAATTAAATTGTGTGTGTATGTGTGTATGTTTTTATAATATATATATATATAATTATTATATAAATTTAATAATAAATAAAGTATATATCTAAATATACAATATACTATATAAAATTATAGTAACACTTTATTTGCATAAAAGCAGTTTTAATGCATTAATTATGCCTTTTAATACCCTTTATAATACATTATACAATGGATTTATTCTCATGAATAATTGTAACCACAGTTAATACATTATAACACTTTTCAATTCATTGTTACACTACACATTTTAAATTCAGTTATAATTATTTAAGACAAGTTATAATGTATTACAATGCACATAATGAATAATTATTATGCATTATACCCTTTCATAACCCTTTATAAGGCATTTATACATGAAGGCATTAAGTAACGTGTTACCAAAATTACATATATATTATAAATAGTACACTGCAATCAGTCAAATGAAATATTAATATTGATAGTTGTAGTCAAACATTTACATACCAATTGCAGAATCTGCAAAATATTAAAAAAATAATAGAATTAATAATAATTAATAACAATGGTTGTTGTTTGCCGATTTATTTGTGTAAGTTTAGTTAGCATTATTCAGTTAGTAATAAAAAAATAACCTGCAATTTTAATGATCACTCTTTTTCAAAAAAATACAAATTATTATCATTTTGCAGATTGTATAAGGGGTAAGCAATATAACCACAACAGTTTTATATACAATATATCTATAGTTAAAAAGCACATCCTTCAGACAGAGTTCATGTTTTGTTTTATTTCTTTTGAAACCTTTTGAATTGAAACACTTAGACTTAATAAGTTATATGTAATAGCAGTTTTTGTGTTTTAAAATGCCTTTGCTCATCATAACTTGTAAATATATGGAATATAATGACATCTCTAAGGATTTCACCACTTTGACTATGTTGAGGAAAAATGTGGAGTTTGAATAATTCATTGGAACACAAACCCTGAGGCAGGAGAGCTGTAGAGCGAAGTACAGACGGCCTGATCGGGCCAGCCAGAGAATTCTGAAACACCAGCTGAAGAAATTGCATCCGTTCCTCATCAGCAGCTCTCTGCACACAAACACACAGAGATTCAGGCCAACACAATAAAGGCCATTCACCACATTTGTACTATAGTTTTTAAACATCAGTAGTTTATTAATGCACCTGGCATAGAGGATAAGAAAACAATGATATACATTAAGAACAAATAAAAATGATATGTATATATTTGCAATATATCAGAAATATAATGCAGTTCACATAGCAAGAAAATGAAGAATTTGATTAGATAAAAGACTTAAAGTACATAAACTAATTTGGAATCTTCAGAAAATGCAGTGTATTTTATGCAAACAACCTACAAAGGGATGTCATTTTTTTAAGTCATCGTTACAGAAACTACACAGAATAAAGCTCACTCACAGAACGTGCTCCAGAAGAAAGATGTACCACGTGCTGTGGTGAAGAGGATTCATTTAACAGAGGGGGAGATGCGTCACGCTCTTTTTTTAGTGATGGCTGTCGTTCATTTTCTCTCCCAATCACTCTTTTGTCACTTTCTCTCTCAGACTGAGGCATTCTTGAAGTCAAGAGTTTGAAAAAGATTGCAGATTGATGTACAGAGTTACATTACATTTTAATTTTACAGAATTTTACTGTAGGAGAGACAATGAAACATTTACCTGAATATTAGCTTCTTAACTTTATCTTTAAGATTAACTTAACATTGTATTTTTCTGTGTTAGGAAATATGATCGCTTAATATTGCGAAATCGCTTAATAAAAATCTAATATCAACACTTTTGATGAATGTCCATGCTATTGTTAATTTTGTCCTTTTGGCATACTGATCTACAACATAGTATTATGTCGAGAAACACATTTTTTGTTTTTGTTTGTTAATGAGGGATCTATACACACACATTAATGCTCTTTGATTTGTGGAGTACAATATTGTACAGTTTTTATTTTGAAATAAGAAGAATTAGACCATTGCGATAAGATGTCCCCCCCCCCCCATATATACACAAACACAAAATAAAAAATACAACTGTAAAATATATATATATATATTAAGTAGAATATTTAATTATGTATTTTACATTAATGACATGTTAAAATATTATTAAGAAATTATATCAAAAGTAATTTTTGCAAAAGTTGACACCTTCTTACCACCAGTAGTAGGGTAAGATGGCTCTTTTGAATAATTTTACATTTTGTGCTATAAAATTTGCAAAATGTTTCTATTTATTTCCTATAATACATCACCCTGCACATGCTAAACTTATATCTAAATATGTTTCAGTTTAAAGGTAAATACAGATTGCTCTTCCTTCCTCTTACCTTACATTCTGAAAAAAAAATACATATTTATCAGTCAACAGACTCCTTCACTACCTTCATGAATGTGTTCACCTGACAGAAATTAGTTACATTTGTAGGAAATGGTAACAGTTATATATACTATAGAGAAGGCAAAAGAAATACAATTGGCAGCTCACAGAAAACCAAGAGGGAACAGAAGGCTGGAGCTGGTATAATTACATGAAATTTGGCCTGCATGTAAAGAATGTAGGTTCTAGGAACACAGACCCTAATTTTTCTGTAAGCACCAAGAGGGTGAATGAGGAAAGCAAGGTGATAGTGTTCTCTGTGTGGACAGACTACGTATTTTACAGTAGCCACAAGACCATAATTATTTCTGACAATCTCTAACTCTCTGTTTTTTAGGTTTAAGTCCCCAAAAAAGGGGAACATGAGTGTTGCTTGAATGTAAACCCAAAACATGCGTGACATATATCTGTCATACAAGACACAAACCTCTCCCACCTCTCAGGAAACCACAGACACACACTTTGCATTTTGCAAAAACATGCACGAAAGAAGCAACCCAGGAACAGGATAAGGGATATAAGACGCAGCGATAGAATGTGGTCGGTGATGTTATTGAGCCTGAGTTGAGATCAGAGCATCTATAACAATAAAAGGGTGTTTTCATGCGCTCCTCTGCACTTTAAACAAACATCAAATTCAAGCAAACTTTGTGCAAAGCAAATGCAAAGCATTTTTTCTTCTTTCATCTATCAAGAATAAAAACAAGAACAATTACAATGCTTTCATTAATATTCCATTTGCTTTTCTAGACAATGTGCGGAGTGTCTGTCACTCTATATGTAGTTTTGCTTTCAGGTTCACACCATTCAGCAATGGAATATTACTCACGCTTGATTATTTTCCCTCTTTTCACATACATGCCGTTTTTACCTGTCTCACAAGAATCTAAGTGAAACTACATATAGGCATCAATATTTGTCAGCTACTTTCCATTCAATCTCTACCACATGAAAGCTGAAAAACTGAACTTTGTTAGTCTTCGTAAAATAAGAATGATATCCACAAAGATTTGAGAAAAAACAAACAAAATGACTCACAGTGACCATAAATTGATCTCTTTTATCCTCCCACTCTTATATTTTTCAAATGTTTGAGAATAGGCGTATGTGCAGTAAAGATAAACAGTAAATCATTTCAGTAATAACACTCTGAATTTTTAAATATGCGACATTCATTGTATCATAATGTATAATAATTTGCTTTACAACAAAGTTCAGATATTATCATCTTATGTGCATGCCGGTGATGTGAATTCAGATTTGAGTATCCATACACATTTTTGATCATTTGGAAATATCATAATCCATAGGGTCTCATCTAAGGCCTACATGAAATACTTTGTCATCAAAGTTGTCATTAAATGACAGGCAGTATTAAATCAAGCACATTTCAGAAACAAGTACTGTAATTAAATATATACTAAGATGCAGCGTTCTTTACCTTGCGCCTTTGTAGTCAGCCGTTGCCTTCCTGTGCTGTTCTGGTTAAAAACAACAGTGAAAGGCTCTTTATAGGAAAAAAATGACAATCTGAAAAAAGAGAGAGATAAAATCTCACATTAAAGGAATAAATGCAAAGGAATAGATTCTTCAATTTATATCAAAGGTCAAAGATCACATGCAGATTATATGCAGCAATATTATTCTTCCATGAATGGCAAAGGACATACTTAAGACTAAAGACCATCTAACACGTCAGTCTGCAGAGGCTGAGCGCAAGTTTTCTTAAGGAAGATGTAAGGCATAACTACTGCAATTCACTGGCAATTTAAAAGAAAACATGCTTTACGTTATGTTAAATGTTATGTAAGGTTATGTCTTTCTGTCCGCTTAAATGTTTCACTGGGATAAGTAAGCACAATATTAACTGGATAAAAAAATGTATGTTCTTTTTACATTTTAATGTTATTGTGAGATTTAGAGACAAACTATTGTTTACAGATTATTCATAGCTTTTTTTTACATATGAAAAGAAATAATAAAAATAATTTACTTTATAGCCTATGACATAATTACTGTCTTATTAGAATGGGAAAAAAACATCTGTTCAAAGCACAATTACAAGAAAAATCTCATAAATTAATTATAATATAGGATCTGATGGCAAAAGCATTTGAAAGATTTTCTGTAAAGATATATATATATATATATATATATATATATATATATATATTTTTGCTGGTCTATATGATCCATGGTCATTATTTCCATCTTAGACAAAAACAAAAAAGGGTTTTCCACAAATATTAGCAGTAATTGTATCATGCAAACCATCAGTTAAGTTGAAGGACAATTAATAGTTTCCGCAGAGCTGTAGTGCACTTTAAGACTCACCTGAAGTTGCCACCTTCCCACATAGAGTGTGTCATTGCCAGTAGTCAGTATCCAGCACATATTTATACTCAGAAAATACTCTGTGTCATCACAAAGGAAATAGAAAGAAATGTTCCACAAACAACACAGTGAGGGTATTCATAAACAATACGCTCCAAAGACCTACTATCAAATCGTGCATATGTCAAAAGCATAATTTTTAAAGGGAAAAAAAGTGTTTTGTCACTGACGCTTAAGAGACGTTTATGTTTCCATTTAAGTTTCCAACATCTTTTGTGCATTGTTTTAAATATGCAATAAAATGATTTACATACATATGATTTTCGTGTTTGAAGGAGACATTGCATAAAATGTTTCGGTAACACTTTATAATAATAATAACTAATAACATTAGTTAATGTATTAACTGACATTAGTTCATGTTAGTTCACAGTGCATTAACTAATGTTAACAAACACAACTTGAGATTTTAATAATGCATTAGTAAATGCTGAAATGAACATTAAAATGCTGTAGAAGTATTCTTAGTTCATGTTAACTAATGATGTTAGCTAATGAACCTTATTTTAAAGTGTTACCAATGTTTCTGTGTCATTTCAGAAACAACAATTGTATTAATAATAATAAACATCATCATCATCATCATAAAGTCTCATGATCTTTACTATTTTGACTGTAAATTTCTTTCCCTCCAATTTTCTGTTCTGTATTCAGAAACATAACCAGAATATAAATAACAATTTCTCCCTGGAAATTTCATAAATGATTACATAAAAATCAATGAATGATTCTTTCAAAATGATGCAGGCAATTCTATGTACATTACATGCAAAACTCACTGTAACCTTTTGTGCTACTTTTATAGGAAAATAAGAGAGAACCGTGAAGGCAAAACCATCATCTGTCATATGAAGAAAAGCATGCATTAACAGTTTCCTATACTGCTGTGCCATAGTTCAAATTAAAGTTACTTTATTGTCATTTCTCTCCTACAATATGTGAAGACGCAGAGTCACAACGCAGAACAAAGGTTACTACAGCCAAAACCAAACAGTAACAGCATAATAGTAATGTAGTCAGTCGACTGCATAATGACATAAGTGTTTAATAAAGGAATGGTTCAGCCCACAAATGAAAATTCTGTCATCATTTACTCACCATTGTGTTGTTCCAAACCTGTATGACTTTCTTTCGTCTGTGGTAACACACACACACACGTTTGTTTTTGTGAAAAGTGGGGACATCCCATAGGCGTAATGGCTTTTATACTGTACAAACTGTATGTGCTATTGCTCTACACCTACCTTACACCTAAACTTAGCCCTCACAGGAGACTGTGCATTTCAACCCAAAAAAACCTCACTCTGTATGATTTATAAGCGTTTCGAAAAGTGGGGACATGGGGCAATGTCCTGAAAAGTCACCTTTACCTTGTAATACCTATGTCATAACTAGTCATTATACAAATTTATGTCCTCATTTATCACAAAAACGTGCACACACACACACACACACACACACATAAAGACATAAACTAAAAAGTCCACTACCTAGTCAATGAAAATCAATTCAGCAATGTTGTTTGAACCCCAAATTTCTTCATACTATCACACAGGTTTGGAACGACATGAGGGTGAGTTAGAATTTGGGTTGAACAGACCATTTAATATCTTTGCTGTGTTTTTGTCAACAGATTTGAGATTTTTACGGTGTAATATATCACAGTAAAAAATATTCTTAGTGAGAATATTATTGCACTTTCTCACTGAATGAAACAAGCTGAAGAAAATACCTGGGGAAGATTAACTAAACAAAGTGCATTGATTGACTTGGCAACCATTCAAATCTTTAAGCTGCAATGGGCAGAACTGCAACACGTTTGACCATAAGGCTGCTATTTTTAAAGCATGACATTTTCTTGGCTCGCATATGTATGTTTCTGGTTATCCGGGTATCTGCCTCAGTAGATATTTATCTTTTTTTTTTTACACAAATATGAGTCAAATGTGTTTTAAGTAGTACGACTCAGTATTTCTTACTGTAGGTGTTCTCTGATTCAGCTGATTTGGATCCGTTTGTAGGTGTAGAAGACTGATTCTACATTGTAGTGTTGCCACTGAAACAACATGACCCAATATTCATATGTGAGAATTATCACACAAAGTACCAACCAGTGTCTGACCAAAGTACAAACGCTGATGTTGAAATGTGAAACTGTCTGGGATTTTGAAAACTGGGTCTCACAGTGTTTTGTTTTACATATGAAGCTTTGATCTTAAATTCTAACAGCGGGTTCCTCACCAAAACAGCCGTTTTCAAGGCTTCCAAAAACTCTGCTTACCACAGCTTTCACTGTAATAAACACCAATAACCGACTGTTAGAAAGTGACCTTTTTAGCAGAGGACATCTTCATAGGTTAAAGTTTTCCTATATTCTGAGGTGGGTTTTGCTTATTACACGTTTAGTGCAGATATTTCAATCTTTTGCTTTTTCATAGCAGGATATAATATTTTTGGACCTATTTAATTCGAATAAGGCATACTGCAATAAAGCTGTGATCACTGCATCCAAGTCATATAATGACTAAACTGGCTTCATTTAAAGCAAACGGATGCTGCAATCACACAGACACGCTCACATACACACACACACACACACACACACAAGAAATAAAATTTACATAAATGGGACTGTCCTCACAAGAGCAAACGACGGAGTTTGTTTTGATGAGAATTCTTATTTTTGTGGTTAGCAAATGTCACACATGACATGTTCTGATTTCTGATAAGCTACATTCTGATTTCCGCTGAAAGCCCGTCACTCAACGTTGACACTCACACAATTTTACACGCCATCAAATATGCACAGATAAACACTTCCACTGGAACGAGTGACAAACACTCTCTCTAATTACGGAAAGGAACGTATCGCAAATAAATCTCTTTAGAATCAGTGAACAAATTCCATGCTGCACTTCTATATTTTATTGACTTATGTCAGTCGTTAAAGACTAGTCTGTTATTTGCACTAGGCCTTGCATTGAACAGGTGAACTGCATTATGGGTGAGGGATGGATGCTGATGCAGATGAAGTGGAGGTTAATTCATTACAAATCTTTTGAAGCACTTCTATAGACTACGAAACACGTCTAAATACAGTTTTAAGCCAGTTTTTGCCCCGAACTGACCTTTGAGGTAGAGCTCAAGGTGAAGAAATTGATATGCACAGGAAAGTAAATATTGAGGATTCATCTGTGCTTACAGACAAAAGAGTAATCAGGCATTGTGCTATTATTTAAAAATAAAACCACAAAAGGTAATTAAATTCAGAAGTAGGCTATGTCATGTGACAAAATTCGAATTTAAAAACGACAACATTGCAATGAAATGAGCATTATGAAATTGCGGTTATATTTTTTATAGAAATTGTATATAAAACAAATGTAATATTATATTAAATAATTTATTTTGAAATGTCTTATTATATTTGTTACATTGGTTTAAAAGAGCACAAAACATTTATTCAATAATTATTTTTCATTTATTCAGCCATTAACACCACAAGTGTCACCATACCATATCACACACATGCACACAAAATAAATAAATAAATAAATAATATCAAAAATCACGCCACATTGTCATCAGTGTCTTTACTGCGCTGTGATTAAGAACACATAGATGACAAACTGACGCCTTTCTCCAATTTGAAATAAGCAGTAGGCTAGTGTTTTGAACTAAATACAGTAGCATCTATCGTTCTGTCCACTAGAGGGCGCGTAGTGGACACATAGTGTCCTTATTCATTTAAAGTAAATGAGCTCTTTCTACTTGAGACTAGTCTAATGCTAAGTGATTATGATTATTAAGAAAAAAAATATATACAATTATTTTAATAATCATAATAAATATGATTATAATCACATACAAGAAAATGCAACAAAGTTAAGGGGATAGTTCTGTGAAGTCACAATGTTTAATTTTATAGCCCAAAAAAATCATCTTTACATCTCAGACCATGATTGCATCACATAATAATAGTTTTACCGACAGAAAGGGAACGCATTAGTCTGACTGATAAAATATTTATATCTACATTTTTGTGCTGATTACAAATTAAACCAACTTTTGAAAATATTACCAAATACGCGTGTTTTGTAGCCTACTTTCATTGCTTTCAGGTGAGTGATTGTGTGTCCTCAGGTCGTCTTTTCCTTTGTCGGGTAAGGCCATCTGTTCCTACGGCTTCCAGCGGTTCAGGCAGCTGTTTGGCCAGACATGAGGGCATGCAGCGGATCGCTGTGTCACGCAGAGACAAAACACCTTTTTACCAGGAAGTTACAGATAGATTAAACGCTCACACACCAAGGGCCTACTGAGCGAGCTGGCTTACAACATTCCTCTCTTCAATCAAAAATGTGCCAAAGACCCAAAAGCCAGAGGTGAGACGGGAGTGTCGTAAACACATTCTGTTTAAACTTTGATATAGCCTATTCCTGTATTAATAAAATAAAGTAGTTAGAAAATAAATTTCTTACCTACAATGTTGCATGAATTATTTACGACAAAGCTGTCACTGGGGCAGTTCCCTAAGGTTGGCCTACATAAAATCTTATTCACCTCTAAATTGTAGCATAAGTACAAAATTTAGGCAACATATTTAGTTAAAAGTACATATTATTAGCCTAATTTCCTGACAGGATATTATCCACTATTAACCCCAAAACACAAGACAACACAATGGCTATGGACTTAAAATAAAAATGTAGCCTAATTAGGCTATTTAGATGCCAGTCTCCATCGCCCACCCAATTCAAAAGGGTACAAATATGAAAAATGAATTCAAAACTATAAAAAGACAGATCTACTGATATAGCTAGGCTAATAAATTCCATCTATTTCTAAAAATGCTGATTATATGTTTAAAAAAAAAAAGGTAATTTAAAAGTTGTGGTTGTCTATGTGATTCAGTGCACCACTGTGACTATGTTGGGGAGAACAGCGTCAATGAGGCTGCCGAAAAATCCCGAGACGTTTCCGAAGGGATCCGATCCAGAGAAAACTGAGGTAGAGCGCAAAGACGGGAGCCGCTGTTTCCAATTCACCATCGCAGAAGAACCCATTTCATTTCGTTCATTTTTCGTTACCATTCTTAATTCAGCGATGGCACCGGGATACTGACAGTCATGGCAAATTCCCGAGCAAAGAATCGGGTCTGACTGCCATGAGTGATCCATCTTTTTTGCGCCTTGCATCACAGACCGTATCAGGCTTATGCATTTTAAATATATAGGGCGCTTACATGTACTATGTCTCCACATAGAATGACTACAGTATGTGAGAGGACAACGCTGATGCCAATGGATATACCGAGGGATGATGCGCGATAAAGCGGATTTATTCCCGTCGAAGATAAGATGTGTATCGGTGTGGCGTGGGAGAAAATGTCTTTGGCTCCAGCCAGAAAATGAAGATGGGAAGAAGCGCCTTGTCCTGTAGCCCAGTAAGCGAGAGCCAGTCGTTATTTACACATCTAAATCTGCGCACAAGATAATGATACTGACGCTGTGTCTCAGGATTAAACGGTACCACAAAACACAGCAGAAATAGAGTAATTGTGCTATTAAACTCTGCTTGATTTAGTCACCGTGTGATGGGAATATACTGCTAAGGCTTGGCCTAGCTTTATGGAAAACCCGAAGACATGACATGCACACGAAAAAAGAGGAAACGATATTTTTTGTTTTTTAAAACCCGTATGTGTGTAATATTCCAGCTTCTGGCATAATATTGTTTAAACCGTTCAGCAAAAGACTTTCCAGTGAAACAGATATTGTTTCTGTTTTTCAGACGTGACCATTCCCTGTATTAATTAATTCATTAATTTTTTTTCATTCTCTGTTGTTCATAAAGGACGTCGAGGTTCATCTTGGATTACTATTTTGATTCATGTGCGATTCCTTGAACGCGTTGTGTCGGGTCGAAAAAACGCATTTGCACCTTTTTGTGTGTGTTTTTATTTATTTTTGTTTTTTAGTATATTTGCAACAAGCTCCCGTTAAGGCCTACCATCGAGACAAGATCCATTGTCTGGAGGAAGATCGAGAATTATAGGTAAGATAATATATTATGAACCTCCTATTTGATGTTTATCATATAATTAACTATAAAATGGGGAATATCCTACAAATGCTCGAGCATTTAAATAATAACAAATAAATAATAGCAATAGTAAAAAACATCAGTGACTCTCGTCATGACGCATACTATGTACTGAAGTGAAATGCAGGCCTGTTTTATGCGTTTGTTATTTCATTGTCTCTCATGCAAACACTCACAAAGCGCGCGCGCGGAATAAGACACACAGAGAGGGAGAGACGCTAGTTGTCCATGATATCTAATGATAACCATGCAGGTCACAATTCTCAGCACATCCAAGAAGATGGGAATCGCACTCAAGAGAGTTAGATAACGAAATATCAGTGTAACACTGTCTTGGACTGTAGGCTATGCGCTCAGACAGTGTCCATACGGGTCATTTGCACTTTTGCGTATTGGCTGTGCGAGTCACGTCATTAGTTCTAGGTAATTCATTATTTTTGTGCTCTTTCATGTGTTTGAAGGAAAAGCATCGATAACGCACGCGCTGTAAAACAGGCTCCAGTTCAATAAACGATTCATGTAGGTATATCAGTGTGGTGCATCACCATGCGCATGATAGCCCAACGCAAATGAAGATGATGGAGATACGGAGAGAAAAAAAAAACGTTTTTATAAAAGCTAACCACGACCGACGGGATCACATTGTTCTTTCTGTATCGTATCAAAACGATAGGTGTGGGAGAGTCGAAATGATTCAGGCTCGTTTGGTTGGTGAATTCCGCGTCGCCTCCTCCCACCGAGACCACGGTAGCGATATTCACTGCTGTTGCTATCCAGCCTTTTACCTCCAACCAACTCCCTTTACATCTGACTCCTCCCAACGACATCGAAGGCCTTCTCACTATTAATGCGAGATAAGAGCACACTAAACCTCTGGGGGGGAAATATTAAAGACTCAGAATAATTAATTTAACATAATGATAACCCAAGGGATGACAACTGTAATGGGTACAATGTAGCTGATGTTTGTGTGTGTGTATGTTCATTCCTAAGTGTGTGAAAAAAAAATATTTTACTGAATATTAGTCTGGCAAAAAGGTCTATTCTGATTTAAAATCTTGTAAATATCAAATATTATTCAGCCGTTATGTAAAATGCCTTTAGGGAGGCTTTACATATGGGGGAACATTTCTTTTTTTATTCATTTACTTTATGTCATTACTCTTATATTATTTTGCTTTTATAGAGGGACAGGTATCTTACAATATTAGTACAGGTAGGCCTACATTTAATCAGTAAATCTGGTTTGGGCCCATTTGCCCATTTACCATTTATTTTTAACTGTATGTTTTTTTAAAATCCCAAATACTATTATTTCAATTGTTTAATAAAGTAAGCTTGAAAATTTATACACTAGCAACAAATATCTAACATTTACAAATCTATAATCAAATCTAACCTTTTGGCATTGCACATAATACATTTACGGCCTGGAATAATAGCGAGAAATGGGTGTTAAGCCAAGTACTGTGTTGCTATATAGTGAGAAAACAAAATGAAAAGGACCATTGACTCTAGGGGCTATATTACCATACTAGACCATAAGGCAGATTTAAATTCATTAGATTACATGAAGGCTGCAGCAGACCAGTTAGTGCTCAAAATATATAGCTACATTCCATACTGAATATCTGAGAGACTGTTAAGGGCCTATCAAAGAATTGTGGAGGATAGGAGGGTAAATTCTCTTTCATTGAGTAAAATTAAACTTTCATCCGCCCTCTTTGGAATGCGTACGTGTCTCCCACGAGTCTATCTAGAGCTGAGAAAACAGAGAGGTGAACTTTCACTTATGTAGGTGACAAGAACGACAGTCACAGCTCTGACACATCCAAATAAGCCAAATTCTTGTTTAGCCCTTTATTTCACAGAACAAAGCACGAGCACATTAGCATTTACTGTGGGAACAGTCCGTATGCAAATCGTCATCTTTGGACCATAAAAATTGTAATATTCCCCCTATACCAGGTCACTTAACCGCTTATTTTGAAGTGAGAAATGTGACATTAAGCACTTGGGAAACAGTTGTTCAAGTTTCATATTCCTTGAGCCTTTCATCTTTTATTTGCATAAAGGTAAGGCTAGGTGACGTGCATGTAGCACGTTACGTGACTTAATATTTATCATATTTATAATTACATTGTTGTCATCGTGCTGTTCAAGCGTTGCTACAATTAAAAACATCTTCTGAATAATAACAATACTTCAACTACCTTTCTGAATTTGAATCACAGTGAAACTGGCAGTTCAAATAACACCTGTAACTGATGTAAAGCGGTACAATTTGTAAACCGGTTACAACAGGATGTCATGGTAGGGTTGTAACATTTTATCTTTTCTCTGACAGAAACATTCACTTTAGTCTCTGTTCTGGCTGATTATTCCTCATGAGTGACATTTTCCTTCTCAGCTCACCTCAACACATACAATTCTGAGTTGCATTCAGGCTCACAAAGACACATACACCGCACAAGGCAGAAGGACCCTGTAGCCTAGCAACAAGCAGCTGTAATTGCTGTGACACAAGTGAATTAGTGTTTCTGCTCTAAAACAATGGGTTGGCGCAGTTCTATCTCCTGTTGGACTAAGGTACTCAGTGACTTTGTCATCAGCTGGCCTCTACTTTTAGCTTTCTCTCTACCAGAGGCTGTTAGCCGGTGAGGGTTAGCACAAATGGCTCTTTAAATGCTGCCAATAGCACCACAGCAGGTGAAGGTATACACCTGAATTCATGGATCAATGCTCTTTCACATTGAGAGAGCAGGATAATGCTAGCTTGGCTGTTCTACGCCACAGCAGGGGATGTGTCTGTTTGGCAAGTATACATGCCCTCATCTAAATACCATCAACCAGGGGCTGAGACTGGCTTTTTGGTACATGGGTGCAATTGAGAAAGTCTGGGTTAGGTGGAACTTCCAGAAACATTTGGTAAAAAGTGGGCCGAAATGAATAACGCTATATATCTACATAGTTCAAGCCATCACTGTCACTATATACGCCAAAGCTTTTTCTTGAAGCTCTGCTGTCACCTTCAGTGCAGATTGAAAAAGATTTCACATCCTCTAAGTCTTTCATTGGCCCCCCACCCCCCTTGCCCCCGCATCCTGGTCCACATGCCTATACTCAACACATAAAAAGTGATGTGTTGTAGCCTAGCAACAATGAGGTAATTACCATGAAAGACTAGTTGCTGGCATGCCATGTAGCGTGTGGTGGAAACAGCTGATCTGCTCGGCACTAAGGGGGAAGCAGAAGATGTTCCTCAGCATGTTACAGCAGATGCTTACAGGAGCCCTGCTTATCCTATTCAGCAGACTATTGATTGATCTGTTTACTGATGGTGGACACAATTAAAATATCTACTGTGGTGCAAGGAGCGCTTTTTTGTTCCATTCTTTCTGTAGCTCTTTTTTTTTAGTATTTTACATTTGGTGCAAGCACTCATGATTAGGAAGAAGATGATATTTGTTATTTAAAGAATTGACTCATGTTATATAAGTAAGAGGATAATATTTTAGTTGATGTGACATGATCTATTTGAAATATTAATAATTAAAAATGTGCACATGAAAATGTGCTTTCCTTGGTTTTCATTTACTTTATCTAAAATCACTGATATTTTATATTACTGAAAAAAATATTTAATGCATATCCAGTTAGAGATGTAAATTAATTAACTTAACAGAATCATTATTTATCAAACAAATACTGTAGCTATTTCCTAACAGATATTACAAGAAATCTTATCTGTATGATCTGCCGTTTACATGCAAAGTTAGAATTAAGCTACAGCAGATTTTGCATATCTGATACACATTCTTTATCGTTCTGACACAATGCGAAACCAAATCATTGCGCCAACACTCTTTAGTAGCATACGCAGACAAAACCACATTATCTAGGTCAAATTTGGACTTCCGCTGAATCAAATCTGTTTTTTCTTAGTTTTTTTCAATGCAAACTTGCACTACACAAAAGTCTTGTGACCGTTCAGCTTGTTTTTCAGTGTTTTGCGCATAATACACGTTTTTATGTTACTGTGACAAGTTAAAATGCAACCCAAATTCCAGAAACGTTGGG
This sequence comes from Barbus barbus, assembly GCF_936440315.1. Classification (NCBI taxonomy): domain Eukaryota; kingdom Metazoa; phylum Chordata; class Actinopteri; order Cypriniformes; family Cyprinidae; genus Barbus; species Barbus barbus. The sequence continues at coordinate 18,673,461 of NC_136756.1, forward strand.
ATGTTTTTTAAATTTGAATAAAATTAAAACTAAAAGAATTTCAAATCACATGAGCCAATATTTTATTCACAATAGAACATAGATAAGATAACAAATGTTTAAACTGAGTAATTTTACAATTTTATGCACAAAATGAGCTCATTTCAAATTTGATGCCTGCTACAGGTCTCAAAATAGTTGGGACGGGTGCATGTTTACCATGATGTAGCATCTCCTCTTCTTTTCAAAACAGTTTGAAGACATCTGGGCATTGAGGTTATGAGTTTCTGGAGTTTTGGTGTTGGAATTTGGTCCCATTCTTGCCTGATATAGGTTTCCTGCTGCTGAAGAGTTTGTGGTCGTCTTTGACATATTTTTCATTTAATGATGTGCCAAATGTTCTCTATAGGTGAAAGATCTGGACTGCAGGCAGGCCAATTCCGCACCCGAACTCTTCTATTATGAAGCCATGCTGTTGTAATAGCTGCAGTATGTGGTTTTGCATTGTCCTGCTGAAATACACAAGGCCTTCCCTGAAATCGACATCATCTGAGGGGAACACATGTTGCTGTAAAACCTTTATATACCTTTCAGCATTCATAGTGGCTTCCAAAACATGCAAGCTGCCCATACAGTATGCACTTATGCACCCCCATACCATCAGAGATGCTGGCTTTTGAACTGAACGCTAATAACACGCTGGAAGATCTCCCTCCTCTTTAGCCCGGAGGACACGGCATCCATGATTTTCAATAAGAATGTCAAACTTGGACTCATAAACAGTCCATCTGAAATGAGCCTTGGCCCACAGGATACGATGGCGCTTCTGGACCATGTTCACATATGGCTTCCTTTTGGCATGATAGAGCTTTAGTTGGCATCTGCAGATGGCACGGCAGATTGTGTTTACTGACAGTGGTTTCTGGAAGTATCCCTGGGCCCATTTAGTAATATCAATGACAGAATCATGCCGATAAGTGATGCAGTGTCGTCTGAGGGCCCGAAGACCACGGGCATCCAACAAAGGTCTTCGGCCTTGTCCCTTACGCACAGAGATTTCTCCAGTTTCTCTGAATCTTTTGATGATGTTATGCACTGTAGATGATGAGATTTGCAAAGCCTTTGCAATTTGACATTAAGGAACGTTGTTTTTAAAGTATTCCACAATCTTTTTACGCACTCTTTCACAGATTGGAGAGCCTCTGTCCATCTTTACTTCTGAGAGACTCTGCCTCTCTAAGACATCCATTTTATAGCTAATCATCTTACAGACCTGATGTCAATTAACTTAATTAGTTGCTAGATATTCTCCCAGCTGAATCTTTTCAAAATGTCTTGCTTTTCAGCTCTTTGTTGCCCCCATGCCAACTTTTTTGAATCAAATTTGAAATGAGCTCATTTAGTGGATAAAAGTGTAAAATGTAGTGGATAAAAGTGTAAAACACACAAAAAAAGCTAATTAAAGCAGAATTACTTTTGATATTTGTCTTTTACATTGGGAATGGTTGACCAGCATTAGTGCAGTCTGAAACCTGAACAAACCAGAACAGAATGTTAATGTGAATAACAGTTTTTCCATTAAAAAAAATTGAGAACCAGTGTTTCCACACATGATAAATAACTCCAGATTATCTTTATTGATTGTTATGCTTTTTAAAATCTACTTGGCAGTTTTTGCCTTTATGAATTTGCCAATTATGAATTGCCATAGAAGTACTAGAGTTACTGTTTTTATTCGGCTCCAGTAGTTTACTGTATTTGTGTGTTCTCAGTACACCAACAAAGTCATAGATTTTTATTTACAAGGAAAAACTTTAAAATGCTGTAGTGGTATTGACAAAAATCTCTCTTCTTTCCTGCATCAATATCACTTTATGCTATCTCAGTCTTCTTGACCTAAAAAACTTTCTTTCAGGAATTACAAAAATGCTATACTTTCTTCCAAAATCAGTATTGTTCATGGCCTTTAAAGACCAGCATTTGTTTGTGTGAGAAAACAAGGGTAACAAATGTTTTGTTCTCTATTCATAGGTGTGGAGGCTAGAAGAGGTGGCACATTTGAAAGGACGCCCCAAAGAGAACTGTATAAAAATGGGGCAATGCAGATCAAGCTTCTCTCCTTCCATTTGAGACAACAACGAAAGGCAACCACGAGGACGGACGACAGCTCAGCCGGAGGAGGCGGAGGTGGAGGAGGGAGTGGAGGAAGCGGGGATAAAGGAGGAGTTGAAGGAGGAGGTGTGCGATTTGAGCAGCAAAAGGGATGGCCAACGGAAACGCAAGCAGCGATGGGCCTGGGAACCCCTTGGCGGCCGTGGTCTCCACGACAGGTGGCATGATGGGTGGAGCACCTTCCTCGGCAGTGTCTACCTATGTGAAACTTTTCCTTCTGGGCTTGATCATCTGCATCAGCCTGGTGGGCAACTTAGTGGTATCCCTGCTAGTGTTACGGGACAGAGCCCTACACAAGGCACCCTACTACTTTCTTCTGGACCTCTGCCTCGCCGACACCATCCGCTCGGCGGTCTGCTTTCCCTTTGTCCTGGTGTCCATCAAGAACGGCTCAGCCTGGACTTACAGCGTGCTCAGCTGCAAGGTGGTGGCCTTCATGGCCGTCCTTTTTTGCTTCCATGCTGCCTTCATGCTGTTCTGCATTAGTGTCACACGCTACATGGCCATCGCCCACCACCGCTTCTACTCCAAGCGAATGACCTTCTGGACCTGCGTGGCGGTGGTGTGCATGGTCTGGACGCTGTCAGTCGCCATGGCCTTCCCACCCGTCTTTGACGTCGGCACCTACAAGTTCATCCGCGAGGAGGACCAGTGCATCTTTGAACATCGCTACTTCAAGGCCAATGACACGCTAGGCTTCATGCTGATGCTGGCTGTGCTAATCCTGGCTACTCACGTGGTCTACATGAAGCTTCTGCTGTTCGAATACAAGCACCGAAAGATGAAGCCGGTCCAGATGGTTCCAGCCATCAGCCAAAACTGGACCTTTCACGGACCTGGAGCCACAGGCCAGGCAGCCGCGAACTGGATAGCAGGGTTCGGCCGTGGCCCAATGCCCCCCACTTTATTGGGCATCAGGCAGAACTTGCACAACCAGAACAGACGCCTGCTAGGCATGGAGGAGTTTAAGGCCGAGAAGCAGCTTGGCAGGATGTTCTATGTCATCACCTTGTTTTTTCTGGTGCTCTGGTCCCCGTACATTGTGGCCTGTTACTGGCGGGTCTTTGTGAAGGCATGTACCATCCCGCACCGGTATCTTTCCACCACTGTGTGGATGAGTTTCGCCCAAGCGGGTGTGAACCCCATCATCTGCTTTTTCCTCAACAAGGACCTGAAGAAGGGCCTGCTGGCCCACCTGCCTCCCTGCTGTAGAACTCAACCTCAACTGCCCCGTGAGCCTTACTGTGTCATGTGAAGATGAGTGTTCATTCATAATGTTTTGGGTTTTTTTTCTTTCTCTTCTGGATGGTTGGAGAGTGGACAGCCAGGGGGGAGGAAATAAGAAGTCTTTAAAGATGGAGACACGAACGAACTTTAAGAACTGTTGTGGCCTTTGATTCAGTTTAAGATGCTTTAAAAGGGTGGATGTCACGAAATAAGCATCTACTGTCACCTTAAAGATTTTAAGGGGGAAATGGGCTCTACGCTAATGTGTGGTTTGGTAAATCAACTCTAAACTGGTTTGAAGAACTGTATGTTTTGCGCTAGGGTGGTACAAATCAACCAAACTGGTGGTCTATATTATGGTGAATGTATGAAGGCTATTTCAAATGGCTTCTCATGATCGATCTCAGCAAACATTACCATTTGGTTTGGCTCAGTATCTGTATCCCTTTACCAGGATCCTGAGAGCCTCAAATCAAAGATTTACAAAAATATTGTTCATGCCTTGTGAACAGCTGCACTCCTGGCAGAGTAATTTATATTATTTGAACTACTAATTCAAAAATACTCTATGTGCATGTGTATTACCTTATCTTTAAGGGGAAACAAACTTGAGATTAAACTGTTTTTAAGAATGAGTGCCAATCATAAGCCTCGAGGAATGAATGAGGCTGACAAAAAAAAGAAAGACAAAGTTCCTAAAATTTATGCTAATTGGTTGGGCTGAATCCTTCCTGTGGCTCCATCAGGCAGGAATTAAGATGTTCGTGAAAACAGTGTGTATACAAAAGCAACTTCCAGAACAAATAATGTTTTCCTCTCAAGTTGATTCAGAGGGAATGTAGATGAAAGGAGCTGACTGAAAATATGAATCTGTGTGAAATATGGCCTATTCAGGTTTGTAGGCGCTCTTTCCCTGAGCAACATGTAATTTATTGTTTTTTTGTCTCTTTCACACTCTCAACTCTATTTACTTATTAATTTATCAAATGTTTTCTAGCATTGCACAAACAACTCATGCCCTTATAATTTCCATACTGAATCTGAACATATGACCAGTCTTATGATATTCAGAACAAAAAAAGTGTGAAGTATTTTACTGTAAGTGGTTTCATTTTGTGAAGAGACTGATCAGGATTGAGTGAAAATACTGATCTGTTAATGATGCATATTGGTTAAACAACCGATCGTTTATCCTTCCGAATGATTGCACTGAAGGTGTTGTAGAGGAGAAGTTACTTAGTCTTTTGCGTCTTGAATTACTTGAATGAAAGTTTGCTAGCCTGTCGGAGCTATACAAAATCGAAGTGTTTTTATTATATGTGATTTTCATACATGTATCTTGGACGTTAATGAATTCAGCCTTTACATTTTCAATCATATGTGAAGTGAAAGATAGGTGGCATTAGAGGTATTTTAGTTTGCATTTACTGTGTGTGTTACATGCTAACACATGGTATGTGGATTCCTGAAAAGAAGTTGTTGGTCGGGTAGTTACAAGAAACCTAAAGTTGAATGTTTGTGCTGGATTGAAGTCTGACGGTATAATTCGGCCTCCTATTAACCAGAAATCAAACAAAAATCTAATTTTAATCTTGTAATAAAAATACGAATGTGTTTGAGGTAAGGAAAATAAATGAGCTGTCAGTGGAATGTTTAGATTTATTTTTTAAAGTATTTCATTTCATTAGGAGCTAACAAGTAGGTGAACTAAATTCCAAAATGTGTTCAGTGTCAAATGAATTGAATATTTTGCACACAACTCAAGAAATCATTGATCAGCCACATGATTTCTCTGGCATATTTTGACTTGAATCAGAATGCTGACCAATGCAGACAGGACAGATTGTAATATTTCTGTGAATGTTCAATGAGATCTCTCTGTTGGTAGGTATGGATTGGTAGGAGCGATCAGACTTTTTTTTCTGAAACCTGTCATTGCGAGAACACAGAAAAACAGCATAAAACCATCTATTATGAACAAAAAAAGAGGAATAATTATTTTTTGTTATCTGCATTTTATGCCTTACTCCATTACCAAGGTTTAATGTTACCAATGCAAGAATGATCTGAAAGCTGTATGCTTCTATAGACACCAATAAATCATACTAAAACATATGCTGGGGAAAACACAACACTGTGTATTTGTGGATTATCAGAGGACATGTCTCGCTGCCCTTCACAAGCCTACGGGTTGCGGGTAAAAAGACGGCTGCATCGGCTGCATTATTGAATTTGCGAACTGCGACACGTGGGAGTGTACAATTTTGCTCAGTTCTCTGGAGAGACTTGAATTTACGACGGAAAAAAAAAACGTGACAGAGACTCCCATTGATTTTCAGTGGAATTAAAAGGAACTTCTTGGATTCTTAAGGATTTCTTTGAGACTTTTTTTCTTCTTCTTGTCTTTGGGTGGGACTGGGGTGGGGGAGAGTATGTGAATGATGGTTTGGGCTATTGTTGTATTCACTTGTGAATAGAAAATTGCTTGGGTCGGTGTTAGGGTTGGGTGAAATGGATGTGATTTTGTAACGAGCAAAATGCCTGGTAGAACATTTTTAGTTGCTTCAGGCATCTTATCTTTTGTAAAATAACTGTGAACCTCTGTGTAATTTCATGTGTATTATATGGACAACGCACTAACTTAAAGTGGGGGGGCAGAGTGAAGGGTGGGGTTACGACCCTTGATCGTCATCTTTTTACCACGCATGTGTGTGTGAGTGTTTACGCTGAGTATGAGTGTGTGGATTGAACTGGGTACTCATGAGGAACAAAGCAAAGGTGAAAGGTCAGAGACACAGGATCTGATAGGATCCACTCCTGTAGTTGATCCACTAAAACTTCACGTTTTCATTGATACAACACAACCGTAAAGATTACAAAGAGCTGAGCCTTAAACAAGACATAATGTTGATTAAAATCAACAGGGAATATGGATCATAGCCAACACTCAAAAAGGAATGCATCTTGTTTACCACATCTTGACACCTACATGAAAACAGACATTTGTCATTGTTTGGCAATTCCAGCCTTATAGTGATTGCTGAATATAAATAAATCATTTTTGTTCAGAAAATTTGATCAATTAGAAATATATGCGGCTAATGAATGTTGATATTCAAGTTGCTCCTTGGATTTTAAGCAGCAATTGACCATTTTAGTGTTAACAATTTTTTATTTTATCTGCAATTCTGGGGTCTTTTTCACCCCAAAATTGATCAAACTAACGGTTGTACACAAAGAACTGCATACTTTTAGGTAACCAAATTAAATAAAAGAAAAGAACCCTGGATATGTTGAGCTGAAACCATGACATCCATTTTGAAAAGCTGTATTAGACAAAAAATGAGTTGGAGTTTAATTATTCTAAACAATGCATCTAATTTGCAGGCAAAGCCTGTTACATAATTGATTTGTGGTAAGTTTTACTTATACCTGTGTCTTAATTTTTTGCCTTTTATATTAATTATTGATAGTGCCTGACTTGATCATAAAATCATGATTCTGATTAATCTCTCGTAATTGCCAAATCATAATATATGAACCTGAATGAGTACATGATTTTATCATGCTGGCTCTCCGATCTGATGAAAGAATAAAAAAACTGAATGAACAGCTTCATTATGACAAGCCACTCATACAGCTATTACAAGAGCAACAGACAGCACCTATCCATCATGGGATGAAATGTATTGGACTGAAATTTTAGTTGAGCAACTCGGGAGTTGTTTATTTGTGAATGCAAGATGAGTGAAGGGGTAAAGGAAAAACTAGGGGGGGGGGGGGGGTTGAGGAGGAAACGCAAGTCAGCTATCAGATATCTTGATCTGTAAATCAACAGGATTTTTTTTCCAACATGACAATAAAAGTTTACTTTTGTTGCATTTCTGACTCCTAATGTTATGTGACCTATTAATCAGTACACTAAGAAATATTCTTGATTGAGTTTTAGAGTCTTTATTATTTTGTCAACACTTCTGTATCCTGAATTTTGTCATTTCGCAGACACACAGCTAGGATTATGAGTTGACCTTTGACCTTAATCTGTTTAATGCTTATGGCTGATGGTCCACACTGCAGAAGGGCCAGAGTGAGTCAGCTAAAATGTGTCAGAGTGACAGTGAACATTTCCCCTTGATAGATCAACAATTTACATTAACCTTACATCATATTTGAGAAAACTATTTTCCTCTTATTTTTCTAATTACAGAATGTTTGCATGAGCCTCTAATAACATAATATTGTAGAAAGCTTGATGTCTCTATGGCCGCCTCAGTAATATTGTAATCTAAAATTTCCACGGCAGTTCAACAGTGAAGTGATGAGCAGCATGCGGTGGGTGAACATTAGTCCACTCGGTGTGAGATTGGCCATGGTTAGATGCTCAGACCATATGTGTGAGGTCAACTGTTTAATGTTTGCCAATCTGCACTTAGTAAGATTTGATCCACAGCAAATCCAATAAAGGCAACCACTCGCCCTCAGACTCATGGTGGAAAGAAAGAGGAGAATATCTGGATGTATAGAGTAACATATATGTAGGTTCTATAGGGAGAAGATAAGCAAGAAAAAGCGCTGGCCTGGAGGAATCTCACCTCCTTGTGGGAAGTTAAAGCTGAGATGAGCTGACTGTCTGTCTGACCCAAGCTGGGGATTCAGGCTACAGATCAAGCGAGGCCAGATGACTCTATCTGTAAGGTTCTGCTGCAGCCTCTCCCATATTCACTGCACACATTGTAGCTGTTTTATCTTGTGGCTTTATAGCTGTATGCATACTGTATATTACATGGATAGAAACAGCTGTATGTGTTACAAAAGTCTTGTGTCTACAGTTCACACTTATGGAACAATTATGCAAAATCCCACTCACAAAATCCTGCTGTAACTTAAAAAAAATACGTACATACTGTTTTCACCTATATTTCTAATAATCTGCAACTCTGACACTTTAGACCTTTTGGGGTGTAGAATTATTTTGGTGTTTATTACTCCCTTGATGGCATTTTATCTGTAGAAATTTGCTTTACGTCAAACGTAAAGTGTTATGAATACAATAGCACCATCTGGTGGTATACACAGACATCTATAGAGGTAAGCAACTCTTTTCTATTTAAAAGATTTTAATTTATTCCTGTCATGGCAAAGATTAATTTTTAGTAGGCATTGCTCCAGTCTTCAGTGTCACATGAGCATTCAGAAATCATGATTTGGTGCTAAAGAAACATTTATTATTATTATCAATATTGCTGTTTAATACCTGGTGTATGTAAATGTCCAGTGTTTTTATGTTTCTTATTTATCATATTCATTCATACAGTATATTTCTTATGAGTTATCCTTTATGATTATTGTATTGTTATACTCATATTACATATTCATATTTTTCATATTACTGTTTTATGTTACTCGTATACTCAAAATTTTTATTTATTCTTCTTTATTAATGCTATTTTCTTCATATTCCATTGACAAAGTATATTTTTCTTTGTTTGACATAAAAGGTACATTTTTAATGTTTGAACAGGATGTTGGAAACTTATTCTCTGCAGAATTTTTTTTTAAATATATATGCAAGGATGTTTTGCAATTTGTCTTTTCTGTTTTTCTGGGTACTAAGTGTTAAAATTGTGATACCTTTTTTTCAGGACTCTTTGATTAACAGAAAGTTCAGAATAATTATTTGAACTTTTTTGAAAGACCTTACTCACCCCAAAAGGTAATTCAAAAATAATATAGACCCCCCCCCCCCCCCCCCCCCCCCCATTAAATGGGTCATCGTATTCCCATTTTCCACAGTTTGATATGATTCTTTAGGGTCTTAATGAAAAGTCTATAACAAACTTTCTTAATGGTAAATTAAGATAAAAAAAATTCTTAATGGTAGTGTAAAACAACACCCTTTTTACCCTGTCAAAAACAGCTGTGTTTACAGTAAGCTTTCTTTCTTTATTTTATTTATTAAGCACTTTTACACAATTTGTCATTGAACAAAGTGCTGTACAAACACAAGCAATCATAGCAACATACATCATTAACACCACATAAAATAACAATAAAATAAAATAAACCCCTCAGTTTGATAAACCTACAAAAGCAACTACTATACCCCATGAAATGCTAGAGCTAAGAGGTATTCTTTAAGCTTATGTTTAAAAACAATGAATGTACGTTCCAATCTAATAGAAAGGGGTAGATCATTCCAGAGTTTTGGAGCTATCGCTACAAAAGCTCGATCTCCACTTCTCCGCTTTGTTCTTGGAGTCGTTAAAACCAGCTGGTCAGCTGACCTCAAGGACCGTTTTGGTTCGTATTTCTTAATAAGCTGTTATGTTGCACATTCCTTTAAATGCAAATGAGCTCTGCTCACCCCGCCCCTCTCTTCCGAGCCGCTCTCTGGGAGACTGTAAACTTTAGCTGCATTAATCATCGTGAAACTAGCTAACTAGCACATTATTAGGAAAGGCGATTTGCAAAGATTCATAAAAATTTTTAAAAACTTATAGGGCTGCACGATTAAATCGATTTCCATGCACATTTTGTCAGTAAAGCCGGTTCTGTAATCAGCAGTAAATCCAGTAGCCCCTCACTGCAGAACAAAGATCCAGTGGGCAGGGTTGGATCCACATCCAGGGGGTGAAGATGGGTAGGTTTAAGGGTGGGGATGGGTGGGTTTAGGGATCAGTGGGTGGAGATGGGTATGTTTAGGTATATGTAAGGTGGGAGGAGTTGGATCTAGATCCAACCACACCCCCTGGATCTTGTGTTCTGCAGTGAGGACCATCTCAGTAAATCTTCATTACCTGCTTTCAGATGGAGCAGCATTTACTACATAGAGTCGTACTTCCCTGACAGGTAATGCAAAAAAAATCAGAGACTTTATTATTATATAATCAGATATATTATTGCACGATTATGAAATCGAAGAAATCATTCGCAATAATGACGGCTATTTGCTTTGCTTCTCAGTGAACTATGGCTCTGTGTAGTAAATGCTGCTCTGTCTGAAAGCATGTGAAAATATCACATTTAATAACATGTTTGTACTCCAAACACACTTCATGATGTCAGCCGAGTGTTTGAAATAAATCCTTCTGTGAGATGATGTGGCTTCTTACACAGAGTAAGGCACGCAACATATTTCATAGTATTCTAATGACGACTGTTATGTTCATTATTACATCCAACAACAGAACACCTCAATCGCTTAAGAGCCATTCTTGTCTACTGCTCTGGTATCGAAACAATGGCGGACTAATGACAGCTCACTCAGGGCTGGTCTAAGGTAAAACGCTAATGTCAATCAACAATCATGGGAGGGGCCTGTGTCTGTGTGACGTCACACAGACAGGCATCTGAGAATGGCTTGATATGAGAAAGGGAAAAATGGCATGTATGGTCACCCTATGTAAAAGTGAATTTTGCATCCGATGACCCCTTTAAATGTTTCTAAACATTGCAAAAATGTCTGAGTACATCCTGCAGATTTTGTAAATCCTCTGCAGCATCTGCACTCCCCAACCTCTGCCATTGGCTGTTTTAAAAATGCATAGATCATACTGAATACCTTTTTGCACAACGCTGTTTGCACAGTCTGTCCCACATCTGCACTTGGAGTTACACTCGCAGATGGGCACACCAGGCATCACTTTTACCTGTCTGCTGTCATTATATGCCCTCCGATGCTTCAACAGCCATGGACAGCAGCCGTCAACCAGCTGAGAGAAGCAATTATCACACTCACAGCCCACTATAACTGGATTCACATCCACTCCTTTCCCTAACTTATTCTCATAAATGTGAAGTTCTTAGGAGGCCCGTCCAGGCCGACCTCATTACAGACGAATATGTGGCCCTTCTGCTTGCAGGTCCGGTTCATGAGGTCTTCCCATTTCTGAAGCTTAATACGTTGCTTGGCCTTTTGGAGAAGGAAGGAGACAATAGGGGCACTTAAAGACTCTGAATCAAGCAGTTTGTTGGCCTGAAGCAGAGCCGCCTTCATGTCTTGTTGGAACTGGTGTAAGAGTATGAGGCATTTATGATTTTTGAGAGGCTCCCATGTGTTTTCTGACTCTGTGTAGCCTTTCCACTTGACCAGGAAGAACTCTCGACCCTGAACAGGGATATTTTAAAGGTTACAGTGATATGAATAATTTAAATTGGGAATATGATATGAGGGGAAACAGTTGCTACCACAATTGACTAGATCACATACAATACATAATTAATAGCTCACCTTGTGTTTTTTGTAGTTACACAGATACTCCACTTCATAGTCATTAAAGTTGTTCTTTGTCACACTCAGCTGCTTGCAAACAACTCTTTCTCCGTGGCACAGAGCCTGGAGGTCCACCCATGAAAGTTTACAAGACACCCTGCAATCTTAAACCATATGTAAGGGGCTCCATAATGTTTATTCCTAAACTACTGTAACCTTAAACACGATAGTGTCACTTGCTGTACTTACACGAGTAATGTTATTAACTATTTATTTGGGGCATGCACTATTTGCCATTTAAAGAAAGCAAAAGAAATCCTACATTTCAAATATTGCGCCATGGTCGCCTCGAGCAGGCTGGGTCAGTAGCCCCTCACTGCAGAACAAAGATCCAGGGGGCGGGGTTGGATCCACATCTAGGGGGTGGAGATGATAGGTTTAGGGGTGGAGATGGGGTGGGTTTAGGGATCAGGGGGTGGAGACGGGTAGGTTTAGGTAAATGTAAGGTGGGAGGAGTTGGGTTAGGGATAAGGTTAGGGTTAGATCCAACCACGCCCCCTGGATCTAGTGTTCTGCAGTGAGGACCATCTTGGCTGGGTGGACTCCCAATGCCGGAAAAACGCGATACGGCATTGACGTTGATGATTGGTCGAGCTGTAGTTAGGTATTCTATAGAAAAGAATACCTAACGCTTATTGGTCAATCCCACTGCATTGTGCGTAACGTGTTTAATAAGGTCGTCTAGTGTCAACAACTGAAAATCACTATTTTTTTGTTTTTGTATTATTTATTATTTTATTATTTATTTTATTTAAGATGACAATGTAATACAAAAACATTACAATTTTAATGAACAAGTCGTGAAGTTGTCTGCATAAAAATTAAATCGGCAAAGAAATCGCCAGGGTTGTGTCATATTTAATTTTTTCCCAGAGTAAATTCAGTATTGATTCTACCCTGGTTCCTCTTTAGATTTATAGGTTCAAATATAACTCTATAACATCCACAATTTAACCATGAAGACTACATTTTTTTTTTTTTTTTTTTACATAGTCTATCTGGGACCTAGTCTTTAGACTTAAGAATTGGGAATCGTAAATTATTGTGTACTTTTTCTAAAAATTTACTAAACTGTACATTTAAATAGTAAACGTAACAGTACACTTAAGGTACTAGATTAGAGATTACAAGTACTAAAATCTTGTTATGCTGTTAAGATTTACATTTCATTACACTGCACTTTTAAATACTTTAATTTTGTATCCTGGCCCCAGTGGAGTCACAGACATATAAAATGGAATAATGTCACAACTAATGTACTAAAGACTATACAAATATATAAATTTTTTCTCTCTTTTTCTTCTATACAACAGTAACATCACCATTGTTAACATGGTTAATTTCAGCACTGACAGTCATTTTTGGCCGGTCCACACTCATGGAGTCCTCAGGTGATGTAGTGTTTGCCACAGTTTGCAGTCTGTGCTGTAAGGGGAAGGGGAAGCGGTCCAGTGGTGCGTGTTCAATTTTACAGAGGCTGTCTTCACTGTCACTATTGTATCCGAGGTTAGAATGGCATGGATCGTCTTCTTGAGAGGAGAGCTGCACAGCAATTGGCAGCTCATCTTCTGTCTGAATTGCCTTATCACTGAGAGCTCTTATGACATGAATTTCTATTTCTTCACCCTCTTCATGACAGGGTTCAACTTTTCGGAATGTGTGATGTGCAAAGAGGCTGATGCAGAACATTTCCACAATTACAGAATAGTGGTACATTACTTAAAGAGACCACAGGAAAGAGAGACCAAATGAAAGAATGAAATTGGATGTTTACCAGATTCCAGATCCAAAAACTTTTGGGAAATCAATAATAATGTTTTATAAATCTTACATTGAGACCGAAACAGGTCAGAGAAGGGAGGAGTGCAGGGGATGACATTCAGTGTACCCATGGTCTCCAGAATCCCACTCTGTAGTCCACAAAGGACCAGGATGACAATGATGCAAATAAACTTGGCTCGAAGACCGTATCCAGGCAATGCCCTTTTTGTGGCTTTATAAAACAGCAAGTAGCCATAGAAAGACAGACACGTGGATATGGCGATGATGGCATTGACATACATGTTGAGATTAACTGAACTCACCTAAGAGAAACAAATTATGAAGGGCCAAATAATGCAGTTCAGAAAATAAACCAAAGATAATTTTTTTTCCTAAACCAGTGAAAACCCTGTCACACAGCCAATTCTAAAAATATCACTGGTCATGTCAATCACAATTTTTTTTATGTAAAATAATAGATTTTAAAATGTCATTTATTCCTGCAGAATTTTTCCTGATCTTTTCTCCAGTCATCAGTGTCACATGATCTTTCAAAAATCATTTAATACACTGATTTGGTGTATTAAACATTTTTGTATAATATTATTGTGTAAATCGTAAATAAAATATATCACAGTTTCCAGAAAATTTTAAGCAAAAAAATAAACAAACAGATGTTCCCTGTCGAAAGGGAACTCCCATTGCGTCGTGATATTTTATTGATGACTGCTAATGGGGGAAACTCCTGTTTACTCTGTTACTGAAGCCAGATTGGTTAACGTTTGTGTACTGCAAAAACCAATGGCGCTTGAGCACGCCAAAGGGGGGGAGCCGATTTGCTAATAAATCAGCCCAGACCGCCATTTCATCAGAATCCTCTCCTTCAGCAACGAGACCATCTCTTCGCTGACTCTACAAGAAGCTGAAGAAAAAGCTAGGAAGCTTACCTGCTCTACGCTGCTCTTCACCGCTCCCGCCGTCGAATCCACGACGCAGGGGTCCCTGCACGACGCAGACGAGCATGACGAGTGTGTCTGGGCGTCGCCCACACAGAGGCTGCACTCGCAGGGGCTTCGTGTCCTCACTGTGAGGACATGAACCTTGCTCGCCTTCGCTCGCGGATTGCCTTTTTTTCGTGAAGGCGATCCTCCCCGCTCCGTTCCCCAGACTCCTCGTAGGAAAAACCAGAGGAAGAGCGGAAGTTCTCTCTCGAGCACGAGCGGTGCTGCGTTGCCCACTGCCCGTGCACTCTGCTCTCCCCACAGCGCCTCACGCCGGTGTGCTTCAAACGGAAGGAGCAGCGCCCCTCATTGGATGCGAGTGGCCTGGTTTCCTTCGGCACATCTGAGGAGGAGATAGCCATCGACGAAACCATGTCTTTGACAGCATCTGATGCTGACGAGTGGGCGTGTTCCGGTGAAGAGCCCAAAGCCCCCCCTCCATCTCAGTCTGCGCGGCCCAGCGTGGACTCGGAGCTGATTCGTGTTCTCACACGCGCTGTGGAGGAACTAGGCCTGGCTTGGATGGCCCCGGAAGAGCCCCCCCCCCCCGGCCTGAACGAGTGGTTCCTGAAGGATCGCCGTCAGCCTTCCTGTCGACAGCGACCAGCTTCGTTCATGCCAGAGGTCCACGAGGAGCTCACTAAAACGCTGCATCATTTCCTAACCAAGCGCTCCAGCACAGCGACTGTTTCAAGCTGCCCCAAGCCAGCGTCCACTCAGCAGCCTGCAAAACCGGCGCAGCCTCAGCTCTCGCAAAAGCCAGAGCCGGGGCTTCCAAGGTGTTCTAGATCGGTGAAGAGGTATCACTTCTCCAAACGTCAGGGCCCCCACCCTCGTGTGCTAGACCCCTTGGCCTCAGAAGCCATCCTGATATGCGTGTGGAGAGGAAGAGGAGAGGGTTATCTCCTCGAAGACAGCTTGCAGTTATTCCCCACCCCTTCGAATGCCTCTGAGTGGTGGAGGTGTTGTAACAGGGCAAGTCCCGTCAATTCAGTGTGTGCCCCTAGCTACCACTGTGATAACGGACCCACATACAATAAAGAGCAAATTTCCTCTCACTACACTCACACATGTCAGTTCTTCCCCTGTTGGCGACAAACTGTCATAACTAAAGTCTCTCGTACATGTCTGTTCTCTCCCTTCAGGCAGCGAACAGTCATTACTAAAGGCAAAATTACTCACGAGGACCAGCTCCCCGCAAGACAAGCTGCCCTTGGTGAAAATGTCCACAAATATCAGTTCTCCCCCGCGGCCGGCGATATGTCATTAATAAAAATAAAACCTCTCGCCTCCCGGCTATCGGCTTGGAAAGCCATCCCAGGTGTGTCGAGTTGGGTTCTAGAGACCATAGAACGAGGCTACTCACTCCACTTCCCTCGCAGGCCACCTGCATTCAGCGGCGTGGTGCAGACCTTTGTGCAGTAAAACGAATCTCACGTTCTCCGAGGCGAAATACGCACAATGCTTGCAAAGGGTGCCGTGGAAACGGTCCCCTTAGCAGACAGCGAGTCAGGCTTTTACAGCCACTACTTCCTAGTTCCCAAAAAAGATGGTGGGCTCAGACCGATTCTCGATCTTAGACTTCTAAATCGAGCACTCATGCGATGGCCGTTCAGAATGTTAACTTTAAAGCACATCCTCGCGCAAATTCGGCCAGAGGACTGGCTCCTGTCTGTGGATCTGAAAAATTATTACTTTCACATCCAAATAGCGCCCCATCACAGACCGTTCTTGAGATTCGCATTCGAGGGGATGGCCTATCAGTATACAGTCCTCCTGTTTGGACTTTGCGTCCCCTCAAGGCCTTTCAGAGGATGCTCGGCCTCATGGCCGCTGCCTCCTCAGTCATTCCTCTAGGCCTGCTGCATATGAGGCCCCTCCAATATTGGCTAAAAGCTCGCGTTCCATCCTATGCCTGGCGCCTGGGCCACGCTCACGTCAAGGTAACCCACCGCTGCTTCAAAGCTATGGCCCCTTGGACAACTTCTCGCCTGTTTCAGTCAGGCGTTCAATTGGGGACGACCTCCAGGAGGAAGATGGTCACGACATACGCTTTCATCTCGGGCTGGGGTGCTCTGCACGAGGGAAATCCGGCGTACGGCTCCTGGATGACCCTTGAGCGAAGCCTGTATCAACTGCCTCGAAATGATGGCTGTTTGTCTGGCCCTGAAGACCTTCCTGGCAGCCTTAAGAGGGCATCATGTCCTGGTCCATGTCCTGGAATGGAGGCCATATCCTCAGACGGTTCAATTGATCTGGTCAGTTTTTGGCCAGGCAGAAGTCGACCTCTTCGCCTCCGAAGACAACTGTCACTGCCTAATTTATTTCTTGAAGCAGCCGGATGCTCTGGCCCACGACTGGACCAGCACCCGCCTGTACACATTCCCACCGATCGCCCTGCTATCCGAGGTTATCAGGCGGATCAGAGAAACAAAGTGCTCTCTCCTTCTCGTGACCCCCCTCTGGAGGAACCAAGTTTGGTTCCCAGAGATGATCCAGCTGCTGGCTGCAGCACCGTGGCCAATTCCACTAAGGAGAGATCTTATCTCTCAAGCGCAGGGCAAGATTTGGCATCCCCAGCCGGAACTGTGGAGACTTCATGTCTGGCCGCTCGACGGGAGGTTGATCGACTCCCAACTGGAGTCTCCAATACAATTTTAGAGGCTAGAGCTCCGTCCACACAGCGTCTCTATGCCCTTAAGTGGTCAGTCTTCAGCGACTAGTGTTCAGCACATAATCAGGATCCGATTTCATGTGACGTGTCCCACGTGCTTATTTCTCTACAAGAGTTGCTGGATAAGGGGCACACCCCTTCCACGCTTAAGGTCTATGTGGCAGCTATCGTGGCGAATCATTCTCACAAGGTGGGCCAGACTATTGGCAGACATGAGTTGGTTGTTAAATTTCTTAGAGGCACTCGGCGGTTGAATCCTCCTCGCCCTAAGACTGTACCGACCTGGGACTTATCTATAATCCTCGGGGCTCTCAAGGGCCCTCCCTTTGAGCCGCTTCAAACAGCTGGCTTAAGGGTCATGACACTCAAAACCACTCTGCTTTTGGCCCTAGCGTCTGTCGAGTGGGTGACTTGCAAGCCCTATCTGTCAGTGCTTCCCGTCTTGAGTTCGGACCCAGCGACTGTAAGGGTATTCTGCGGCCACGCAGTGGCTATGTACCGAAGGTGCTCACAACTCCGTTCAGAGCCCAGGTTATCTCCCTTCTAGCACTCCCCGCATCGGACAGTGAGCAGGGTCCCAACTTGCTATGCCCAGTCCAGGCAATGCGAGTGTACTTTGAGTGTTCTAAGTCTTTTAGACAGTCTGAACATATCTTTGTGTGCTTTGGAGGCCGCTCTAAAGGGCTGCCGGTCACAAAGCAAAGGCTATCCCATTGGATAGTAGAGGCTATCGCCCTGGCCTATACCTCAGTGGGCGTACAGTGCCCTATAGGTGTGAAGGCCCACTCCCCGAGAGGAATGGCCTCCTCCTGGACGTGGTCCGACGGAATCTCTATTGGGGAGATTTGTGCGGCCGCCAGATGGTTGTCGCCGTCGACCTTTATCAGATTCTACAGTTTGGACGTCCCTGCCCTTTAGGAACGGGTGCTATCTGCTTATTGCTACTTTTCTCCCTTCGTGCGGACAAGGCTTATGACAAGCAGACCCCAGATACTTCTCGAGTCTCTTTTATAGCTTGGCCTCACGAGGCCCACTCTGAGTGTGCCTAAGCTGAGCTCACGGAGCAGGCTTAGTTCTGCTTCTGCTTATAGACTACTGGATGCGCTCCGATTACTCACGTAAACTTGGTTCCCTGAGATAAGGGAACGAGCGTTGCGTAACTGGCCGTGCTATAGCTGCACACGAATCAATGGCTGTCGCTTCAGTCATTGATTCTGATGAAATGACGCTCTGGGCCGACTTATATAGCAAGTCGCCACTCAAGCTCCATTGGTTTGTGCAGTACTCAAACGTTAACCATTCTGGCTTCAGTAACAGAGTAAACAGGTGCAATAAAATACGACGACGCAACGCTCGTTCCCTTATCTCAGGGAACCAAGGTTACGTGAGTAACAGGAGCATTTTACTGTATTTTTGATCAAATAAATGCAGACCTGTAGTGTACTCCAAATAAATGTAATGCTTAAGCACCTTATGAATGGAACTAAGTATTCAAGAAATATTTTGTGATCTTAAAGAAGAGATAAATTAATTTTAGTTGAATCAAAACTTCTCACTTTATAGATCTATCATAAAAATATTGCACTAATAGTAAGCATAGAACAATAGTGTATTGTGCTCACATCCCCATAGTCGTATTGCTCATCAGTCCAGAGGACAAGAGCGAGGAAGAACAGGACTGTTCTGACCACAGAGAGCTGAAGAACAGCAGCCATCATCCAGCCCACGCTGGTCCTAATGGAATACAAAAGCTAAGATTTCACTGTTATAATGAAACACACCAATTATTATAAATTTACTTCAACTTAAACATTTATGCAGGTGTTTGTGAAGTACTTGTTGATGTTGAAGAGAGGAAGACAGCAGCAGCAACAACAGGGGAAGGGGTTTGGAGACACCTGCTCCCCTGCTAAAATCTCCAGCATGCGAGTCTTTCCACCAAAGAAGTCTTTGATAAGACCCATGAACTTCAGGAGCGTAATGGAGTGATAACTGCCAAGAAATACAAAACAATGCATACAGATATGACTGACCATTCGGATCACTATTGTGCAATTTGATTACAACAGTGGAAGTCAAAAGTCACTTACAGAGATGCAATGAAGTTGCACAGAGATGAGGAGCGTGGAACTTATAGCGCAATGATAGACGTCATCCCGAAAACCTGTCAAAGAAACAAAATGTCACCAAAGGATAACTAAAATAATGAAATGAATGAATTGAATGAGAAGGAACTGCTTTACTGGATATATTCCCAGGATCCACAGGCTGAGACGTCTACGCCGCTGAGAGGGGACATGACGCAGAAAGAAGCCAATCTCCTCCATGAAGAGGGCAAGAAGAAGCACGGCAAACACAGCAGGAATGAGGAACAGCCAGAGATCATTCTTGATCACTATAAGCAGAAGAAACAAAACTCTTTAAAATAAAGCTTCAGGGGCGTTTGCAGCAATGCAATATAAGGTTTCCAAAATAATTTTTCAATGAACAGTTCTTACTAGAATTATTTTTAGAGGAATATTTTAATAATCTAAAGAACCTATTTCCACTACAATAAAACTTTAAGAACAATGGAAAGGTTCCATGGATGTTAAAAGTTATTCGTGGAGCCATCAGTGCCAATATAGAACCTAAAAAGGGCTCAGACAGACATCATTTCCCAACCTCGTTCCAATTCATGTATCTAAAATAAGACATCTGGTCAATCTGGCCACATTTTAGGCATAGGGGGCGGGGGCTAAATAACACCTAGGGCATCAGCAGGGGATGGCAGGGAGTGATCCCTGCCATCGCTCCGCCACCAGGAGATGTACTGGGGTTAAAGGAGCGAAACATCCATGACTGCTGGTCCACAGCTGATGATCCGTTTATGCCCAGAGAGGTGCTCAGAGGAGCACACCTGCACAAAAGGCACCGGTGGAGGTGCGTCAGGCAGCAATGCCCAGCAGGCCGACCATCAGCCTGTATTTCTATAAATAGGCCATGGGGTAATAATCCTGAAAACAAGTGAAAATTAAGGTAAAAGTTTGTAAAATGGGGAAACAATGCTAGCTGACTCAAATAGCTTGTGGATATTGTTGAATGATGAGCAGTTTCATCTGTTTCACTGCATATATACATTTTACATATAATCATCCATGTTTTGCAACATACTGTCATTCCTGTCATTATCCAGGGAAAATTACTTTCAGCATTGTAAGACAGACTCCATAAGCAGCACACAGCAGACATTATTCGGCTTGATTCATCTGCACCTTTCATCACGGTGTGTTAAATCTCTTACCTTTAAAGAACTCAGATGACAGAGGAATCCCACCCCCCATGAATGTGCAGTTGTCTGCTTTCCCCATTGTTCAGAGAAATCAGAAAAACACGAAACACAAGAATTTCGATTAGGAGCGCTTAGATGTCAAGATCAAAATAAGTTAATACCCACGTATCTGTTATCAGTTCAGGTGCAAAACCCAGTTGCTTAGATAAATAGGATAAATAGGCAATTGTGTATAAAGAGTTTTGACAAATCTATACCAAGGTGGCTTCCTATTGCCCATGTCCTTCTAAGCTCACTTATTAATGATTGACTTAAACACAGGTAGGGTGACAGGTAGAGGGCCAAGTCCATCTTCCCACAGGTCTGTACTATCTAGACAACCTCTTCTTTTATGCTTGGAATAAAGTACATGGGAAATGTGTAAGCATTTCTAATACAGTTATTTATAAAAAAAAAAAACTACTTGAAGGAACGATAAAATATGTAGCAAACCATTATCTGCCAATAAAAAGTGATTTTGCAATTTTATAATTTACCAGTTATTGTTTAATGTTATTTGACAGGGCGGTTCTAGGGTGAGTGGATATCCAGGGCTTAGCCCCAAGACATTAATGTGTCAGAATACACTTCAAATAAAATAAACGCTACATTGGCTAAGTGGCTTAAGGTTTTTTAAGAGGCATGTATAGTATAATTAGTTATAATTTGTAGCCCTACTTACAAACTGCATAAATAATATTATAAGATGAATGTTTTAAATATAAAATTTAGCAGAAATAAGAAATGCTAGAAAAAAACAAATAGAATACCTTTAAAATGAGACTAAAATTGCCAGGCAGCAAGCTTCTGTCTTAATGACTGATTCGTTGAGTCATCTATTCAATAGATGCGTTCAAAACAGCTGATTCAGGAAGGAAGAAAGTGGAAACCTTTACTTTTTTTGGAATGGATCGTGAATGGCTGATTAAAGAACTCATTAAAAAGTTAATTTAGTTACGAAACACCGCTGTATGCGAAATGCTAACCAGTGCCTTCAAATAATGGCACTAAATTCGTGCGTGTGTCCTAGAAAGTCTGCGTAAGGCCTTAAAAATCGATATTTGTTGCTGAAGCCCTACAGTAACAATCTAATTTTGACAGATGGTGACATGGGTATTATGAATTTATATAGTAGGCCTATGGTAGCCTACAGATACCTGAAGCAGCTGCATTTTTCTGTTTAAGCGCTGGTTTTAAAGAAAGGATTGTAATGCTCATGAAAACACCATCTTGATGCGCACAAGACATGGAAATAAAAACATTCGGAGCTGCAGCCCCCTTAGCCATCCCTAGCTGGGTACACATTTCTATATATTTTTTAACAATTTTACTGGAAAATAACTACTAATTAACATGATGCATACTTAAAGGCTGATATAGTTTGCGTCATACTTTGAATTAAAGTCAGAAAAGGAGTCTGACACAAATAAAAACCATAAAAATAAACAAAATACCGGCTTTAACTTTAAGTGCGCTGAACTTTTAGTAGTAATATTTTGAATAATAAGTATATATATATGTATGTGTGTGTGTGTGTAAAATACAAAAGATTAAAAAAAAAGAAAGTTTTATCGAGATGCGACTTGTAGTGTGGGATTTTTATATTGAAATCAGTGATTGGAGGACGGGTTGGAGACATATCCGGAAGTCGGGCGACAGAAGGCACAATGCCTTAAAATTGAGCATTTCCGAATAATAACTTACATCTGATAAATAAGCACATGCTAGTAATTTACGCAAAATGTAACGCTGCAATTTTAGAAGTGAAACGTTTTTGCACAGTAGCCTCAACACAATTTAGGCTACTGAACAGTTTTCTTCAGTAACGGGTACATTAACGTGACATCACATTTGATCACTATATCTCCGATATCATGAATCTTAAATCACGAATTGCTTTGAACCGTCTTAAACAGGGCTGTGGCGAGATCGACAAAAACCCCAATGGAGCAGCAGAGGGAGTCAGATGCAGCAGATGCGATTCCGCCGTCCCTCTCTTTTCCAGGTGTTCCGCATGATTCAAGCAGGGGAGGAGGTTCCTGGACTCCAAAGGCTGGACATCAAACCTTGTCATGAGCAGCCCATGGTTTATCAAATGCCCAGAAAGCCAAAACCATGGGGAAAATGATTGCTTCCTAATTAATGTGGACTGATTTACAACACATTTTGCTTGTATGCAAAAGTCACAAATTAAGCACTTTTTTGCAGTATATGATTTTAATACTTAGCAAAAGAGGGATGCTGAATTTAAAATAAAGCATGCAACAAAAAAACTGCCTAACTTTCTCATGGTTTTGCATCAAAAGCTGCCTGAAGATGGAATTTGCAGCTCAACAGCTTTGGCCCGTTAAGACAAACCCAATGCCTCTCATGACTGTCAAGTGGTTCCTCATGGTCTCATGTGCTTGTGAAAGGGAAATGCAAAAGGTTAACACACATCCTGCTTCAGAACTTATTAGAGGAAGTGAATTTCACTCACAACTGGTCAACTAGCAGTCAAATGTACAGATCAGAAATTAGATAACAACCAAGCATACCTGATGGCTGTATGGTTTTTTTTTTAACTACAGAATGAATGGATCAGAATAGCTTGCTCATGTTTGAATAAAATACCTTGGATACGTTTAGTCACTGGCAAGTCAGAACTCAGTGGACTGCTTTATACATACAGCCTTTGATAAGTACTTTATTTTTCATTCACAAAAATAATTTTGTTTTGATGGTCAATATAAAAGCTGAAAATTCAAGGTATAGAAGTTCCCTGAATAAAAAGACATTCAAAAGTCAAAGTCCAAAATGATGGACCAAAGGCAAGTGCAGCACAACAGCAGGAATCAGGCAGTATGTACATTTGTGTGTCCAGCAGGGTCATTTTAAAAAAAAAAACGGTCACCCCTGGATTGGTCAAAACTCCTCTGGTTCTCCCACCTCATCCTCTGGAATTACAAAACCTTCCTGTTGAAAGACAGAAAACCACAGAACTCAGCAGGCTGAAGACAGTTTAGTATGAGACTTAATTTAAACACTGCGATATACACTTACATCTGTGGCGTACAGAATATCCACAATCCTTTGCAGTGTAGGATCACCCTCACCCTCTTTCTCTTGGCAGATGAGCTCGATGTTTCTCAGTTTGCCAAAGTAGAAATCCCTTTCCTTTTCCATGTCAGCAATAGTGGCCTTCAGGTCATTTATCTGCCCAGATGAGCATAAAAAAAAAAAAAATAAATAAAAAAACTTCCAACAAATGTTATAACACAATAATGATAGCAACAACAATAACTACTAACTATCATTATTATTAAAATATATTAATAAAAATATTATTTATGGAAATATAAAAAATATATAGATGATTTTATATAATATGAATATAGTTTGTTTTTTAAACTACGCAAAAAATAACCAACTGTAGCCTGTTTTTGGTAAGCTGATTTTTTTTTTTAAGTTTCAAATTAAAGCATCTGAACACAGTGAAAATTATGCTACAGTAAATGCAGTTATCCTTTTCATTTACTGTTTTTTGTAAAGTCTTACCATCTGAGTAAGTGCTCCCTTCTCTTCATCACCGCCGCCTGATCCTGTGCCTCGTGTTGCAGCTGGTGCTGTTTTTGGAGCAGATTTAGGTGCGGAGGCTGAACGCTGTGGAGCTTAACATCAAGAACACATCCATCACCTTGTTATACATACTCATCAACCTGCATTGAGAAAAAGGGTCAATTCTAGCCTCAAATTGACTAACTGAATAAACTATTAAATGGTTTTATTTCATATATTGAAGCCAAAATTAAAAAAATAAACGCAAAGAAAAATTCAAGCTGTTTTAGAATAATTCCACCAACAAGTGCCACAGACCCAAAAGAGAACTGCATGACTTGTTCTTTTAAAATATGCAGTACTTGGAAATGTAGGAATCACCGTAATGGGAGGAAAAATACCCAGAGGTGAAGCAACCTTGTAAACAATGTGCTTGAACTAAAACTTGCAGTTCTCAATATCTTACCAACAGGGGCCATTGGCTTGAATGCAGGTGTGATGCCTGTGTCTGAAGTGAACAGAAATCCATGCACAGGCATTGTAAGGCTCCAGTCATTCTCACAAATGTAAAAACAGCTAAAGCATGTAGGACTGGCCCACTGGTGCATGACTGGGTCACACCCACATTTTGGCCTCGTAATCCATAACAGCTGCAGCTGTCATGCACCTGTTAGCATTAGGACAGCTAGCTTCCGATAATAATGCTAGTCTCTACATGAACTAGGAATTTAGGAACCAAAAAAACAAAACATGTTGATAATTATTTTTTTTAAATGATAAATCATTCATTATGAATGTTAGATGGACATTTATGTATGTTATTTTAACCATTAGGATACGCCTAAAAAGGCTGAAATGGTACTGAGAACTTCCTGTTTGGACTTTCTCCATACCTGAGCTGGGTTTCTTTGGTTTGTTAGCCGTAGCTGCTGCTGGACTCTGATTGGTGGGCATTTCTTGTCCCTGTCGAGCTGCCACTGGATCATATTCTTTCCCATCATAATTTGCATCAAAAAACTTCTTAAACCATTGCACAAACTCAAAGTTATCCTGGAACTTGCCCTTCACAAGCTTGTCAACAGGAATAATCTGCACAGAGACGTAAAACGTAACAAATTAGTAACACTAAACATATTATACATTATGAATATATTTTGTGTAGCAAAATGGAAAGCATGATTTATGTGCTAATGCATTTAACTGGTTGACATACTTTGCTAACTCCCATCTTTTTGAAGCTGGCTTGAAGGAGTTTGAAGTTATGGATGTATTCGTGCTCAAGTTTGCCTTGGAATTTGACTTTCTTCAGTGGAATACATGATGGGAACAGCATGTCCATGAATTGACAGTAAGCAGCACCTTAAAACACGTTATTAAAGACATGGTCAGTAAATAATATAAAATATTTCAGAATTAAAAGAGAAAAAGGCCATGCAGGTCCCAACCCAAACAAACACCCCCCTTCACCGTACTATTTTTGTCCATTCCCTCACTAACTGCTGACTCAGACATCGACAAATTCAGCATGCAAATGGCAGCCACTCTATGACCCACTAATATTATATGTAATCTTTATGGTCAAAATGCAAACTAGGCTTTATGTTTATCTCAAACTCTCAAGTCGGGTGTGTGAAGTGACAGTTGGTCACTGACCTGAGCACAGTTGCTCGATCTTGGCATGGCTCATCTGTAAAGACTCGTTTATCCATGTGAGCATGTCATGGCGGCTGAGGTTTTCACTTGTCACTGAAGTCGAGTACACGTTCACGGCCATGGCTGGGACAAAACCGATGATTTGAAGCTGATGGAGACACTTTTCCGCTGAAGCTGCTGGACAGACAGGTTGTGGGAAAAGAGTTAAAGCCTAATTTCCTTAAACACACATTCACACCCTTCAGCCCAGCTACATCATCTTTACTTCCTACTTTAATGTCACTTCAGTGTCGCTGTATATTTACGTGTTTTAAGGTCTAAATCAAGTACATTACTTACGGGATAAAAATCTAATCTTTATTTTAAAACGTTTGCCTCTGGTTAACTTTTTCGCATTCAGTCAAAGTTTTCAACTAACGTTAATCTGTCAGATTGTTTTATAGGGTAATCATACAAAGAGTTTGCTACGTTTTAACCGTTGTCTTTAACTGCTGAACATTTAAATCATAACATTAATGACATTTATCGTCCAAATGACCAAAACTATCAATAAAGTATTGATTTTCTGTAAAGCAAAGTATTTATGTTGTGCGTGTCACAGATCAAATCAACACCTTTATCTTACATTTGGTTCTGGATGTGAGTGAACCGGGCTGCAGTTTCACCGGCGTGTCGTTCGTAACGTGCCGCTTCTGCAGCAGACTGAGACTCAGACTGAAACCACAGCAGACGCTTACTAACTAATCACAGATGTCAAAATAAAAGTCAGCATTCGCCTATACTAATTTCGCTAACTACTTCAAATTGTCAAAATAAAGGTAATAATCACCAACAAAAAAAGTCAGCATTAAACGCATAAAACAAAAACTAAAGTTTAAAGAAATCAAAAGTTTTGTTAAATGTAATAGTAATGCAAATATAAAAAATACGTTATGTTATGTAAGCTGTATTTTACTGATCTAAATTAATCACACATTTTCCATTTGCTATTGGTTATGTTTCTATCATTGAGTTACCTATTCTATTACCTTATCTCATCTATTAAATATTATTTTTACTGAACTAAATTTTAATCTAAGAGTAATCCATCTCATGCTTAGCACATTACTAAACCAGCAATAAAAAAAACAAAAAGAGTTTTAAGTCGAAGCAAGCAGAAATCTGATGCATTGGTCTGAAGAATGTTTTGTTTTGTGGGTTGATAAAACACTTACAATAGCATATTAATTTTAAAAAGACAGAAAAAACAAGGTTGGTGCAATTTATTTTTCTTTACTGATGTTAGTACAAGCATGGAGTATTAAAGCTAGGTAAGCAGACTATATCAAATATTGAAAGATTAAAACATAACCAGTCTTGTCAATCATCAGTTCAGGAAAAACATTCTAGATCTACATACATTATTAGCATATCATTTAGCACCAAACACATCAAGATTTCGAATGAAAAAAAAAAAAGAGGTATTAAGGGCAATTTCAAGGGTACAAATATATAGTATATTCTGTTCACAAAGAATTGAATAAAAATAATCAAGTGTGACATTGAAGATCACGGTCCTATGAGGCCTGCTGGTGTTGAAAAGACCTGAGGAAGTTATTCTTTATAACAATACTGCACCTCCAAATTACACATGGACCATCATTGTACAAGAATCACATGTAACACAGCACCAACACAGTTCTTAATTTCTAAAGCTTTGCTACAAGACATAAGACATCCAAAAGGCATCAAAACATGTAATCCAGTTAATGATATTTCACCAAAGCACACATACACCTTAAGATGGCCCATGCCTCACTAAAACTGGTTTAATTAAGCTTAGTTTGAGGAAGCTGCTAAAGTTTTAGAAAACTACCAAAAGCTGAAGATAAACTTTGATTTGGGTGACCATATAACCTCTTTTCTCCCCAGACATGTCCTGGATGGGATTTCTAAATTACCTGAAATGGATTTGTTTTCCTATGGTCTTTATACTTGAAGGTAATGACTGAAAAGAAATCTGACCAACAGCATGCAGGTATAGTACATAATCGATTGATAGAAATCCATGTCAGAATGTGTCATGTGGAGGATGTATGGAGGATGTATGGCCACACTAGCTTTGACCTGTGACAGTCCGAACCACATATCACCATGATCCGCATAATGCTAAAAAAAACAAAGACATGCTAAACAACTACAAAGAAAACGCATAGTATTTATACACACATTCTGAAGCACCTAATTTCACACTGACAGTGGACCACAATTGATAACGAGACATTTCAAAGGTAAGATTAGACAAAGTAGCCAAAATTATTCCCTTTAAAGTAGTCTGAAGTCATGCCAATTACAATCAGTTCACAATTTTTTTCTACATAAAAAAAATAGCCTATCAGTTTGTAGGCACTTATTCAGTTTAAGCCCTTGATCACATTGCAGCATGTTCTAACAAAAGGCTTCAGTTAACTCTCACTTATATATTTTAGTATGCTAAATCCTCACCAAAAACAACACAAGTTAATGCTGCAGTGACCACAGTTTCAGCCAAGTTAAAAATCGGAAGTGCGTACAGGTAACAAATGGGGAAAAATGCAAAAAAATTACTTAATCCTAAGGGTTGATGATCTGTTTCTTGTAAAATGATGATAGTGTGGACTAAAATGCTAGCTCAAATTAATTAAAAATGATCAAGATTACAATTTGAAAAAAAAGGTAAAGCTTTGGAAGGCTACTGTCAACTCAAATCTATCATCAGCCCAAGGCTTTGAGTAAAATTTAATGGCACAGACAACATTTGTACATGGAGCACTACACGATTGCATGTATTCCTATAAACAATACGCAGTTTAATTGAAACCCAAGTCATCTACGGTGTATATTAACATTAATTTCAGTTAAATTTCATTTCAGCTCCTAAATAAGAAAACATTTAAATGTTGACTTAATACAGTTGTCATGATGCCAAACATACTGTATTGTAAAACAGCACCGTTGAATGATAACATTACCATCATTTCAAAAATTCTGAAATGCAATATTTAACAACAGGACGTTTATCCCGTTTAACACGGAAAAGATTTAATGTAAAAATGTGAGATAAAAAGCTGACATAAGTGTAAAACTGATAAACTAAACCAAGCTAATATTAACTTATTAAATTATAAATAGGCATAAAGCGGCATTCCTCCAGAAAATGAACAAATCACAGAATGGCACTGAGGTAGTGGGTGGAGTATCATGTGGCTCTCTCCAGCATTAAAATCATTTAAAAGTTAAAAATGACAGTACTTAAGATGTTCAAAATCCAATCTAAAAGTGGCTGTGCATTCCAAGGATAAATCATCAGGATAACATGCTTTCTGAACTTAAGAACAAATGCAACATTAAAATTTGATAATATTCTGTGAGGTCAGAATCTGCAGGAAAAAAAACAAAAAAAACAAATTCATTTATCTGAGAGACTTAATTTGGACCTCCAGTGCCAGTGCTGCCTGGACCAGACATTGGCTTTACTCGCAAGCAAAGTAATCCTTCAGAGGGGCAAAGAGGTGTCGGATCACGGGAACGCTCCAGGACCGCCCAAGCAACTTCTGCCTCTGTCCTCGCCCCATATTATTCACATCTGTGTAATGCTTTGGAAACCCAAATATTCTGAGTGCAGAAAAATAAATGTCAGTAATTTTGTTTAGAGCCACATTATGCCACTTTTTAAACAAACCCACTGACTTACTGTATGCAAACCTAATAAGGCAAAACTCTGAGTAAAATTCAGTTAATATAAATATATCTGACCTCTCCATTTCAGTGCACCAAAGATAGTCCTCTTTTCCATTCATGGTGACTGGCAGAGGCCCCATCTTCCCTTGTTTGATGGAGTTGGACTTGGTGGTGATAGTGCGAACTTTGTTGAACTGATGATACAGTAAAAAAAAGAAAATTGTTAAATCAGTTTTGCTAAAGGAAGAAATAAGATGTAATTGTATTTGACATTCTACCATAGTTGAGCCTAGATTCCGGGCACTAAAATGTATATTTTCTAGGACTGCTGCAAACTAAAACTACAAATGAAATGAATTTCATACATGAAATATCAACTTTTCTGTCAGAAGGTACAATAAACCTGTTTACCATTGCAGTTCGTCCGACCTCCAGGCAGTCCTGCAGTTCTACTTTATCAGTGGGTGAAGTCGCAAGTGGTCTATAAACACAAATTCACATTAATGTGCATACATCTATTACTGAACATGCATACATGTCCATGATGTTACACTTTATGTTTACAGATATGTGTGATATTGTTTATGTGTCCCTGCATTTATACCGGTTCATTCCAGGTAAATTTCCCCAGAAGTAGCGAGCCCTGTGGGCTGGGCTTACTTTCACAGCATCAATCAAGACAGGATTACACTGGAAACAGATAAATGCACGATAATTCATAGCCATCTACAACGACAACAATAACATGCTCATGTGAGTAAGATGGGAACACCTTTGGTAAACAGCATGTATAAAGGTGCTTTCACATTTAGCATTGTTTGGCCATTTTTGGCTGGTGAAATCCAGTCTTTTTAACAGGAGTCCATGTAATTGGGAATTGGGATCTTGTGAGGGCAAAAGATTTTCCTATTTGACAATGTGTAATAATAACAATAATAAGTGACTTCTGTTCTGTGTGAGATGTGCTAATTTTTGCAACATTTCTGCTGATGTGACAGCACCTCTAGCCTGGTGGGAAAAATAAAGAGAAAGTCTTTTTACCTCCAGGAAACGACAGATATCAGCCTTGTCGTGGGCACTCATGGCTACAACATTCTCAAAGAGCCAGAAAAAGGGGCGATCGTCATCCTCTCTCGGCCTCATCATGGTTAACATACGGTAATATTCAAAGAACAGTCGACCAGTGCCTTCTGAAAGAACATGAGAAGTAATAATATAGAACGCTGGAATATTACTTTTTAAAACTGAGTTACATAAATCTCTTGTAATACTAAAGACCATGCTCAGATCTACCTAAATCTTCACAATTCTATTGAATAGGTAGCATAAAGTATAAGAAAATTATAAATATCTTACCAAAAAGACCTTTTCTGGCTGGATTCACCATGGACAGGTCATTACATGGACTTCCACCAATCAAGAGGTCAAATGGCCCCCACTCGGCCAGCTACAAAATGGTGTGACAAAAGGGAAGTTTAAAAATGTTCTTTCCACAGTGACTTGCCCTGGTTCCCTGTTGAAAAAAACAGCATATACTGGTTAGGTATGTTCTGAAGCATGGCTGCTCCTGCAGAGGACCAGCTTAAGACCAGCTCATGACCAGCTAAGGACCAGCTTAAACCAGCAGCCATGCTTCAAAACATACCTAACCAGGATATGCTGTTTTTTTTCAACAGGGTTCTTATAGATATGAGGAAGAATGTTTAGCCATTAAATCTAGATAACTGTTAAAATCTGTATACTACTTGAAGAATGTCTGTGAAGTATATTAATATTTCTTGCAAAAAAGCTCTATACGTACATGTTTCCGTGTGATGGTGCGCACATCTTTCACATATTCAATCTGGCCCTCATGTTTGATCATCCCAACAGCAATGGAGTCTTCACAGATCTCAGAGGCGATGTAGCGCTCCAACTTAAAGCCCAAGTCTTTTAAGACTACATAGCCTACAAAAAAAATAAAAATCACCCTGGTATAATTAACTGCTATTGCACAAACTGCAAGATAAATGACGACAAAAATAATAAATGCCATTGTTTCAGTATTTCCTTTGATTTAAGTGAATAGTTCTGCCAAAAATTTAAATTATCTTATTATTTACTCCCCCTTATCTTGTTCCACACCTGTCTGACTTACTTTCTTTTGGGGAACACAAAAATTAATTATTGAAAAAACAAATGAGCATACCTGTTGCAATCCCATCAAACAGGGAGAGGACTCTGATTGGACGACGCTTATGAGCTGGAATAGAAGGATACACTCGGTGTGGCTCCTAAAATAAGGACAAAAACAATGTTCTTCATATTAAAACATAATTCTGGTTTTTCCATACTTGCGTAATCAGCATCTTATGATTTTTTGGAGCATTATGTGACAGATAACTGGAGTAATGGCTGATGAAAATACAGCTTTGACAAACGTATTCAAACCGCATACATTCAATATTCAAACAGAAACATATTCAAACATAAAATGGTTATTTAAAAATGTAATAGCATTATTTAACAATAATAATGTTTTTACTGTATTTATAAGTAAATTAATGCAGCCTTGATCAGCAGAAGAGACTTCTTTAATAAATAAAAAAAAAAAAGTCCTATTAAACCCAAACTTTTAAATGGTAGCGTATTTTTCTGAATATGACCAGGTACATATCTAACACAAGGAGTATAAGAATGACACTCACAAATTCAAAGGCACTGTTATTGCCAAAATACTCCTGGACACGAACACTCCAGTCAGGCCTGAGCTTCAGCACGCCACAGCACTTAGAGGGCAGGCAAATGTAACAGCTCCATGGGTCAACCTCCTTCAGCTTATCAAACGTCCCTGGTCCCGCCAGCATATTCAAACAGTCTTTACAGAAACACCTAAACAGTGGGGGGGAAAAAAGAAAGACTGTAAAACAACCTGTTATGATGGTTAACATCACATTAAGGTTTAAGTTTGCATAAGTTGGAGTTCAAACCTGCAGCAGTTGGCATTTCCACAGAGAATGACCTCTTGTCCGGCGCAGCACACAGTGCAGTATGACTGATAGCCATCAGCATCATACCTGTACAGTGTTTCTGTAAAGTTCGCCTACACAAATACAAAACATGCACATAAAAAAAAAAAGACGACACTGGGCACCAAATAGGAAGTAGCATATTAATTTTATGATTTTGCACAAAACAGATAAGACAAGAATCGATTCACACCTTGCACTTAAAACAAAGGCTTCCCTCAAAAAGAGGATGGAAAATTTCAATGTTGGCAGTTCCACAGGACAGGCAGAAATCTGAGGAAAGAGAATAATTACCTTGTAATGAATTAAAATACATGACTGAGCAATGAGAATGTCCTTAAGGCAAAAATAAGTTGCTAAAAATAAAATGATCTAAAAAGGTGTGATTTCATGGTGACAGCTGTGAAAATAGTAAACATTTTATCTTTTTTTTTTTTTTCAATTTCAGCATTGCTTGAAATCATTTTTTTTTTATATTTTTATTATGCAAGTAAAGAATGTGACAATGTTTACATGTACCAAATACAGAACCCCATAGATCAAACATATAAGAGAAGAAAAAACAAAACAAAACACTAAGTAAAGGTGACAATATTTACATGTGCCAAAATGCAGAAACACAGACAAATAAACAAATATACTGATGGCCAGCATGACAAGTCCGTTCTGATGAACTCCTGTATTTGCATTCATATGTCTGTGAGCATACGTGTGTGTGTGTGTGTGTGTGCGCGTGCATGTGTCTGTCATTGTGTCTAGGGTTGGGGAAGGAAGCATACAACTGAAATAGCATCATAATAGATTGATAACAGATAAGTAGTGTAAAAAATAAATAAATAAAGAATAATAATAATAATAATAATAATAAAGACGACAAATGTTATTAGCAACAATAATAGCCATAATAATATTAATCATAGTGATAATAATAATGATTTCATCAAAACTGGGAGAGGGTGGAGGACAATGAAGAGGGCAAGTAAAAATAATATTAATAATATTAGTTGTGAATTATAAATTGATGCTTAATAATTGGCCCGTGGCATCTAGCCCATGCCACGGGCCAGGGAATGATGCTGCTGGGCAACCCCCCCCCCCCCCCCTTCTCCACAAACATCAGCCATCTTTGGCCACTACCTACATGCCACACTTATATATTTATGTTTTTAATGTGTAGATGTGTATATGTCTCAGCTAGTTTGTGATGCATTAAAAAAGTGAGACATGTAGTGCAGCCCAGGTCAGGGACCTGGCCCACCCACACGGCCCGCTTGCCCTGTATGTAAATTAATTTATTTTAATTTTATTTACAGCTGCTTAATTTACATTTTTCCAAGCTGGGATATTTAGGCCACAATTTTAACATTTCCCAATATCTTCAGGTTTTCTTATTGGCCCAGCAGGAAAAAAACTGGAATTTCAATTATTGTTAAGGCCTAGAATAATTTCATTAATAAACTCAAATTATGAATTTCAAGTGACTTACCTTCAATGTTTCTGCCTTTAACGGTTACCTCATAGACCATTTGATCTGAAAAGAGGAAGACAAAACATAGGGGTATGTTTTCTTACAAAAAAAAAAAATCTGTAAAAACCTAAAACATCAATAATCTACAGTTCAGTGTTTTATGATCCTTAAACACCCTTTACGCAGCTTAATGTATCTCACCTCTGGTGTAATCCTGAACTGACGGTCTGTTCTTGTTGACATACTTCCTCTTGGCTGGAGGCTGATAATCAGACACAGAGGAATCCGACTCCGTTTTACTGGTAGAGCTCTCTGTGAAATGGAAAAGCAGAGTTGTTAATCAGTCCAGATCAAGATTTTATTCACTGAAGAGCTTTTGCTATTTTTGACATGTCTGTGTATAGACCTAATTTTCGGACCAATGTGAAGTCATGCAATTGAAGTCAGGTGTCACTCTGGTACTCTCCGTTATTATGAACTTCAAAGTTGCTGTCAATCACCTACTGTTTTTTAAATTACAGATATTTTTGGGGTTTTTTTTTACATACCCACAGGAGGCAAAAATCCAGCAGGACCCATGGGCTGGAAGCCTCCAAATGCCCAATCCAGCATGGCCTTCACCTCTTCCCCTTTCTTCTCAGAGGGGGGAAAATTCTTCCCACAGCGCTCCGCTGCCAACTACACAAGGACACAACAATATAATGCAATATTAATATATGAATAAAATAAGAACTGGTCCTTGATTCCTAACCCTAGTTTTCAAAAGAACGGTCAAGTATCTTTTCACTGTACCTCTAGGATTTGGTAGATGGCATTCTTGTAGGTAGGCAGACCTTCATAGGATTTACTACAAAAGCACTTTGCAAATGCAGCGAAGGGCAGCAGTCCCTCTGTATGAATCTAAGATCAACAAGAGAAACATGCTTCAACATGAAACAGATCCTTTGAAGAATAAGGGGGAAATTATCTCTCAGATGAGAATCAGGAGAAAGAAATCAAGTAAAAACTCCTAACCTCTGAAAACATGCCATCTCCAAACCACTCCACACGCCTCATTGAGACAGGAAGTGCCCTGCCCTTCCACGCCACCACCAGTCCAGGCCACCAAGAGAATCCCTTTACTTTTCCCCATACAAGCTCTCCAATGGCATAACCTTTTCCATCCTGCACAGAGAGAGACAGACGGTCAATACTACATGCTACGTTCCTAACATGGATGTCTTAGATTAGTGAAACAAAGAAACACACACAAACAGTCAGGTTTGCAGTGAGATTAAAGAAAGGTTTCGAAAAACCTTCAAGACTTACGTGGTACGGTTGTTCACTCTTTCCAGATCTGGGGCTTGATGTTGAATTTGATGCAGATGAACGAGCATTGTCCTTAACCTACATTAGTGAGAAACAAACATACACAAAGGAAGAATACAAAATCTAAAGTGAATGCTTTTGAATTAGACAGTAAGCATTTCATGTAGAAAGCACACACATATCACCCAATTCTAATGAAGTCTCCTGCTGATCCGTCTTTGCTAGCTTTCACAATGCAAACAACTGAGAAAGCCTTGTTGAAGCGTAAAGTGATTAAATTAATTCATTTGTAAACACTACCACAAATGTAAACACTACCACAAAAAGATTTTTTATTTTTTTTATCATGTATGTTAGTGTATCAGTACAGCATGCATGACTCGGCAAACAATAAAAATTTTTTTTAAGCACTTTTTACAACACATATTGCTCTAAAGCAGCATTAAAAAAAAAAAAAAAAAAAAAAAAAAAAAAAAACACCATGGGGAAGCAGATGCAGAATGTTAGCAAAGCAATTACAGAGGAAAAACAGACATGGACATAGCTACAGGAGGAACATCAGATGAAAATGAAGATTCCAAAGACTAATCTACCATCCGGAAAGGAAACCACAGGACTCATGCACAAATTTGTAAAGCGGCATCCATCGCTTATGAAAACAGCTCAATGTAATACAGAGAGCGTGAAAGAGCGTGACAAAACTGAGGCAGACCCTCTACATCTTTGATAAGCCAGACAGAGCACTGAATCTTGACCTGGACAGGTACATACCAAATCTGGTTTGCTGTCCTTGTCTGGGTTCACCGGTTTGCTCCAGGTGCCTGTACCAGCCTGAAAGACTGTGCGTTCCTGTGGTTTCTGCCGTAAGCTGCTCTCCCAACCATAAATTCCCCTAACGGAGCCCTATAGACCCATACATATGCACACAAATTACACAAGTACGCTGTCACTCAGGTCACATGACTCCTACATGGAAGAAA
Source organism: Barbus barbus (assembly GCF_936440315.1). Lineage (NCBI taxonomy): Eukaryota > Metazoa > Chordata > Actinopteri > Cypriniformes > Cyprinidae > Barbus > Barbus barbus. Next base: position 18,709,510 of record NC_136756.1, read on the forward strand.
TCAGTATCAGGGTGCCAAATTGCAGATATGTAGAAAAGGAAAGGAAGATGTTAAATCAAGAGAGGTTAGTGTGATGATATGGTTGGTTTGTGTGTGTGCCAGTGATTTTTTTCCTGTGAAAACAAGTTGATCTAATCAGTCATCGTTTGCTTCATCATCTCAATACAATGTGAAATACTATTCAGCAAAAGTATTCATTGCCAAAAGCCTGAAATTTAGACTATAATTAGTTAAACTGATATGTTGACCAGGCCAGATTATCAGTATTGCCAATAACCATTTGTTACTTTTATTCAGCAAGGGCACATTAAATAGATCAAAAATGAAGATTTGTTACAAAAGATTTCTATTTGAAATAAGTTATGTTATTTTAGGCTTTCTATCAAAGAATCCTGAAAAAATTGTATCACAAAAATATAAAGCAGCATATCCGTTTTCACTATCAATAATAATAAGAAGAAATGTTTCTTTAGCACTAAATCAGCATATTAGAATGATATATCTAAATACATGCATGCATATATATTTAAATAAATCACTGAATACACTGAAATATATATATGGTTGTATTAGTATATAAACAGTCATCCCATTCTCAGTATCTATTGACACACAGGAATGAATTCTTGGTTAAAAACAAATCAAAAAACATGTAATTTTTTTTTTCTTGGCCACAGTTGTTTTCCATCTTTTATTACCTCGTGTGTCGTGCTACTAGTCCAGATATCATCATCGGCTCCATCTTTCCTTAAGTCCATTTCTGTAGGTAAATAACATGTTTTAAATAGTTAAATTGAACAATCAAGTATGCTTTTATCTATTTTGAGGTGTATAAACAAAGAGCACAGATAGCAATAATTAACATTACTTTGAGCCCAGACAAACAAAGCATTTACATTTGTAATTTCAATGCAATGGATCAACTTTCTTAAACATTTAGGGTGGAAGCAAAGGAAGAGAGTTCAGACCAACAGACATTTGCCACCAGAAGATCATAAAGCATTATTCTGTAGCTGCTCTAGAACCTCTTAATCTCATTTTAAGCATTTCATTCACACCTCTCTGACTGGTGATCTTCTCCAGTCGCACCACACACGGCTTCACTGTGTCTGAGTGTTGAACCATCTCTGGAAAACAGCACATGGTTTACATCAATCTAACCAGCCTCTGCTGGATCTGACTGGATAGAACTTAATCTGCACTATACAGCTATGCAAAAAAATAATAAAAATTACAATTTGATAATTTTATTGTTCTTACTATGTAAAGTATATGACAGCACTAAATTAATCCATGACAATTAATTGGGAAAGTGATATAGTATTATGAGGAGAACCCTTTAGCACCAATGGTAATAACGTGCAAGCCAGAAGATATTTTTACATCTTCATACACTTTAATCCAGATATTAGTCTGGCAGAGCTAGACATCTGGCAGTTGGCATCACTTTACAGCTTTTTCTGGTAAAGATCCGCCCACATAGGCACAATATATCAAATCACCAATACACCCAGAAATTATGAAAATATTGAAGCCTCTTATTGTCTTGGCAGTGACCAATTAGCTGCTTCTCACAATGAAAAAGGGAAAGCCATTGTCATCCTGCTCTGACATTATCTGATCCAAAGTTTTTCCTCAGCAATGCAACTTTGAATATCATTGAAACAATGTCATTAACCTCACAAAGCCCAATTAGTCAAAGTTTTTAGTTCTTCCTCACAAATGCTCATTGTAGAAGCCCTTTCCTTGAAAGCACAATTTGGCATTACCTGTGTGTCCTAAATACCACAAGTTACATATTTATTAGAGGGTGTGTCAACATTTTTCTGCTGTGTAGGTTGATGTTTTTTCAGGTTTGCTATTGTTGGAGGCTGAGGATATAGGTCATTGTCAATGTGAATTTTGGTGCAAATATTTTACCAGTGATTGCTGCTGCCATTTTAATGTAAAAAAGCAAGCATGCCTTTAGGATAACTTACCTGATGTGCTACCTCTGTTTTTTTTCATTTGCCCATTTCTGATAGGTGAAATCTTGACTTCAGTGTGATCTAAAGAGGAGTCATCATTGGAATCCAGCTCTTTTGTCAAATCTGTGTCACTTTCCTCTGAACTATCATCCCAATGAGCAACATCTCCATTTTCAACAGCCTGTGAGCAAGTAAAATTTAAACACATAACAAAATGAATTGAGATAGAACGAAAGATAAATAAGACAGATAGATAAATAGCTTGTACTTTATACCTGTGCAAATATCTTTTCTGCTTCAAGAGATGGACAGGGCAAAACCAAAAAACAGAGGACAAGTCTCTTGAAGATGGATTCTGGTGGAAAAGTCTTGAGCACATTACACCAGTATCGCTCTAGAGTAAGGGTTGAAGATGTGTCTTCTTCATCCTCTACAAGCTGGTACTCCAAGAACTCATCCGTGAGCTTAGCAGAATCCTCAGGTTTGGAGCAGATGCCAAATTGTACAGCAAGGTCAACTATACTCTTTCCTGTGACCTTCAATCTTCCTGCTGGGCTGAGGAGCTGTGAAATGGCCCTCAGGACACTATCGCTCAGAGGTAGACTGTCAGCAATGGAGGTCGTAAGAGTTTTGTAGAAAGCTAAACACTCATCATAAAACACATTAATGGAATCTGCTAGCTCTTCTTCTCTGGCAGAGATGAAGTCTTCTACCACACCACCCAGATTGAGCTCAGGAGCAGGAAGGCAGAATGTTGAGTTCTCCAGGATGGCTGGGTCTCGTTCCTTCAGGTAGCTTATGACCGCTTGAGGGCAAAGAAAGCTAGAGGCATACGAACGAAGGAGTCCACTTGCTTCTCGAAGAATCTGGACAAGATCGGCACGAACAGAGCCTTTGCTTTGTTGCAGGTGCTGCTCAAAGGCACGGAGTGGTCCAAGAGCATGATCCAGAAACATCAAGGTGGCCCTAATTTTAGGATTCTCCAACTGCGAACAAATTTGCTTAGCTTTATCATTATTTTCATCGCAGGAAGTGAAGTATGATACCAAATCACGCCACATTTCAAGCATCCTTTGAACGAGCACACAAAACTCCTCACAACTGTGTGAGAGGGGAGCGCTGGTTTCTTTTAGTCCTGCAATGCCTGCAAACAGCATCTTGAGGTTGTCGTTGCTGGTGGAACAAGTTGAGTAGTGTTCATAGATGTTGGCAATAAGTTCTTGAACCTGACTGGACTGAGTTTGTAGGCCAGCACTGCAGGCAGAGTCAGGTACGCTGTAAAGTCCTCCAAGATCAAGCACCTGTGGGTTGAGCTCCTGAATCTGCGACACAACACTTCCTGAGGTCTGTTCCTGGTCATTAACGTAGAAAGCTACCATGTTGCCAGCAGGAAGCTCAAACTTTTGGAGGACACCGAGTAAACATCCAGATACAGAGCTACCATCTTCAGCCTGAAGGACATCAAGGAGACGGATACAATACCTTGCTCGCTTCTCCTCAAAAAAGCCCACTAGCACCACATGGCAGAAGGTCTTTTCTCTGCTCTTTGCATCAAGCGGCACCTGCCCATATGTGTATATACAGTACGGATTCATCTTACAAGCAGAAACAATATCATTTGGATAGTTTAGGCCTAGGATGCACCTTGCAGTACGTTGGGAGACCTTGTTGATCCTTGAGGGTAAACTGGAGAGGCAATGGTTTTGAATGAAAAGAAGCATGGTTTCATTACAGGAGAGAGAGTTTTCAATCTTTTGTCTGCCAGATGAATTTAATCCTCCCATCTCATGCTTCATATGCTTCGAAGTCTGCTGGTGTCGCTTCAGATCGAAAAAACCTGCGTGTAGAATGATATTGTAGTCACACAAAGTGCAATAAGCACAGTTGTCTCCCATATGGCTGGCTCTGATCCACTTGAAGGTTCTTTCCCATTTAGAATCGTAAGTCAAAGGTTGTCTCCTTCCATTCAATTCCATGTCTTTGTCAGACTCGTCTCTTACACTGCCTGTATAAAATGGAAAACAAGTTACATCAGTGTTGTGATGGAATATTATATTTATTTCTATATTATTACTATACATTTATTAACTAATTTCCCAGTACTATTGATGTATTGTGGCATATTTTAACATTTTCCATGATTGTGGGGAATATGAATCAAATAAGTCAAATTCGCCAAACTTATAAAAAAAATAAATACATTTTTTTAAATTAAAAATATAAACTGAATGGACAAAAATGGAGGCTCACCAGATTCATGTGGATTTTTCCAGGATCTTGGAGACTTAACAGGTTCATCTACCTGTACAATATCCTGACCATTACGAGCCTCAACTGGGTTGTACTCTCTCCCTTGCCTCTCATTAGCAAAGAAAAATTTCCTGAACCATTTCAGAAAGGTGAAATTGGGTCTAAACTTTCCTGTGAGAAGCTGCTTCACAGGGACTGGCTGAAAGAGGCATCAAAAATTGAGAAAAAAAAAGGAATGTGAAGAGTTTGACAAACTTCTCAAATTATACAAGATTCACACTTAAATATCTAGCATGTAGTTTCTGTAGAACTTGCTGGACTAAACAGAATAACAACATTTACATTTAGTCATTTAGCAGAGGCTTTTATCCAAAGCGACTTACAAATGAGGACAACAGAACCAATCAAAAAAACAACATCCTAAGAAATGTAACCAAACTTACACATATCAACTTCAACATTTATATTTTTATATGCAGGAAGATTCAGGAGATTTAAAAAATTAGATTAAGGTTAATCTGACCTGTTTTATGCCTGATTTTCGGAAAGCCGTCTGCAGAAGACTGTAGTTCTGTTTAAAATCAGAGTTCTTTTGGGATTCAAACTTTACTTTGCTCATGTCAATGGACCCTGGGAAGAGCAAGTCCATAAGCTGGCAAAAACATGCGCCTTTATATATTTAAAAAAAAAAAAAAAATTGTGTGAGTTCAGTTTGAAGCTGTTGGCAATGTGTAGATTAACAAAATAAAATTTAAACAGTACCTGAACGACATTGCTCCACTTGAGTAAAATTAGTCTGTAATGTTTCATTGATCCAGGACAAAACTTCATAGCGACTGCACTTGTCATCAGGGTTATTGGAGTCCAGACTAACATTCATAGCCATCTTATGCTTTCATAAGCAAAATAATAATGCATTTCAGACAGCAATTAGAAGCAATAAATCATAACCAAAGTAATTGCATTGCACATTTGGAAACACACACACACACACAAAACAACAACAGTAAACCAGTTACTAGGGAACTTTGCACACATACATATACTTATGTTACTAAGTTACTCTTTGAATTGTAATTAATTAAAGTTACTCTTAGATTTATGAGATGTACACTGGCCTCAAAAAGTTTGGAAACGTCCTAGAAAAGTGGGGTTTTGGACAATATTGGCATGAGTCCTTTTTAATTTCTGATAATTTTGCACTGATAAGGGACAACACAAACTATGAAAACATATTACATAAACAGTTAATACATAGAAAAAAAAACTTCATTCATCAAAATATCCACCATTAGCAGCTATTACAGTTCTGCATAATCTGGGCATAGTTTATTCAAACATTGACTTTGAATTGGCAATCAATTGTTGAAGCTACAGTGTTAAGGTGTGCTGACCCAAAAATCTTTTAAAAACCTGGGCCAAGTTTAAACCAGTAACCAGCCATCACAGCTGGCAAAGGGGAATGTCTGACATTGACATGTATATATTGCCATTATTATGTTTTATTGCTGGTCTAAAATGATAATGTCAAGTTACTTTAATGTATTTGCACCAAAAAAATATATGGATTTATGCTGCTATCGTCCAAAACCACACTTTGCCAGGGGTGTTTCCAAACTTTTGGAGGGCAGTGTATAATGTGAAGTTAATCTCAGAAGCATATGAATTATATCATGTAAAGTGATGTGAGATACGTTAAGAGGTTAATCTAAAAGGCATAATGTTTAAGAAATATTTAGTATTCTGTAGTCTGCTGAGCCTAATCTGGTTCATGTTGCACTTCCTCAAAACTAAAAAGACTACAGCCTCTCTCTTGCGTCAGTGTGCAGAGTTAAACAACTCCTCCCCGGTTCACGAAAATCTCGCGGGGTAATTTTTGCCGCGAATCCTGCACGCTTAAAAGTAGCTTTCAGTTCTACAGGTTTAACCGGTGACAACACCATGGATCTCAAACAATGAGCACACGAAATCTAATGAAAGTAATGAAATAAACTTGTATAAGAAACATATATTTAGCGGTTGATTTATTGGTGGGGTGGCATAATCCAACTGTATAGTATGCGATAATAATCTTGTCAGTGACCCTTACTGTCTTTTTTGGACCTTTTCAAAACAAGTGGATTAACTGAAACTGAAATGTTATTTAATTGTGTGCTTTTAACTTTGCAAGTCCCTTAATCTAGATGTAATCGGCTAACATGCAGTACAAAACATGTTCGACAATTCAGTAAATCCTTTTTCATTTATCAACCTTAACCGTGTTCTCATTTTATTAAGACCGGTTGCCTTTGTTAGTGTGCCTTTGTGTAGCTGTAATGGTCGCTCAGACAGCGAAACTATGGGACTGTGAAACATACGAATGGTTTCTGTTTCAGTATGATCGTAACTCCTCACAAAATATGACAAATCGAAACGTGCTTTTAAAAACATCAAATATGTCTTACCTTATTTGTACCTTGGTCCCGGAGACTTCGCTACTCCCCAGTCTACAACGTAATCCCCAATCTACCCCAGCGCCTTCCCCCAACATATGCATTGTGCTACAAGGATTGGCCTGTACGATCCAAAGTAGGAGGTCCTATACTGCATTAGCTAGCTAGCTAAGATTTCTCTCGTACGAAGTAGCGTGTTGTTTTTCGGTATTTTCACGTGAAGATATCGATGTGAAATAAATTTGAACTGATTTAACGTGTGTCCAGTCCTTACCGTTAGCGATGACTCTAAAGCCAAGAACGGGAAATCGCGATTTTTTTTCCACAGTTTAAAAATACCCATATCAGTTATTTTATATAGTGTTCTGTTAAAAATACATAATCCTATTAGAAAATTTCGATTAAATTATACGTGAAAAAAAAATTAAAATTGAATAAATAATAAATGTAACACAAAGTTATACAAGTGCTTTTTGAGTTTTTGGGTAGCATGTAACTTACCATGTTCATTTGGAAGGCTTTTTTAACGCAGAACATAATGATTCACTTTTTACTTCATCTTATTAAATGAACTATCAATATTAACACCGGAAGTGCTGCATACTCATAGATTGAACACAAACGAAAGCCACGTGACAATCACGCGCAAATGTTGGTGAATGGTAGTTAAATAATTGAAAGAATTTATATTCGTACATTCTGGATTATTGTGTATATCAATAGCATTCGTGATTAAACATACATTTGAGTAACTTCGTTGTTTTTTTATTGTCAAACGCACATAAAGCTTACGGTTAAAGTGTTTAAATAACGTCAAGTATGGCTTCATGATCAAACAAAGAGAGGTTAGTGGCACTGAAATGGCGGCGCGCCCTGAGTTGATACGGCGCCAGAAAAAGCTTTGGGAAAGGGGCTTGTTTTTCACCCAAAATGGCGGGGCAATTTGAATTGGTTCTTCTGCAGTCTGTTGTCGCGAATGTGTGGTTTTTATATACTTTAAGGCCGTGATTTGGTTCCATATTTGCGAAACAAAAGAACGCTTTAATGTAAATGTATAAATCTCAATTTAGTCCATGTTTGCGACCAATCTCTTCACATTCAGCCACACATCAACACATGATTGCTGTTTTCCCTTCTATTCCGGGAGACAGTTAAACCAATCTCGGGCAAACCGCTTTTTATAATAAATATAGTTATGTAAGTAAAGCATATTGGGCTTTAAGAGAAATAGCTTAAATGTTTGAGAAGTGATAAAAGGAAAGCATCTCTTTGTTTGACAAAGTCATTAGCATGTTAATACTTAAAATACGTAAATTTAAAAAGAAAGTGAGAAAAGTAGTTATGATATACCAAATTTGACAGAAAAATTAGTTTGGCTTGGAGATATTCCCTTTAAAAGGCAATTGTATTTTTGTTTTAATTTGTTTAAAGGCAAAGCAGCTGGACAAACTAGACAGGTGAGCCTCCACCCATGACAAACACTCCATGAATTGTTTATTCTTTCACTTACTCACTCTTTCTTTCATTCAATCTTCATCCTTTTTTTACATTTTCTTTCATGAATACAAGCCGTTTTGTGTAATTGTGTCTTCTCCCTACAGAGCTGCACTTGTCCAATTTTACAATGAATCTTTGTGGCAGTGTCAAAACATTACTCTAAGCATTACAACCAGCCTAAAAGAGCAATATTGACACAATCAACACTGAGTTTGGGGTGAGGCTATCTGCCTTTCTAACCAATGGTAGAGTTTGGGAAACCTGTTTGAAAACAACTATTTTTGCAGTTCTGTTTAGTGATTACAGCTGAGGTGTGAAATACATAATGAGATGAATTCAGATAAGAATTGTAATAAGAAATTGTCAGAGGGTTTAGAAAATGCTTTACCGATCACTTCTCTATTCTTTCTAAATGGCAAGAGCAATGAGAATCTATAATCCTCTTGGTAAAACAACAGATTGGAAATGAGCAAATTGAATAAGCTGAATAAGAGAGAACGGAATGTAGAAGAAACATAGGCTATGTGTTTTAATGTTTATGCTAAATTATTGACGTTGACTGTCCAGTGGAATACGGAAACATAAACTGAAGTGAGTTCCTTATCAGAAGTGAAAGAGGTAGTCTGCGATCCCTATCATGCTCGCTGCTCGACAAAACAACAGTGGTCTTTATCTTCTCTCCTTCCTGTCCCCTCCAGATGTGTGCTGTTTGAAACTGAAAATAATGGTTTCACTACGACATACCTTAAACCCACACATAAATCTAATGCATATTTCACAACGTCTCTTGGCACGCCACAGAAAATGACGAATTAACTGATGTTTGAAGCATACTGTTTCTCATGGAATTAACTGTTTGTGAAGAACCAATTTTTTTAAGAACTGAAAACCTGGGTCTTTCATGTTAAAGCAATAGTGAAATGAAAGTTGTCGTTGTTTACTCACCCTCATGTTTCTCCAACCTGTATGACTTCTTTTATCTGTAGAACACACAAGGAAATATCCTGAAGACTGCTTTTCTCTTGAATCATTCAGGAATTAGACATTGTGCTTCTCTCATGAATGAGGAGGACTAGTGCAGATGTCAAATTTAAGTCAACACCAAGTGCACATCATATGGAAGGTTTAGTTTTTTTTTTTTTTTTTTTAGGTTAAGCTTCAGTTTGTTTATTGTAATGGCATTAAAAAATATCTTCACAAAAATCTCCACTTGAAAAAAAGAGTAATACAAGTTTGAAATGACAAAAATTATGCCTTAGAAAGTGTGTGGCTAGGTCCTCTGACATGGTTACTTTAGGTTGTTTTTTTTCTTTTTTGGTGACTTAATTTTTTTTTTTAGTTCATTTTAAATAGTGAAGTGACCATTTTTTTGGAGTACAAATATTTCAGTCTGTTAATATGCACTTACAGCACTTTATTTTATTTTTTTAAGTTTTAGATGGAGCGTCTCACCACATTACACAATACAGATTCAATTGCTTTAAAAATAGCAGCAAACCGAAAAGTGCTTTCTAACAGGAATGCTCCACTCTCACCCTCAGCCATAAATGAACCTAAGATCTCAGACAGCTCATCACAACACTGACCTCGCTATTGAAATGACAAATCCTATCTTACTCAGTGCTAGTCAAGCCTGGTCTAGACCACAGCAGGGTCAGAGGGGTCAAGGTAGGCTTTGTGTTATCAAGAAGCAACACCCTGTGAGTGACAGGAAAGAGTGAGTCTGGTTCTATAACCTACTTCAGGAAAGAGAAGATTTGCTTGAAAATAGCTGCTGAATGGGTTTTGTTGATTTCAGTCACATAAGTGAAATTTCACATAAAAAAGGTCCACTGTTTATTGTCAATAGTGTCACGATGTATTAAGCACAAATACACATAAGTCACTTTCTAACCAAGCAACTTTCTGTTGGTCAATGCTGCAATGCAAATATACATGACCAACTGGATAAGCAGTTAAACTGTGGGTAATATTGAGCAGTAGTGTTAGGTTTTGACGCTGAGAAAGTATGTTCTTTTGGCAAGTTTGTGTTTTTAAAGGGAGAAGTTGGAATAAAATTCCTGTAAGAGAGACCAAGGACGATGAATGAGAGCGGTAAGCAACTGAGACAGGGAAAAGACAGAAAACAATACTAGAGGTCAGGTCCTGACAGGTGCGATCAAACTCATCACAAGCTCCCAGGATAAGGGAACTCACAGCCGCCACAGGGGGTCATGCTGCACTTGTCACAGCCAATCAGACACAGCCACAGCATGAACGCTGCCTGTGTTTGTGTCTCCTCACTGTTAGACTCTTTTAGCCAATCATCTTGATTTATTTAGGGTTTGACTGACAGGGATGAGGGAAGGAATTGCAAAGCGTGTAATGAAGCTAGAAGTGTTGTATACTGCTCTGGACATGTATAAAATCTAAAAGGTGACCAAATCACTTTGTGTGTCTCTTTAATTTATTAAATTTATTTGTGGGATTTAACATTTTCATTTTAAACATAACATTTATGTATTTGAGGGTGCTGTATCAGAAATGATCCATTATGCCACAAAATAGAACAAACAATGTTCCAGGTAGCATAAATAAAGTTGATTTCTGACACCATGAGTGTTTATACATGTATTTTTCAGTACTACATTAGTGCAGCTTCTAGTTAAAGCAGACATGAATATTGTTAATGTGTGACTGAGTTGGTTCATGTGGGAGGGTGTAAGTTGGGGCCAAGAGGGTCATAAATACACTTTGGCTTTGAGGTCATTGTGTTATTCTTCAATGGGGTCACCATAAGGTTTAGAGCAGGGGTTTCAAACTTAGTTCCTGGAGGGCTGCAGCCCTGCAGAGTTTATTTCCAACACAAATGTAGTTTTCAAATAAGCCGGATGGACTTGATTAGTTGGATCAGGTGTGTATTTGAATCTAAACTCTGCAGGGCTGTGGCCCTCTAGGAACTAAGTTTGGCACCTATGGTTTAGAGTATTTATCACAGTGACTGAGAGCCTCTTTAAAGAAAAACCTGTCCATACAGGGCTACATTTCACAAGTGTTATCTATTTTTTAGTGTTTATTTTTTGACCTTGTGCTGTTTCATCATTTGAAATCCAAAGACAGACATTTAGTTTTTTCTCTAAAGCCATGTGGCAAACACATGGCCATTGTGTAGCCAGTTACTTCCCCTAAGAACAACTCCACCTGCTTGAAAAATGTGCTTCGAAAGCACAATGTATAGAATGCCTGGTTAATCTATACATATAGCGACATCTATTGGACATATATTGCCATTACAACATCTATTTTTAAAGCCTACTTATGCAGCCAACGCTGAAAAATAAAGGTTCTTTTTTGGCTTTGATGGTTTGTTGAAGAACCTTTAACATTCACGCAACCTTTCTACTGCACAAAAGGTTACTTAGTGGAAAAAAGTCTTCAATTAAAAAAAGTTCTTCATACTAAGTGTATGAGTATAAGAGTGCATTTAACCATTTATTTAAAATGAATAATAACAATTAATAAAATATGAAAACAACAACAAAAATCGTAATAGGCTAATAATAATAACAACAATAACAATAACAGTAATATTAATAACAATCATTATTATTATTGTCGTTGTTGTTCTTGTTGTGATGAATCATTATAAATCAATACAAATCAAAAATTTCAGCAGTAATTTAGATCACTTCCTCTGCATGATACCTATTGTGCTCCGGCCACGATACTCTGCTGCACCCCCAGGAGTCAAACACACACACACACACACACACACACACACAGCCAAGGCAGGCACTGACCTTGAGTTGCCATGGCAACCTCTTTGCTCCACATGAAGCTTCACATAAGTAAACAGGCATACACACACTCAAACAGGCATATACAGACTTACACCTTTGTGTGTTAAGTATATTTATCACACAGGCTACAATATGAACTCCATAGTAAGTCTATGGTACAAAGAGAATAATATACATTTATGCAAGGTAGAGAACAGTGATTTAAAAGACTCCCACAGTGACTTGCAAGGTCATTCCCTGTTAAGAAACCTGAAGTTAAGTGAGATCAAGATCTCGAGTGATAGCTGGAGTCTCACTGTTTGTGGGACTTGAACCAACAATCTTCTGATGGGCAGCCCTGAGCCCTGCCCTATTTACAATTACTTGTCATCTAGTTTTAAATATCTTTAACATTACTTGCTAACTTCAATCTGGTAGAAATATTGTTTTGTGAGATCTGCAAAACAGTTCAAATTAATAAGGGATGACGTAAAGAGTGCTTAGACCTGATAAGACTTGTCCAGCCATTTCCACACCAAGACACACATTTGATGGAATTTAAACATAACTAAACTTTTAGAAATAGATGGAAGATGTGAACAGAGTCTATAGCTGATCATTTTAGGACAGCAGGATAACATTTCTGATGCATGTATCAATAATTCTGCTGCAAAGCTTTGTAAGCTGTAGTCTTAAATGAGTAAAGTGATGCTGCTATTCAAGACGAAATGAAACATGTTACAGTCTGTTGCATTTCATTCATTTATTGTTGGTTCCAGTAGTTCACATTTCAATAGACTACTACCATGTTGTTTATGTGACATCTGGTGTGAGGAAAAGTTGTTACCTTGTTACTCCTGCAGAAGAAATAGAGTTCTTTTTATACGTGTGCGTCATCCTAATTAGCAGAAGTCAGTCCTAATTAACAATAGTCTTTGTATAATATGATTCATAAGCGAGTGGTTGTTCAGAACTATATTTGCCTCTAAAACACATAGGAGTAGGCCATGTTGTCAAGACGACAAGGTTGATCCTTAAATAACTGTTTTCAACTAGTAAAGTGCATTAAGAAAGTTTCAAAAAAGCCCCGAAACATTTCTAAACAAATTAGATGAAAAATATTGTATTTAGTACGTTTTTTAAAAACGTATCTTACTTTTTATACTACAAAAATAAATGTTTTTAATATAAAATAATGTGTTGACTATACCCAATTGTTTTTAATACTTCAAAAATAGCCTACTGCTAACTCTGACTGTGTAATTTTAAATGTAAATTACTGTACAAATGCTGTAGCAGGTCAAAACTGACCCTTCGCAGGGAGTTCCCAGTATAAGGGAACTGGCGATCAGACCAAACATAACGACGAATCCGCCATTTATGTCCGACAAACAAACCAGACATAAGATTAGCGTCAGCGAACCTGAACTTGAAAAAAAAAAAATGGCGTGTATTGACGTCTTTCCGTAGATGAAACAAAATACCTTCTGATTGTCACGGGACGCTAAGAGGAGCGCCGCGAAAAGACAGGTCAGGGTCCAAGTGCAGGGAAGGTGCTCTTTAATTTAAACAAAAAGCCAACACGGCAAAAACAAAGTAGTAACGGACTGGGATACAAAAACGGCAACACAGTGCACGTATCCCAGACCCGAGCAGACACAAGAAACCAAAAACACGTCAAATAATGCCACCAGACAGAGTGGTAGGAGAGGGGAGACTATATAGTCCGTGGTAATGGGGAACAGCTGCGGATGTAATGAGTGTGGCATGTGTATGTGATGTGGCAGGTGTATGTGATGTGGCAGGTGTACGTGATTACGTGATGTGAGTCCGGGAGGAAGGGAGATGGTGACCTCTGGTGGCGACAGGGAGAAGCGCAGGGCCCGGATTCGTGACACTGATGTTCATGTTTATTTCAGGGTATAACTAGTAAAGAGGAAGAGATGATCGGTTCACGAGCTGCTTGAACTGAGGCTCTACAATGATCTGTCACGAGTCACGACACATAATTAAAGAGCCACAAAATGGTGTGTATTATTGTTTGCAATTCTTTAAAAAAAATACAAAATTTGGAAAGCTGAGATTTTCTTTCATACCTACAATAGCCTGCTATGTCTTGTCTGTCGGCTCTTTGTTAGCTCTTGGCACTGCTATGTATTTTTCATTGCCTGAGTACATGATGTAGGACGTGAGCGTGGCATGACTTGTCGGACATAGCAACAGTAAGGAAGGGGGTGGGACTTAGTTTACAGTATAATACTGTCACTGTAAATGCACAAGTTTTGGAAGTAAAAAAGAACAAGTATAATTTACATTGAAAACATTATCTATCTATCTATCTATCTATCTATCTATCTATCTATCTATCTATCTATCTATCTATCTATCTATCTATCTATCTATCTATCTATCTATCTATCTATCTATCTTATTGCCTGTGAGCTTTACACCTTTCCCTGTCTCTCTGCTTCTAACCCCATGTGTCATAGTTGTCACAGTTGGTTATTATGGTGTCAGGAACTGTAGGTACTGTAGTCCAGAGTCTCTGTCAGCCAGTCTTCACATATGGTGCCCTCTACACACCCACACACAGGCAGGTCGAAGCTGCTATGGCTTTAAGATGCACACAGATGTGTAAACATACATATTTACCCAAATGCAAACATGTTGCTTTGTCAATTAACAACACTGTCCATCAAGAGTTCAAGTCTGTCCCATTAGTGAAGACCTCCCTCCTTCTCGATCTTCTGTCTCTGCTTCTCCCCCTTTCACTGCTCATTTCCTGTTACTTGGTTACCGGTTGCCTCAAACTGCTTGGGCCAATTGCGTTGCCATGGTGACCATGCCCATTCTGTCGTTTCCCAACAGCCTCTTGGCTCTCCTGTCCTGACATTCCCCACTGCCCCCCAGCCTGCGCGCCCAGTGGCCCACCCTATGCTGATGTCCCACAAGACTGTGTGTGTTTGCTTGCGTGCATTCGTGTGCTCACTCCCTCCCCCCACTTCCTCAGTTTGGATGACAAACACACCGATTACCTCCATGTACAAGCAATTTAACAACTGCTGAAGAATTCATGGCTTATTTGCATAGAAAGACAGAGGTAGAGAGACAAAGACTGAGTGAAATGCATAACTGGAAACAAGTTTGTAGTCATTTAAAACAGCCTATCCGAATTTTGATCCAGTACTGAATGAAATGTGCAATTCTGGGAGTCCTCCATGGCCTGAATTGAATAAATCACAAATGATGCTTTTGAGTTTGATTTTGTTGATGATGATGTTGTAAACTGTTCAGAATAGAGCACAGGAGAGTCATTCTGTGCTTTTCTGATGGACTTGTTTATTACACCGTTTAGTAAATAAATAAAAAGTCAGCTTGGTCATTATTCTGAAAGTGTTGCCATTAACAGTAAATGTATAGAATAAACTCTTTGTATCTATCTAGTTCAGCAGCTTTTAGACAAAAACATACTGCATTGTGAGTGAAGTTCCATGGCCGAGCTTAAGGTGGCAGCAGCGAATAGATCATCAGTCAACTTCTCATCAGTCATCAAGTAAGAAATATTACTGTTCGTCGTCAGCATTTAAACTTCAACTGATTCAGCACTACCCATATATTCTCGCTTAATCTCTCTGCTTTCCTTTCTCAATATTTCATTCTTTTAGGTCTCCTTAGATTGGTAAAATGTTCATTTTTATGTGAAAGCCAGACCAGACCAGGCACTGGATGTGATGAATGGAGCAAGGACTTCAAGTTATATTAAAGGCATAGTTCACCCAAAAATGACAATTTTATCATGTTGTTGCAAACTTTCTTTCTTCCGTGGAGCACAAAGAAAGATATTCTGAAGAATTTATCAGCTGATATAAAAAATTATTATTAAACTTTATTCTGCGTACTAATTGTGCACAATGCACATTTTTTAATACTAAGTCTAAAATGTGTTTTAATGTCACTTTTGATAAGAATTGTATGATCTTTAAATAATAAATAATAGTCTTTAAATGCAAAATATTTAAAGTGTACCTGAAGTGTACTTGCAATAGTTCCACTTCAGTACAATTAAATATACTAAGCATATCTTTAATTGTACTTCATCATTACGTCCACACAATTAAATTGCATTAAGTACAAAATTAGTTGTTCCAGTTTAGCAGACTTTAAGTATACCAGTTTAGTATACTAAAAGTACAATTGCAGGGCATTTTATTAAGCACATAAATATGAAAATCTGTTTTTAGTTTACTTAGCATGAAATAAATGTATTTTAAATACATTTTTATTTTTCACTAGGATATCCAAGTCAGTGTTGTCCAATACAACATCATCTTCATACAGGTATGTTCAGAATGGAACGGCAGGCTGAGTAAATGATGACAGAAGTCTTCAAGGCTTCTCTTTAATTTATACACAAAGTCAGAGTGCATCCCACTAAACATCTCAGAACCAGGATGAGACTACATCTGCTTGACACTAATCACCACAGTTAGAGAGCAAGGCTTGCCGTTGTAAGGCTGAGATGAGTCATGTGACCCTTTGAGGGACCTGAAAGGAGGAGAGATTGCTTCTCCCCAGCCTCCTTCCCTCCTCCAGTTCTAAATGACAGGGTTATGGAGACGATCGCTGAAGGTTCATCATTGTCCTCCTGTGAAGGGGGAAGGGGAGAGTATTAAGGGGGGTTTAATTATGAAGCGAGGGGCTTATTAACAATGTGAAATGATAAACCCACTCCCTACGCAAATACACACACCCCCCTCCTCCTTTTCATCCCACCAGCTGATCCTGATGTAATTCGGGCCGCAGGGTGTTCCGGCACCAATCTAAAGGGGCAAAGGTCAAGAAAGTCAAAAAGTCTCATAAGGGACAGAAGAGAGATTTTGTGCCGCACACATACTGTCATTATTATAACCACATGACACACGAGGAATCACATATCTCTTGTTAACATCTTATTTTATTGCTGTTTCCATAGCTTGTTTATTTTATACGTAAATATTCACGCAGATGTGACTGGATACGAGATGTTGTGGATGTACAGAGAGAAAATTGAAGCGATCAACAGAAAGGAAGAGAAGGATGGGAAGAAACCGAGGTAAAGGAGGACAAAAAAAGAAGGAAAAGAGAGAGAGAAATGAAGAGAAGAGAGGGAGAGATTAAAAGAAAAAGGGTGACTGTTTTTTTTCCTAAGCTAAGTTCTAAGATAATGCGCAGCTTTAGTTACACCCACCCTGAGCCGGCAAATATAAGCAGTAGAGTGCACACACACATACATACAAAACGGCACTGGCACCGTAATCCCTTCTCTCCCATTCACTTCTGCACACACACGCTCTCAATGGGAGTGAGATACACCCTTTTTTGCTGTAACAGAAACCTGGCATGCTGAAGTCAAAGGATGGTGGTGCGAACTGTGCGTGTGGCCAAAACGAAGAGAGAAACATAGAAAGGGAATGACACGGGGAACATAAACTCATAGAAACACCTGCAATAGGACAAAAATAAGAGTTTTCGCTTCAGTGCCAGTACGTTTAATCATAGCCAGAAGGCATGATGTAGAAATGTTAGGGTAAGCTTTGCTTTTAAGCTCCCTGCCTGTCAGCAATTAGTCATGTGAGCTGATCTGCTAACTCAGAAAGAATGCTCAGGCCCAAAACAGACCAATCACAGGCCGGACCTGAAATATGCACATCTCTGTCCAGAGTTCGGTCAAAATGATGAAACTTATAGAAATTCACACCTGAATAGCACATTGCAGCAAGAGTTTGCGAGAGGTGTACACCAGTGTGGTTACAGATATGTAAGCTTAATTTTGGCTTATTATACATTTAAAAAAAAAAAATGTATTTCAAGTGGGAAATGACTACCAAAAACACATAGAATGTATTCTGTATATCTGAATGATCATCAGCAAAAGAAAAATCAAATTAGATGTTTTTAATTATATTCTAATTGTCTCTTAAAAATACAATAAAATGAAAAATTATGTTTGACGCTGACTTAAGCTCAAACTATGCAATAATGCCTGTCATACCTGTGGAACAACTTTATATATATATATATATATATATATATATATATATATATATATATATATTATTATTATTATTATTTTGTATTTATTTTGTATTTTTTTCAAAAGGCAGATATTTGTGACCAAACATATTCAGAAAATGTTTTGGTTGTCCCTCATTCATGCAATTTTTTACCTGCAAAATTGGCACACATTTTTTTTTTCTGTCTGTTATAATACAGTATTCTATGAAAAAGCCATGCCCCATAATGACCCCACTATTCTATACTAATGATTATAATTCATATAATCACATAAAATACTATAAGAATATAGCTTGAATTATTTTTAGCAATTAAATGCCTAATTTCAAGGGCCATTGTCTTACTAAATCACTCAAACTTAGCTATATTGGTAGTTACTAATTAGCCAACTTTAAATTATGTATATTTTATGGCACTTCAAGGTGTTGGAAAGATCAAGTAATTAGTTTAATATGTGCCCACACGTTGCTATATTCTAACATTGTTTATCCTTTTACACAGGTTAATGCAATACAGTTACAAGACCAATGAAAAAAGATTTTCTCAAACACCTCTGCACAATTTCTCTGTATTATCAAGCCATTTAAAACATCAAAAATAATATTTCTTCTGTGAAATATATTATTAAAAATAATGAGATTACTCTCATTAAGGTTAAAAAAGATTGAATTAAACACATTTTCTACCAAAATCAATTTCATCTAAATATAGCCTTGCCGTGTGATGGTAATTGGTTTGTTAATATCTTTTCAAACTAAAGGAGTCACATCTGGGACAGATATGCAGGGTTGTGCCAATCAAAGAGGATTTAGTGCTGTCAGAAAACATTTTATTGGAACTGACTAGTCAATACTAGCTGCTGGGCAAAATGAACATGGTATTTAAACAAGGTGCAATACCCCTTTAAGAATCGGAGAACATCAAAGGGACACATTCCTGTCAGCTTCATCCATCAAATCCCAGACCTTTCGACAGAATTCCTGAGCTCAGGGAGTATTCCGAAATGCTGAAGTGATTCCAGACCCAGGGAAACCTGTTAGAACTCAAAACAGGTTCTAGGACTGAGAGAAGATTCTGGAGTGAGGCAATGCAGTCTGGATGGGGCAGATACAGGCGGCCTGTATCATAGCAACAGCAGCCGACATCACCAGCAGTCCCAGCATGGTCCTCGACACAGCCCCGGAGCACTCGCACTACACAGAGAAAGAGAGGATGCTCACATACCAGCACTCACATATGGGGACACGCACTAACACAACGCAACTAATATACACATACATGACAAAACATGAGCACGCCGTCACAGAGCGTATTAGAAATTAACAGGCCAAATGCACACACAGAACCTGACATCAGAGAACACATTCAAATTATTACTTTCCTTATTTTGATGGTTTATTAACTTACATGAAGAAGGATTCTGTTGGTCCAACTCATGTTCAGGTAAACTGAGCTGAGTTCTGTTGTCAAAGTAACATTGTAATTAGCTCAGCACCACTCTGCCCACTTGTGAATATGATAGATTATATATTGATGTTTATGATAACAATAAAAGATAAATAGTGAAAATAGTCACTGTAAATTTCCAAGTTGATAATTTTCAGAATTATATGAAATATATATGAAGATTTCATTTGCAAATAAGCTTTCTAATTCAAAAATCATGTTTTTATCCTGCGTTCCAATTAATATCAATCAAACTGCAGTTGGGTTGTTTTGATTAAATAATAATAACTAAACAAAACAGCTAATTAACACAATAAAAACATGCTCTATGAAAATTAATAAAAACGGAGTTGCCAGTTTTTGCAAATACACTCTTCATGCACACCTATATGTATGGGTATACTTGTAAAGTTAGCTAATAGATCATTCTTGGCATCGCTTAGGTTGTTGTTGTTGCTGTTGTGTGTGTGTGTGTGTGTGTGTGTGTGTGTGTGGTCCAGTCTGTTTAAACTAGTTTACTCAACACGTTTTTATATTTAAAGGATAGTCAACTATTTTCTGTTCTGGTCATTTTTCACTGTACATTCACTGTATTTATAAAGTGCATGATTATAAATGGGGCAAATTAGTGGCTTTTGTTTACTTATGTAAACATTGTTATGGCCTATAGGTTTTATTTGAACCTTTTTGTGTATTATTTTAAAATTGTTAAGAACGGGGTAGCCTAATTTAACATACCCCCAAATCACTATACTGCTCAAAAAATTATGATCTAAAACCCATTACTATTGTTGTTTTGTAATCATTGTCATTTTACAAGAGAAGAAAAACATCTGAACCATGTTGGTGTATAGCCTATGCGGATTATTTCATTCGATATATTTCATATAGCCTACGCAATAGGAATATTCTCACTTTGTTGATCAATAGAAATATAAAATCCTTTTCCTCTTTTGTTTGTATCGGAAATTTTTCTCTTTATTGCGACACCAGATACTTCTCTGCCTACCCGCTTTGTAACCACTGCGTCCACGCGCTGCACCGTCTACTTCCTGAAAAAAAAAAAGACTGACATACAAAGAAAACATAGTACTTCGTTACGGCTGCTTTTTATTTCATTGTAAGCCACGGAAGACGTTTCTGTCACAAAACTGCCAGTAGCTATTAAATCCTGAGGATTCTAAACGAGAAATGTCAATTTGGGACGGTCTCTAGCGTGGTGGCGGCAGCATTGCACGCGCAGGTCCGATTCAAACAGGTGGAAAGAGTGGGACAGTCCTATCGCGTGACGGCGGCTAGTGAAGGCGGTCTGTTTTAACCCGCATAGCGTTTTTTGCTTGAAACACTCCTATTAAAATAATTGGAGTCGTGTTTGCTGAAGATTCTTTCGCCCGGATGACATCAACAGGCTTGTGCCACATCCAGTTTTAGAACGGTGTCTCGCGCCGGTCGTTTGAAAAGTGGGCCGTTAAAGTCTGTTACACGCCGAGCTCTTTTTACCTCTTCCTGGAGCCAGAAAGGTTGTGTGTGTGTTTTTGTTTTTTTACATTTACGGCATCGACCCTTGGGGTTTTTCCCACTTGCTCTGGTCCTCGAGCCGTTTACGCACAGGTGGGAGATACCCGCTTGGTAGGACAGCCCCCTCTCTCAGTTCCTCAGCGGATGATGTGTGCAAGTGACATTTGCCGTTGCGGTTTGGGACAGTAGGCGAGGCGTCTCTGCAAACAGGTGTGCGACTGCCCAAAACAGGCACACATAATACGACTTTTTTTCGCCTTGTTTGGTGGAGGTGGACCTCCAGCACCGGTGTCGAAGCGATCATCCTCGTAGCGGGACAGGGAGAGGAGGGGGAGTCTACTATCGTTTTCAGGCTTTGTAGTTGCATTTGATCGTTGCGAAAAGGGGCTCGTGGCTCACAAAGAGGAAGGGATGGCAACTAAGAAACCATGCGCGGATTTAACAAAAAGGAGCCGAAGTCCCGTCGTGCTGGAGGCAGAGATGTTCAGCGAATTTCAGGACTGGTGTCTCCGGACTTACGGAGATTCGGGTAAAACAAAGACCGTGACACGCCGAAAATACAACAAAATCATGCAGACCCTGCTACAGAACGAGGATTCGGACGCTGTCTATGTCGACAACAGCCACATCAACGCCAAATTTAAATTCTGGGTGAAGTCCAAAGGCTTTCAGGTCGGCAGCAACATCTTGGGCGAGCACAACAAGAAAGAGACATTGGGGAAGCCCGTCCTGTACGTCCCTGTCAAGTCTACGGTAAAGTGCTTTATTTCCAGTCGACTATATGTGAGTGAATCGTGTCTGTGTGTGTATGTGACTGTGAGACTTTAACTCTCAATATGGTTCGGCTGATGCTGGAGCCCTTTCTCAATATGCTTCGGGACAGCGCTCGTTTGATTCCACCTACGCGCAACCCACATTGCTGTGCGCAACTTTTCAGTCTTACTCCTCGGGTTGACCGAGCATATTCATCCCTCACCCCAACCGGGCAGAACAGTCTTACTCTGAGAGCTGGCTGCCATAGCAACGCCAGTCCCTCTTAGCAATAACGGCGGTGTAGTAATGGTATCTGACGAATTGGCATGACGTTGTCCTGCTGACGGGATCGGGATGTCACAGAAAATCACAACGTGGCCCGTTTTTTTATCCCTGCAAATCATGATAATTTTGATTGAGAGAGCGTTATCTTATTCACTTCGCTATATGTCACTGGACGTGTTTAGAGGCGGGAGCGCGTGTGTGGTGATCTTGTGTACCCCAATTTTTTGGGATGCCGGGGCGCGCACGTAGAGTTTACCTAAGGGGCTAACGATATGGATGACGTTAAAATACCGCTATATTGCTCTAAGTGAATCAGTATGTTCTGAGAAATGAGTGTTTGGAGGACTTCAGCTGCTTTCGTGGACCACTTGAGGGTCTGCTCCTCCTGTGGGCATCTCAGGCACTGACGCTCGCGCGCTCGCCGATCAATGTGTCATTTAGGGCGACATTTAACAAACATTAAACGGTGAATAAAAACAGCGTACTTTGATCAAATGTAATGCTAAACTATTTCAACATCGTGCCTTGTACGTTTTTATTCTGGAGAGGGAAAGCATGCTCTTGCATTGTTCTGTACCGGATGAGGGCGGAGCGGACGGTTGGCACCCGTTGCTCTGGTAACCTACCTGTTCTGCTCTACAATGCTCGCGTTTTTTCACACATCCCAGGACTATGATAGAATCCATCATCAGAAAGACAGCCAAAGAAAGGGCTCGTTTAGAATCAGTTTGATGTCCAAGGCATGGACAAAAATTCTATACTCCGAGCATGCGCGATATTTAATTTGTTCGATGCATAAAGGCATTTGGTCACGAAACTTATTTAAAGACCCGGTCTGGACAGTAATAGTTTTAATAATAGTTCATTGGACAGAAATAGTTATCACGAAATAGTTATTACAGTGGGTGTTTATCTTTTTTTTAATTTAGAATATAAAAATGTAATTACATTTAATGTACTGTAAAGGCTGAAATACATGCAAGTGACTGTTTTCTTGAACACTAGGAGGTCCTCGACTACCACTGGTGCATTATGCCATTCAGGGTGTCATGAATAGACACCATTTTGAGTATTGCCCTCAAGGGGTCCCACCAACAGACCTTTGTATGCCATCCAGGAGTGACCGACTCTCCTGAGACTGGCACACCTCAGCCTGAGAAAAATAAGCACTCAAATTAGAAACAATGGTGACATGACTGTTTTTTATGAGTATTTTAATGGCTGTTCATACTTGTTTCACTATTGACATAAAATCCCAGGTGTTTGACTATGCATTTAAAAACGCAACAAGGATCAGTAATCATGCCAACGGGAGCCACCAAGTGAGCACTTTGTACAAAAAAGTATCATTTTACATGCTTTTTTTAGGGGGGGGGGATAACCAAAGCTAAATTAGCATCGATTAATCCTCGTTAGCAGATAATTGCTATGCAACCATTTGACAGCTCCTAACAGGCAGCTCCCAGCGTGCTTTTCATTTATAAGACTGTGTTAAGAAGAAATGAGGCAGAACTCCGAACATAACTTCTCCCACCACAGTTAACCCTTCTCACAGATGTGTGGGTTAAACTACCCAAAGGACATCCAGTGAGCCTGTGGCAATTACAGATTCTCTATCCATAAATTGCTCCTGTAATGGAATGAATGTGCAAGTCAGATGTGAAACTGAAGTTCATGATTACACATATGTATTACATGTTGAGAAATACGGCCCTCCCCCCAGCATACACGTACATTTCTCCACTCACCTTTCTCTCTCTTTCTCTTTGGACATGTGCCTGATCTGGGGTCTGTATACACTGGCATTCACTATCATTATTTAACAGTTCCCTAATGCCGTATTTGTTTTACCCTTCATCAGTCATTCTGTCCCTCTGTGGAGACTCTGTGCATCCTAATACAGTCTCCTGTCACTGCATGACATACTGTACAGATACACTACATCTCACAAACAATCTGTCAGTCACACAGATGACCAGTTCTGTCATATGGAAGAGGTTATCTGATCTGTGGCCATATATATATACATATGGAAGAACATAGAAAATTGTTGAATGGCCCATCATTGCTCAATCTTTGTTAAAGCTTTTTTTTAGCATCTGTTGGTAAAATGTAGTTTAATGACTATTTTCAGACAGGTTTTTTTTAAACACTCCCCCCATTGGTTATGACTAAAAAAAATTCCCTGCCCAACTCATGCCATTGGTTGAGCCTGTTGCTGCATCAAGATTGAAGATTTTATTTTGTAAATCATTTATTAATTAAATTACTTTACTTTTAATAATTTAATTATTAAATAAAAAAAATCATTACTTATTCATTAATACAATTTTAACATTTTTTAAATAAGGCACAATGTGCTATTTATATTAAGAAATGTTCCATATATATATATATATATATATATATACACATATATATGTATGTATGTATGTACAATGTCCATAAAATGTGTACAATGTTCATAAAATTACTAAAATATTAATATATATAATAATTTGGTAACATGAATTCTTCTAAACTACTTATTATTTTGTGGCCTCGCATTGTAACCAAAATATAGAACATGATGGCTTTCTCATGCAGGGTAAAGAATCCAAGCAGCTGAGGTCACTTCCTTTCATACCCACCTTGCCATGTTCATACCCAACCAGCATGCCACAAAGTGTCCAAGAACAAGGAAGCGCAACCATTCACACACTTACACACTAAGTGAACGAGATGTTCACATCAGCGTTATTATCTCATTAAGGCTTGGAACAGTAGGGGATCCTTCCCAACCTGCTCTACGCAAATTAGACAACAAACAAAGAAAGAAGAACAAACAAAACAGAGCAGAATAATAAGAGGAACAGAGGCAACCGGGGACCTTTTTTTTCAGTAATAGGATACAGAGAAAGTGTGGCATGATATCTATATGCTTCCACTTAGCACAATTCTAATCGTTTTAATCATGTAAAAGTTCATTTTTTTTAAAAGCAGCATGTTGAGACGAGAGTATTTGACCAAGGACTGGTGTGTTTATTGAGTCTACTTTTATTTCCTGATTCTATTTTTGTGTGTGAAGACAGATAGTGTACACTGCCTCTTATCAGTCACTCTCTCCGGCTTTTCTCTTTATCATCAGCAATAACCACAAAATTGACTTGGCCCAGGGTGTTCCCTGCCAGCTCCCATTTGAACATTCTCTTCCCCATCTTCCTAGTCTGTTACCCCCCCCCCCCCCCCCCCCCCCCAAGCCCCCAGTGCGAACAGTGTCTTCCTTTTCACCTTCCCCTGGGTGGCAGGGCTGCAGGGTGCCTTGGTGTGGGTTGAGCCCCAGTGCAGTGTGGGATGCAGAAGAGTGGCGGTGGGCCTCTCTGATGCAGCAACACCATGGGTGTGCCAAGTTTCAGTGTGTGGGGGCGAGAAGGAGGGGGACCTGATAGAGCAGGGGCACTTTATCCTGTGTGGTTTTAAAAGAGTCACACTGTCATTGTGGAAAAAAGAGAGAGAAAGAGAAGCAAAAAGGCCACTAATAGCATATAAGTCGAGCAGCCTGTGCTATTCTGTCAGCGCTGACTGGGCTCACAGCGCACATATCATTCATAAAGCTATTAAATATGTATCTGTTGTGTCACAGGCCCACTGTAGACTTTGTTTCATGAGAGTGGTACTCGATTCAGCTGCAGGGCATCACAAGCTCGCTCTGCTCTCTGTCTGTCAAAGTCTTTCTCTATATCGCTTTAATATTCTCTCTCTCTCTCTCTCTTGATCTGTTTCTGCTTTTTCTCTTTGTTGCTGTCTTTCTAGTGAGGGGGAGTAACTTCATTTATCACCTGTTATGTCCTGTGGCTAACACTGAGAGCAAAAACACACTCACACGCAGTCAAATAAGAAATGTCATATTTAGTTGTGACCACAGGTTCACAGGTGTTTAAAATTAAATATTTTTCTGTTGCCAAAATCAGGTCAGTCATTCATGGTTTTACTCACCAGTCATTCATGGTTTTACTCACACGATATCGTCTGTTTATTCTAAGTGCACGTTCGTCTGCCCCTTAAAATTCTCAAGCTCATTGTAGCAGGATTGATTCTGATTGGCTGTCAATGTTTTTATCATTCATCAGCTGGAAAAAATCCTTCTGAAAGGCTATTCTTTAAAGGAACACTCCACTTTTTTGGAAATAGGCTCATTTTACAACTCCCCTAGAGATAAACAGTTGAGTTACCGTTTTAGAATCCATTCAGCCGATCTCTGGGTCTGGCGGTAGCACTTTTAGCTTAGCTTAGCATAGATCATTGAATCGGATTAGACCATTAGCATTTGGTCATCAAAAATGACTAAAGAGTTTCGATAACTATTTT
Organism: Barbus barbus; assembly: GCF_936440315.1. Lineage (NCBI taxonomy): Eukaryota > Metazoa > Chordata > Actinopteri > Cypriniformes > Cyprinidae > Barbus > Barbus barbus. The sequence goes on from NC_136756.1 coordinate 18,735,817, forward strand.
AAACTTGACTCTTCTGTAGTTACATCGTGCTCTAAGACCGACGGAAAATGAAAAGTTGCGATTTTCCTTGATTATTACGCCGGAATGAGAGTATAGTTCCTAGCCATATCAGCCTAGAAAATCGCAACTTTTCATTTTCCGTCGGTCTTAGTACACGATGTAACTACAGAAGAGTCAAGTTTTAAATAGGAAAATTATAGAAACTCTTTAGTCATTTTTGATGACCAAATGTTAATGGTCTAATCCGATTCAATGATCTATGCTAAGCTAAACTAAAAGTGCTACCGCCAGACCTGGAGATCAGCTGAATGGATTAAAAAACGGTAAAACTCAACTGTTAATCTCTAGGGGAGTTGTAAAATGAGCCTATTTCCAAAAAAAGTGGAGTGTTCATTTAATATTGAGAATGATTTTTAGAACTATAGCTTTATCATTATCTTTATAGTTATCGTTCTTGGTGGACATGGGCATTTATACTGGCCCTATATCACAAAAATTTATCAATTTTATTTTTAGTAGCATATTTTATACACTGTCATTTGAATTTTTAGGGTCAGTAAGATTTAAAAAAAATAAATTAATAGTTCAGCAAGAACAGATTAATTTGTTGTTCTTTTGAACTTCCTATTCATAAATGAATCATGAAACAATATGAAGCAGCACAACTATTTTCAATATTGATAATAATAAGAGATGGTTCTTGAGCATTAGATCAGCATATTAGAATGATTTCTGAAGGATCATGTGACACTGAAGACTGGAGAAAATTCAGCTTTGCATCACAGGAATAAATAACATTTTTAAATATATGAAAATAGAAAACAGTTGTTTTTAATTATAATAATATGCACAATATTACTTTTTAAATGTATTTTTGATTAAATAAATGCAGCCTTATGTGCTGAGAATGAGAGACTTAAAAAAGATTAAAACTGACTCAACCCAAACTTTTGAGTGGTATGCTTATTCTCACCAAGTTATTAATGTTATTAGTGTATTTTTCTGTTAAATATGCATATATATTTAAGCAATGACTGATCACAATAGTGAGCTTAAAACCTAATACATTATTAAAAATATTTTATATTTTATATTATAGAGATTATAAATTATACTACTAGCTATAATGTCACTCTGTTCAAATGCATTTTAAAACAACTGCATAATGGACAAAACATTACAGATTTATGTTCATTCTTGTAATTTTGATAAAGCCTGATATGGTCACCACCAACTCAGTAATGGCCCATCGACAATTCAGAAAATCTCTCACTCTAGCCATGGTTTATTATTAAGCATTTATTGAAACATTCTTTAAAACACATCCCACAGTATACTGCATTTGCAGCAAATGCTGACAATAACATATATTCTACAGCTCACTGTAAGACTTCACACTGCTCTCCTAACACTCACATACTCATGTTTTTCCTTCATCTATGTCTCTGTTGATTTTCAAAAACTGATGAAGAGTCCAGCAAGAGGGAGACTTTTTAAAGATTTTTCTTATTAAGGGGGCAAAGGAGAAAAAAGGATGCTGCAAGATTTTAAGTGAGAGAAATGATTGCTTTCTGTTGCTATGCCAACGGAAACAGAAATATCCTCATTGCCGTGTATGTGTGTGTGGCAGAGTGAAGGTTTAGTCAGTGTTCTGCAGTATGGGCCTATGGCAAGACAACCGTGAGCATATTCTGACTCTCTGAGCTGGGGGAAATCTTCTGGTCAAGCATTTGAGACTCGCTCATTCCATCATATCTACTGAGGGATGATAGAGGTTCTTTAAAAGCAGGTCTTTCAGAAAACCTCTGGTGTCTTACATCATATTTGTAACCTAATGTGACACGAGGGGAAGTCGTGGCCTAATGGTTAGAGAGTCGGACTCGTAATCCAAAGGTTGTGGGTTCGAGTCTCGGGCCGGCAGGGATTGTAGGTGGGGGGGAGTGAATGTCCAGCGCTCTCTCCACCCTCAATACCACGACTGAGGTGCTCTTGAGCAAGGCACCGAACCCCCAACTGCTCCCCGGGCGCCGCAGCATAAATGGCTGCCCACTGCTCCGGGTGTGTGTTCACGGTGTGTGTGTGTTCACTGCTGTGTGTGTGCACGTTGGATGGGTTAAATGCAGAGCACGAATTCCGAGTATGGGTCACCATACTTGGCAGTATGTCACTTCACTTCACTCACTTCACTTATCTGTCGAAAAGAAGAGTGAATTGTAGGACAAGTAGAAATGTAAAGAAAAAAGAAAATTACACATTTGCACCCACGGTAATACGATAACTAGGTAATAATTTATGCAAAATATGTGTTGTAAGAAAAGCAAGATGGTAGCTACATTACAGATTGTTGTAAAAATAAGATGTCACTACCTATATATGCGCTTTTCTCTTCTCTAATAATTCTTTGCATCAGAGACAGTGAGGGGGAAAAAAGCTTAAGAACTGACACCTTGTCCAATGCAACATTGCGGTCAGCTATTTTCATCATAGTGTGTGCATGTTTGTGTGTGTTTTAGTGTCTACCCTCTCTTGCTCAGAACTCCAGGTCAGCAGAAGGCTGATCGGTGCAGAGAAACACTCTCACGAGACGCTGTTGTCTGGCCTGCAGGGATCAGGAGACACTGTCCTCTGTCCTGAAGGAGTTGCTTCTCTTGGCGACTGATCTCAAAAATACACACACATCCACCCAAATTGCTGTTGACAACAGAACACGTATCCACACTCAAATGCGTGAAGAAGAGACGGACTTAAACTGTAGCAAACCCCTTTCCGATTCCATTATTAGCATATCAGTGAGGAAAAAAATCAGGCAAAAATCTCATTATGATAAGTGATTAATTAGCGAGCATATCTGCAGAGAGCCTTGGAGAAAAGGGGATCTAAACAGACCTTCCCTCAGCTCCCCTCCCCACCCCTTTAAACCCAAAGACACTCTCTGCCTCAACAGTGGCCTTTTATCTACCAGTCATTTGCATGAATGCTAACAGTTTTGCATGATGCATTTGCAATAGCAGGTTACGACATGAAAAGCCCACAGAGCGCACTGTGCTGTCCACACACAACATACAAGACAGTCACAATGTCTGCTGACACAAAGACTCTCTTCATTGCATATATTTCATTAGCACTGACCCAAAGTCCTTAAATCAGTTCTTTTCCTTTAAGTTTATCTTGCAAAACTGAATAACTCAAATAAGGAGACTTAAAAGTCTCATGCTAACTAAGGCTGCATTCATTAGATCAAAAATACAGTACAAACTGTAATATTGTGAAATATTATTATGATTTAAAATAACTGTTTTCTATTTTTAATATAGTTTAAAATTATTTGCTGATTCGGTGTTTCAGACATTTATCATCATTATCAATCTTGAAAACAGTTGTGCTGCTTAATATTTTTGTGGAAAACATGACTTTTCAGGATTACTTGAATTAAAAAGTATTTATTAAAACTCCAAAGAACAGTATTTATTTGAAACAAATCTTTTGTAACATAAATTTATTTACTGTTACTTTTGAACAATCTGTTGCATACTTGCTGAATAAAATTATTAATACTAAAAAAAACTTACTGATCTCAAAAGTTAATGTGGTATTAAGTGAAACGTTGCTTAATGAAGTCCATCTTATGCATTTAAATAAACCAATGTCACCTCTTTTTCATTTTATTTGATTAAAAGTTTGCATTATTAGCTGCAAGCTATCATATCAGAGGACAAAAATGTTACCATGTTGCTGTCTGCATTTACTAAGAACTGTTCTGATTGTGCTACCACACACACACACACACACACACACACACACCGCTTGATTGACCCACTTCAGTCTGTCTCTTAGAAGTCAGAAGCCTCCTACTTGAAATGGATGTTTGATTTAGAAGTAGGTGATCTGATCCAGTATCCTCTTTACCATTTTTTACACTATTGTCTTTTTGAGCTTTTTGGGATTCACAAAAGTAAAATCAGTCCACGTGCGTGAACCCTTGCATCTGAATCTATAGGAATGTTGGAGGAATGTATAAACGCAGTGTGCAAAGTTATGTACATCTATGAGTATGTATACATTGTCATTGTGTGTGTGTGTGTGTGTGCTTGTTTTTGTGTGTACCGCATGTGCTTGTGTGTGTGATGAGAGAGGGTCGCGGATGGTGCTGCTCTGGTGTTCCTCCCCTCGGCTCCTTCTCTCTGTTGCCATGGAGAGACCGTTCTCATCTCCCATAGGAGAAGAAATTAACACCATTTTTAACTGGCTCCAGGGCCTCCCCCCTACCAGAGAGAGAAAGAGAGAGAGAGCTCCTACAAACACACACTCGCACACCTACACAGATAACCACACACAGACATGGTCCTGGTACACGCTGCCTCCCTGAGCGGATCAGGGAGGATGTGTGCATGTGTGTGCTAGCGAATAAAAGCTTTCTCCATCTCTATTCTGGGAGGATGCAGCTTTGGGACAAAAGAGTGTCTCACTACATCTCCCCCTCCTCATATTCACCCTCCCTACCCTCTATGCCACTCTCTCTCTCGCTCATTCTCTCTCTCCTTTGTAATTAACTGCTGCAGTCTCTCATTAGCGTTGGGATCCTGTCCGGTTGTCTCACTGTCTGCACCCCCCTCCCCACCACGCAATTACACCATGACACCAGGGTCACGTGACCCAGCAGACACCTCAGAGCATGAACAGAACACGTTTATAACCACATGCAAACAACTGCTTTATTTCTTGTGCTTAGAGTTTATGCCAGGCCGTAACCACCGTATCGCTTGAGGTCTTCAGATTAGCGGTCGATTGTTATGGGTTTTGACATGACTGAATGTTTATCTTTTCTTTATTTTTAAGATTTACTTTGGCATTCGTGGCTATAGTACAGAGAGCAGACAGGAAGGAAAGTGGGAGAGAGAGGGGGGACGGGACCACGAGCCAGGATTCGAACTCGCCAGAAACGCAACCATGCTATGTGTCACAGTGCTGCCCACAGGCTATCAGATATGATGTGCCCACCAGTTATGAATTATTGTTTAGATCTTTAGATTTAGTGATGCATCAAGATGAAAAATCTTGGCTGATGACGAACAGGACACAATGGGCCAAAAAAAAAAAAAAAAACAATGCTGAAAATAATTAATTATTATTCTTTAAAATTGCTTGATATTTCAAATAAATATAAATATATGGGATATCTTTTGTAGATTTTCTAGTTTAATGCAGCAGTTAAATCAACTTGAATTATAGCTCATAAGCCCATTTTACTTTGTAATGTGACTTATCTTGGAGGTAAATTTGATGTTAAAGGGTTAGTTCAGCCAAAAATTTAAATTAGCCCATGTTTTACTCACCCTCAAGCCATCCTAGGTGTATATGACTTTATTCTTTCAGACGAATCCAATCAAAGTTATATTAAAAATTGTCCTTGCTCTGCCAAGCTAAACAAAAGTGAGTTGAGTGTTTCTGCTTGTATGTATGACAGTTAACGGAAGTGAGAGAAAAGTGTTTATAACGTTGTAAATATTGATATTTTTCTTACAAAAACACATCGATTCAATACAGGAGGCCTTTATTCACCCCCAGGAGCCGCGTGAGGCATGTTTTATTATGGATGGATGCGCTTTATTTGACTTTTGGACTGTTGAAAAAAACACCCGCCCATTATAAAGCTTGGAAGAGTCAGGACAATTTTTAATATAACTCTGATTGGATTCGGCTGAAAGAAGGAAGTCATATACACCTAGGATGCCACCTAGCGTGACTAAAACATGGACTAATTTTAATTTTTAGGTGAACTAACCCTTTAAATGAGAAAAAGGGATAGGAATCGATTTGATTATGAAGAGCAAGAATGAATGCAAGTGCTAAAATAGTCCATGCATACTGTAGCTTAACATTATCCAGTAGCTTGCATGGCCTGCATGCAAGTGATGTCGGCAGAAACTCCTTTCAGACAAAGTTGTAAAGATTAAGATTTTTGGAATAATGACCACTGGGAATGTGTATTAGGATACTAAATTGGGTCAATTTTCATTTAATGTTGACTCTAGCAGTTACAAAATGATGTTCTGCTTGACTACCAAACATAAAAAACTGCATATCAGACATACAAAAATATGTTTAGGGGAGCACGATCGAGGCCAGAGCTTTATAGTTATATAGTTATAGTATGACAGTTAATGATCAGTTGTGTCTGGGTAATGTGGGTGCAGGGAGTCAGATGGACCTCAGGGAAGAGCTGTGCCCGTACGAGGAGCTGAAAGCGTCCGTCACACCCTGTCAGAGAGAGAGAGAGAGAGGAGGGGAGAAAAAAAACGAGTGGCTGAATGAGAGGGAGGGTTAGGAATGAGGAGAGAGAGAAAAGCGTAATATGGATTTAATGGAAGAGCATCGTGAACTTACAGTGGCAGGAAGGTGGAGAGACTGGGTCGGAGGATTGGAAAGAGGAGAGGAAAGGAACGGAGGGATTTCACTTCATCTATCCTTGACCTTCATGCACAAAGATTCACACGCAGCTCCCCTGCCCCGTAACTCTCTTCTAAATCCTTCACCTCCTGCTGAGAGAACGGGTCTCAACGATTTGTAGGTTCGTACCTTCTGCTGACCTCACAAGGTGGGGATGGGACTTTAAGAGGTGACCTGTTATCAGATTTGCAGCAGGCTGATCTGAATCGCCTGCATTGTTGAAACAGTTCCTCACACACACACACACACACACACACTCACACATGTTGGTTTTTGTGGTTTATGGGGACTCTCCATAGGCGTAATGGTTTTTATATTGAACAAACTGTGCTATTGCCCTACACCTAAACCCTCACAGGAGACTTTGTGCATTTTTAGATTTTTTCAAAAAAACACAATTTAGTATGTTTTTTAAGCCTTTTGAATTACAGGGACATAGGCCGTGTCCTCATAAACCACCTTCATATTGTAATACCTCTGTCATACCCATGTCATTATACAAAGTGGTGTCCTCATAAACCACATAAACATGCACACACACACACACACACACACATATTTCTGGCTCTTCCACTGTAATACAAATATTTCCCCCATTTTCCCTCAAGCACTATATCACTGTAATGTGTTATGGCAGCTTTAACAAACAAAGCAATTCATAAATATACTGCTGGATATTAAGTGTCTAGGTGTCTGATACCAGACAACACTCAGTTCGCTCTCAATATAATAAAATTAGCGATGTTGGCTAAGGCTAGAAGCACTCTATCGGCTTAGAATTAAAATTTGGTGCATAAGTCATCCTGCATTGTTTGTGCTGTGGACATGAATGATATCTCAAAATGTGTGGTTTTTGCAGAAGCGGTGCAATATTACTTTTTATAGGAATCTTACAGTGTTTCCATTGTGGAGGATAAAGAAGGGTGAGAAACAAATCCAGTAAGCTTACACTGAAGGCAATCTCCTAGCAATAGCACTAAAAGCCACTTTTTAAAGCCCTAGCAACACACTAAAAACACTAAAGGCCGGGACACACCAAGCCGACAGTCGGCCGTCGGCGAGCATCTGTCGGGCTAGTTTGTCTGGTGTGTTCAACGCGTTGGCAGCAGTTTGCCCTATTCAACATCGGGGGCCTTCGTTGTGAGTGAGAACTCTGATTGGATGCTCAGTTTAGCAAAGGAGTCAGTCCTTGAGAATTAAAGCGAAAGTGATGAAAACGTGCAAGTAAATGAAGGAGGCACAGACAGAAGGCTGTTCTGATGTTTTGTGATCTTTAACCCAAGCACTCCAATATGTGAATATTTTCATAAAAACATGAGTCACTTAAAATGAAGTTATCAACATAATTGATATTCAAAGTGGCAAGTAAGCGCTTTACGTTGCGTATATCTGCATATATCCCGTATATACTTGTTTTGGTTTCTACTTTGGAATGATGAACATATACTCTTGATAGCTGTTCATTCACATTTGGTTGATCTAAATGCTTATAAAGTTTATGTGTGGGGCAGCACTGAGGAAAAGTCTAGATCAATGTGGTCACATGATCACAGTAATGTTCCACTGACCACTCAAGCTATAAGGTTCAAGCTATTAAGTGTTTTGTTTTCAAGAAGCATCTTATCAGAATCAGAATCAGAATCAGAAAGAGCTTTATTGCCAAGTGTGTTTGCACACACAAGGAATTTGTCTTGGTGTTATAAGCTTCCAGTACAGAAAGTACAAACATAGTGCAGACAACATATAATTAAGGTGATAAAGAACACTAATGAAGAGAATATACAATAATTAAGAATAACAATAGTAATAAAAATAAAAATATACAGAAAAGAGACATGACCATAGACAGAACTGTGAATGTGCATGTGTCCTATGTGCAGATGAAGGTTTGATGGGTTATTTACAGATGTACAGTACCGGGGTGTGTTATGTGTTGTTCAGGTGGGATACGGCCTGGGGGAAAAAACTGTTCTTGTGTCTGGCTGTTCTGGTGCCAGACGTATACGTATCTAATGTGTCCTGTTTGGTGCCATAACACTCATGTTCGGTTACGTTGCTCTAGTCTATCAGGTCTTCTGTACCTTTTTCACTGTAAATATTTGCTAGGGCTCCTTTCTCCATCGGCCCATGCATACGTGTGTGTGTGTGACCCAGCTGCCTCCTTTCTCTTGCCCCCTCCCTTCACTGCCCCTGTGTGTGTACGACTGTTCAGAGACTCTCTGTCTGTCTGTCTCTGTGTGTTTGTGTGTGTGTGTGTGTGTGTGTGAGACTGCCAGAGGGGGTGGGGGGTCGGGGTGGCCGCTTGCCGAATCAGCCCCTCCAGTCTCCTAGCAACAGAGCTGTTTGGAGCGGGACGGGTGAGAGAGGAAAAGAAAGAGAGAGAAAAGCAGAGAGAAAGAGAATAGGAGGGATAGAGAAGAGGAGAGGGGGATAGAAAAATATGCCACATCTGGAAAAAGCCAAGGCTTGCAGGGTCTTGAGAAAAGAGAGAGACAGATAGAGTTTTAGAAGAGGAAATGCTGATTGCTGCTGCTGACAATTCACAGTGCTTCTTTAAAATGATGAGAGGATGATGAAACCATGCACTTTCAGGCCCCAGAAAGCAGCATCTCACACACGCCAGTTCAGCTCTACAGCAGTTTAATGATTAAACACATACGCTGTTGCTCCACGTCGGGAACAAACAGTCAGCTCTACCTGCGAATCTAAACACTGCGCTTTTGTGCTTTGAGGAAGAGTGAGAAAAGAGTGCGTTCACCTGATCAGGGTTAATAACTGAAGCTAAAACACTCATTGTGTGAGTCATACTTTCTGCTGTCACAATTGGTTACTGTTTATTGTATTAGTAATGTTCTGCCACTTTCAAATTTAAAAATGTATTTTTTAAATATTTTTAATACTTGATTCTGATTGGTCAATCGTTGCATTCTGTCGATATACTTTAACACTAAATTTTATTATTCACTGTTGTCACAGTCAATTAATTGTGTCGGGCACCTATTGTGTCGGGGAAATCCACCTTTTTACGCTTGTGAATTAAAACGGTAGATGAAGCAGGTGATCATTTCTATCATCTAGTAGTGAGTTGGAGTTATTTGGATTGGAAATGGCAAGGGTGAGTAAATAAACTTTTTGGGGAGGAACTGTTCCTGTTCACAGTTAATAAATACTCAGCCATTCACTCTGCAGGCTCTTTTCTCATATAATAACAATTCAACTCAAATTACATTAGATTCAACTTTATTGTTATTGTGCTGCGTACAAGTCAATGAAATACAATATTTCATATCCATTTATTAATGTCTTTGCAAAGTAGCCTTGTAATAAAACAGATGATGTACAGTTAGTCAGTCATTATTGCAAAATAAACCACTTTAGAGTAATATCAGATCCTGCTGGGATTTATTTTGCAATCCAATTTAAATGTGATGTGTTGTTTCTATTGCACACACAGCAATTCAGTGAACTTTACACTGAACTGGCCCATATTTGAATCTATGTGGGTGCAGTACGGCATCACCGTGTGTCGGTTTTGGCCCAAGCTAGGCCTTGGGTAGAGCTGAACAGATCACCCTGATCCTGCTGGCCTACTTTAGTCACCCACACACTTGTGTCCCAGACTGTGATGTGCCCTCTGATTGGGGAAAGGGGTGGGGGGTAGAGGAAATGTTTGTGTCTGTGAGCGCATGTGTGAAGGCAACCGGAATGGAGCAATCGAGCTGAGATGGAGATGTTTGTAGGACAGAGAGAGTCAAACACACACTGTCTTCCCCCCACGGCTATAGACGAGGCTTTCTTCTCAAAGGTATTGCAGGAGCCTGTGTCTGGTGTCCTAGAGGGACCATTTCTAGAATAATCTCTGGTAGACAGAGAGCAGGAGGATTTCTGCATAGTTGTGGTGCGGTCACCTCGTGACCGAGATCATGAAAACCAGGTTGGTGCATGTTTGACTGATCGTGGCATAATAAGAGTGATAATTATGACGAGAGGGGGGAACGCATGCATGAGCCGGACGGCTGGAGAGGGCCGGATTAAAGCGAGCCCGCTCTATGCGCTGGTTTTAGTTGCCATGGCAACTTTCATTACCTGGCACTTGGGAAAGGGGGAGTGAGAGAAAGAGGGAGAGAGGGAAGATGGAGCGGGACAGGAGAAAAAAGGAAAGGAGAGCAGCAGATAGAGAAAAAAAGGAAGATGTCTTGGGGGAAAGGTGGCAGAGAAAGCAAAACAAGTGGAGAAAAGAGGGAAAGAAAACGTTAGGCCCTCTGGGAATCAAAGTAGAAATGTGTAGTTAATGAACGAGGGAAAGAAATTAAGCGAAGAGGAAGGCAATACAAGCACACTTAATTTGTGCCAGGTATAGAATCTAGTTTTGAATCTAATAACCAAAATAAAATAAAATTTTATATTAAAATAATCAAGTTTATTATTCAGAGGTGAGCTATTAGTAAAAAAAAAAAAAAAATTGTATTGTATTGTAGCCCTCTGGGACTTCATCAAGAATATCCTGGCAAAGCAAGAGCAGCTGAACCAATGGTGTGATTTTGGGGTGGGGCTACCTGCTTGTTTGAGCAATGAAAGAGAAGAGGAGTGTTCCAGAAACCTGTTTGAAAACAGTACTTTTGCTGTTCCATTTTGTTGATGCTAGTGGCACAACAATTACACATTTTGCATTTAAAAGAAGTTAAATAAGTTACAGCTATTATGGAAAACGATGTGTCATCCTGAAGTAAGGCCAAGAAAGAAATTATAAGAGAAAATGGTGTGAAAGCAACAAGGAACAGGTGACATCGGGCCTGTGTGGGAACGGGGGGAATAAGAAGGTTGTCTCGGTGAGCAGAGTTCCGGCAGGTGTCACATGACCCACTGCCCTGCACACCTGCCCGAGTGCGCTGCCAGTTGCCATAGCGACAGGGTCAGCTTTATGGAAAGCAGGGTTGAAGGTGGCGATGGTGGGAGGTGGGACTGGTTGTGTGTGTGTCTGTGGTGAAGAAATCAGTTATTTTTAAAATGCTGTAGGAAAGTGTTCAAAAACCACACCGGATTTCTCTCACACACAAATCTAAACAGTGGAGATATTCTGTAAGAAACCCCTTGAGCTGTGAATGAATTAATATTAGATTCAGATCAATGAACGTCTGAATAATACACTACACAAAATGACTCTCTTAGCCTTATACATAGCCACCATAACCTCGGGGCGGTACTCATAAAGCCCTGTAGCACAAGCGCTGTTTAAGTGACTGGGATCAGCATGAATGTGGAGAATGCAACTCAGAAATCCAAATAATGTATGAGCTGAAAAGATTTGTGCCCATAAAGATGCCAGTCTGTGGACTGGTGCAGGCGGAGTTCAGCTGGTTGCTGTGTCATTACTGCTTTCAGAGGCCTTTGAGCCTGTCAGAGTCATTCTTACTCCAGAAGTCTAATTCTGCCAAAACACAGACAGAATTGCTTTGCAGCTGGAATGGTGTAATGGGGATTTTTTTAGAGCAAATTTATGGTTTAGGACTTTCACGGATTGTAGGCTTTTACACTTATTGTCATTTTACATCAGGGCTAATATTGCGAGCTGCTTCACAAGAGACAAACAATCATAAACTAAACAGCACTTACCTCATTAAATATTCATGAGCTTTGTACAGTCACAGAAACTTCACATGCTGTTTAGTGGCGTTGTTTGAGAGAAAAATTCAAATGTCGAACAAATGCAACGGGAGTGAGGATGAGAATGTTATTTGTTTTTGTACAGAGCTGTTATTTGAACAATCAGTGTTACTGACCTCATGAATATGCAAATAGGAACATTAACCCAGGGTCTGCAAATGTGTAGTGGGAAATCTAGAAACCTGAATTGAAACCCAGTAATACCCATTTGCGGTGGTTGTGAAAAGCCTAATAAAGTATGAGTGATAGGCCATGTTCACACTGCAAGCCTTAGGGGCCCGTTCACACAGAATGCGTTTTTCCATTCCTCTACGCTTCTTTTCCATTGTGTGTCTATGTAAACATACTAGACAGATGTGTTTCACCATTGCGCTTACGTCGTGGTGCTCAAGTTAAAGTAAGTTCAACTTTTAAAAAACGCACCTTGAATATATTTCCCCATTCCACTGCCTGCATCTCGTGTTTTTCGAAGCAAAAACATGTTCTTTGTGAAAGGCCCCTTGGTGCTCAATTCTGATTTATAGCTCAGGTCAGTTTGGCTTTTATTTTTTAAATATGGCCAATATCACATTTGAGTGTGAACTGGTGAACTGAAATAACCCGCATGTGCAAAAGACCAATAACAAAGATGGCACTCAGAAAACTGGCCCAAATCAGAATCAGAAAGATAAGATTCCATGTGGTTTGTGTAGTTCACTCTTCACTCTTCAAAAGGACATTTTTGCCTGCATTCTAAACGTAGCCATACTTTTTAAATGTTGACCTTTCTTCTCTTTTTCATAATCACATTTTCTCACTGTCTCTCTGCAGTGTTCAGATGGAGGGGCGGTCCAGGACAGCTCTTTGAAGCGGGTTGCTGTGGTGGAGGATTTTTTTGATATCATCTATGCCATGCACGTCGAGATGGGGGCAGATCCCGGAAGAGCACCCAAACACGCCGGCCAGAAAAAGACCTATAAGGCGGTGAGCAATCATTCAGTGCATAAAAAAATAGTCAAGACACACTTAAGCGAAGCGCTTTACTCTTGCTATAAAAGAACATGCAGCATAGGTTTCGTGTGCAGCAATGTGCAAAACTCCCCTCTATTTATTCTTACGAACACACAAGCAACTCTAAAATAGAACATCTGAATAACTATAATGAGTGGAGGCTGTTGCTGGGGAAACAGCAGCCATTTTGAAACACCTGTTGAGCCATTATAGACTATACAGCAACGTCTAAACTTTAGATAAATAACACATTTTGTGGATTTACTCTTTGGGTTTTTTTTTAATGCAGTAATGCACTAATGCATGCTAGCGATGCTGGCCAGCTTTTTCCGACTCGCACCCACCCACGTATTTGAAAAACAAACCAATGCAATCTCAAATCTTTTTAAACCTGAACTTGTCTGACCCACCGATATAAGTCAACATCACTACCTCTCAAACTGTCAAACATGACAAGACCCAAGTGACAAGTATTGCATCATGGGACTTATATAAAGCTGCCTGGCTCGCCAAGCCCAGAGGAAAATTGTATTGCTCAGAGTTTGCCCTTTCGTGAATCAGGACTTCTTTTTTTTTTCTTTTTTTTACCGAAATCATAGTTTTTATCAGGAAAAATCAATATTGAGATATTGAATCCTCTTCATATTGAAATCTATAACTTTGATAGCAGACTTAGGAAATCTGTACACAGTTTCTATCTTTGCAGAGATCTTTTCTGATTCATGTGATATGATTTTTCAGGAGAAGCAGAAGATCCTTAATTTACTGTATATGAAAAGCAATTTATTTAATATTGCTGAGATCTCGTTTGTGATTTTTCGTCGCTATGGTAGGACTAAAAAATTATCATAGCCACAGACAGTGGATTTCATTTTGGACTGAAATCCAGCTGCGTTTTAAGTTGCCCAAACTGCAGGTATGAGTCAACCTGTGCATCACCTTGGCAAACCTTTTGTCTCCAGTGTACCTCTCTATTTTCCGTCATATTCTTTCTTTCTCTGACTGTCTGCGAAGTCTGAGAGGTCTGGAATACGTAAGTGTCAGACATAGTTTTTGTATGATATTTAGTGGAGAAAAAGCACTGACCATTTTTGGTTCACTTCAAAACAAGTCTGTCCAATTTCTTTTCTACTGGTACCCATAATAACGAGTGCTTCTCAACCACTAGTTTTAGGTGTAAAGAGAGTTGTGTCTGTGCGTGTGTGTGTGTGTGACTCACCTCTCCTTTATCTGAGACACTGGTGAATGAAGTAGGAGGAACAAACATAAATGAGTTAGTGACTGAATCTGAGGGACCAAATACACTCACACTGAACTGTCATGCAACGCTGTGAGAGGGATTTCATATCACATGCCTTTATTCTTGTGCAGTGTAATTTCTCTATGAGGCTTCACTGGAGTGTTTTATGTAGTGTGTAATTAAAAAAGGCTATTATGTTTCTTAGCACATACATTCAGCATAGGTGTTATTGAGTTATTGTGTTGCTTATTATTTGATAATGAGGGAGGGAGAAAGTCAATATGAAGTACAACATAATGCAGAATTTAGAATCTGATCCAATTAAATCAGAACACACAGTCTAGACTTAACATATATTCCTCTAGAAGTAGGTAGGGGTGTAAGTGTGTACCGAGTATGCTTGATTATGCTCCCCTGTGCTGTGATTCCTTGGTGTGTGAAAGCAGGTGTCGGGTTCCAGCCCCCACTAAGCTCTGTGCTAATCACCTAATTAAAGCAATTAACTGTCTGATAGCCATGTTGTTGACATTTGGCACACATTGAACCTCTCCAAAACTGCTGGACTGTCAGACAAGTAAAGATCAGTGCACTCTAAATTCTCACCCGATTGGCTGTGACCTTCAGAAATCAGCTGTGATTGGCTTGATTTGCTCTGGTTGAACTGACTTTCATTGGCTGTATCCGGCTATGACGGACTCTGATTGGTGGTGTCCAGAATCATGCTACAGTTTTACATCCTTTGCCCTGTCCCAAATGCCTTTGACTCAAGATTGTCCAAAGTTTTTACAGATTAATATATCATATTCATTATTTTGATTTAATAAAATATTATACAACCTAAAATAATCATACAAATTATTTATTATATTTATTGTAATATTTATTTTTAGGGGGATTTTACTACTACTACTACTACTACTACTACTGATAATAATAATAATAATAATAATCAATTATTTAAATTAAATTAAATATTAATTAATTGATATGAATTAATTTGATTATATATTACCATATAATCTAAATTAATAATACATCTTATGAATTATTAATTAATAATATTTATTAAATTGATTGTAATATTTTAAGAGGGGACTGATAATTATAATAATATAAACACATGATTAATTAATGGAAAATGTATTAGTTTGGTTCTATATTGTAATACAATCTAAAACCATAGTATAAATGATTAGTAGTATTAGTATCAGTATTAGTATTAACAACAACAATAATAATAATATTTAATATGGTGTAGGTAACCCATTATGCACTTTCAGATATGAATATAAATTAGCTCTAGATAATTACTGTGACTACAGAAAAGACAAAAAAAAAAGAGAATTCAAGATCACCCTTCCTGTTCTGACCCACTACCCTTTCATAATGCTGCTGTCTGCATGCTGCCATCTAGTGGTTGCATTACAGGACTGCAATGATATTGTATTGAGATTGAGACCACTGAACCTATGACACCATTACCTGAAATTCTATGCATTACTTTTTTTGTCTTTTTATTATAAAATTAAATGCATTTCTGTGGCTTTGAAATGTTCCTTTTTGTGTATAAACAGTGTTGTCATACTGGATCTCAGCTTGTTCTCTCGAAGTGGGGGGGGGGGGGGGGGGGGGGGGGCATTCATTGGTTTGGCCACACACAAAAAAAGGAGCACCCCCATTACTAAAGATGCAAAAGATGTTTGTGTATGTGCGTGCGGGGGTGGCAGGGGCTGCACAATGTCCTTGGGGCAATGTTCACCTCCTCTCCTCAGCCAGTGCCCTGGAGAGCCCTGCTGTCAGGTCTCATAGCACGAGCAGCCCACAGAGACCAACCCTGCCAGCCTAGAAGGAGGGGGCAGTCTGGGAGCATGGCATTCTGGGAGGTGCGGTTTTCCCTGTGTGGCCTTTTCCCTCTGTGCTGCCTAAGGGGGGGAGGGTGGTGGGCCTGCCATTCCTACTGCTCCATCATCCTCTCTGTGTGAAGGTCGCACACAGAAAGCCTGCAGGAGAAGAAAGCAAGAGCAAAAGAGAGATGAAACAGCGACAGAAAGAGACCAGAAAAAAGAGGGAAGGGAAAAGAAAAAGGAGGCTTTGCAAAAGAGACATGAGTTTGTATATTTTTGTGTAGCATTTATGTTGTCCCTTGTAGGGAAATGAATGTTCCTGAAAACTAGTATGCTGCCTTGCTCTCTACACCCTACAAAAGCAGCTGCCTTCTAAGTGAACAGCCTTCATGTTGCAGGCACACTTATTATGTATTTAAATGTATCCTCAGTAGGCAGCTCAGAACACAATAAACTATTTTTGTCAGTATGCTTCCTCGTTTCAGCTTCTCAGTTTGTTTAATCTCCCCCAAAATGTTTGCTGACTCCTTTCCACTCTCTCTTTTGGTTGTCAGATTGCAGAGACCTACGCATTTCTTCCACGTGAGGCGGTGACCCGTTTCTTGATGAGTTGTGGAGAATGCCAGAAAAGGATGCACATCAACCCCACCACAGCAGAGTTCAAAGGTCAGATTCCATCATTGCAATTTCATGTCTAAATTTGACATTTTTAATGGTTTTGAACGGTGCACACGAATATGTACCGCTTAGTAAATTGCTTGTTTTTGTTAATTTTATCATTAATTAAAGTTTTGGGAGTGCATTGCCCTTTAGCGGTAATTAGGAAGACAAGATTTCCAAAATCTTCATTAAAGTCAGACTCTTTTTGATGAGCCACAGAGGCAAGACTAAAATTCTGCGCTTCTACGGGCCCCTCGTAATTAATGCATGGATAATCCGACCCACTCACTTCCTACAGTAAACATCAGATTAACAAAAAAAGAATGAAAAATAATGCTAAAGGAAAAAACACAAGCAATCCTTCAAGACATGACATAGCAGACGCTCATGTGATGACCTTCAAATATGCATTCTGTCTGGATATTTGCATCATTATTTAATTCAGAGACTGTAGTGCTGTTACAAGTGAAACTGCCTTATTATTATCATAGTGTTTTATGACTTATTAAATCAGCAGCACAGCAGTAAGCACCTTTACTTGAACATGAATCAGAAGGGATTTGTATTTTCCTACAGCTGAGATATATGCTGTAAATCAGCTATCTGCTCAGACGTGACGTCGGTCTGCCATTAGTCACAGGCTGATGTGACTAATTCACACTGCCACAGATGAGCTTGATTTCTATATATTCTACAAATATAACAGAAATGAGCTGGGAAAAATATAATTTATCATTTTTCGATAATCAAGCTAATTCACATTCACTAAAAAGTTTTTGTATTTGCAAACAGCAATTCACAAACTCATAACTTAATTCATGTTTACAAAATATGATTTGCAAATGCAAAACTGCGTTTAGAGAGAATGAATGTTAAACAAACTTTGAATAGTGAATTAGCTGATCATCTCCTGCCTGCAGGGGTTTTGAAGCGTTGCGTCATCCCTGCTTTCTAAAGCAGTTTATAGAATAAAAATTTGCTATTGAGCTGTTCATGCTATATAGCGGCTGGGAACCCTGCAGAGTCAGAAGATCTGTGTCCAAACAAAAGCCTGTCTGCGTGTATTGTGTTTGATTTTAACAAAGACCCAAGGGGGTTTCAGCAGGGCCTTTTGGAGCTTTATCTCAAGAGCGCCTTCTAGAGGACCAAACTGAGTCATGCACACTACTGTGCACACAACTGAGAATAGGATTGAATGAAACTATATTGGCCTTCAAATTAAACAATTACTTGTAGGACATGTTTGTAGGACATGTATAAAAGGAGACTTATGAATTAGACAAATCTTCACAAGAAATAAGCTTTTTACCATTTAATTTTAGGGTTAGTAAGGTTTTGTTTTTCTTGTTTTTAAAAAAAAATAATTAATACTTATATCAAGCTAGAATGCATTAAATTGATCAGAAATGACAGTTAATACATGTAGAATGTTTTAAAAGATTTATATTCTATTTAAAATAAATACCATTCTTTTGAACGTTTCCACAAAAATATGAACATGAATAAGAAGAAATATAAATAAATGTTTCTTTAGCAATAAATCAGCATGTTAGAATATTTCTGTAGGATCATGTGACACTAAAGGCTTGAGAAATGGCAGATGTAAATGCATGTTTGTATCACTGGAATAAATTACATTTTAAAACAGAAAACAGGTATTATAAATTTTAATTAGGGATGCACGATATGAAAAATTTTAACCGATACCAATAACCGATAATTAAGTCCTTCTCATGGCCGATGCCGATACCGATAAGTAGAGCCCTGCACGGGCCTAAAATTTAGGCCCACGTCCGACAGCTTATCAGCATTACGGCCCGAGTCCGACCCGAGCCCATATTTTTTTTTCCCTTCTCCTAAAACAGTTTATACAAAACTGAACTATTTTAATAGCCGAAACAGTAGTGTGTAATGGCAAAATTATTATATTTCGTTTTGTTTTTTTATTAAGTTAATTTAGAAAAACGTTTGGAGCATTTTTGTTCGTTAAATAGCCTATAAGTTTTTTTTTTTTTAAAGTAACGACCAAGCGGCCAGTGGCATGAGCCGATCATAGCCTATGTTTGATCAATTTAGCCTTCTCGTATCATCACAAATTGCCTAAAATAAAATCTATAGCTATACTAAAACAGTTCAAGTATATAACAATGTTTAAACGTTAAACCTGCGCTATAATAATAATGTGCCCTAGCCTATATCTAAGTTTGTGCGGAGAGTGGAAGCTAAAGCGCGCTCTGCAGGACATGGAGGCACCAGCGCAAACACTTGGATTTTTTTTCAGTGGAAACAAATTAAAATAGCCTACGCCGTCATTTTTTATTTATTTTTTTGATAAAGGTAAGAGTAATATATCATTCGGACCTGTAAAGGGTGTACTTGTATTTGTGTGCACTCACAATATCAACAAAAGGTAGTTCTTTTATAAAACAAAGAAAACAAACATGATGCCCTTTCTGCCGTCTTGAATAGGAGCGCTTGAGTGAGTCGAGCTGACTGACAAGAGTGAGGTGAAAAAGACAAGACGATGGCAGAAGAGTTTCAAAATGAAATGTAAAAGCGTTTTGAAACAAAAATATTTTTGGATTTTGAAAAGCCTGTTGACCTGCCATTTATCTAAGGTGATATTGGAAGGTCTATTTATTTATTTATTTTTTAAACATTCGTTTCTCATTTAGCCTATTTGGTTCCACAGTATTTGCTGATTTTTATTTTATTTAAACTGTGATATTTTTCCCATTATTTTACATCAAGGTGTATGCAGTCCGTGCCTCAAAACTTTCCATCTCACTAATAAACGTTCTACGTTTTATAATTATTTGTTCCTCAGTCTTTACTGATTTTCAGTTTTGTATAGGCCTACCATGCATATTTAAAATTTGTAAGTTATCTGTTATTTTATATTAGGCATATAGCATGGTGTATTTTTATTCGTTTTGTTAATAAAAGTTAGCTATATGTTTTATGTTGTATTTTGTTGTTGCTTGAATTGAATTCAAGCAATTGATGCCAAATTGCCGTTAATTTAAAAGTGAAAATAAAATACGCACAGTGCTTTTACAAGCTATTTAAGCAAAGGAAAGTGAGAAAACTCAAGCAAACTAAAAACAAACAACTGCTTGAAGCCAAATTGCCACTAATTTAAAAGTGAAAATAAAACACGCACAGAACTTACAAGCTATTTAAAACCGAAGGAAAGCGAGGAAAAGAGAGAAGACTCAAATGACGTCCACCTCCCATTCACCGAGGTGATACCGGTAAGGTGTTGACACACGTCGATTAACCAGTGGGAAAATTTCCTCACTGTCACAACCCTACTTGATGCCTTTTTTCCTCCTTTCGGAATCCTTGCTGAACATACGTTGGAAATAGCAATGGCATTGTCCTCCTCTGCCACGAGAAAAACTTCCAGACCGGCGAAGACATGTTCGCAAATGATGACGTTACACATGCTGAGAGTCACTGCAGTTTAAAGCTGCAATCACTTGCACTCGGAAAGAAGATGAATCTCAGATAAATCAGACTGATTATTTACCAGCAAGCATACTTTATCGGATCTAGTTAACGGAGTTAATTTATTTATCGGAGCAATAATAATGACGTCATTTTCTCTCATATCGGTCGATAAATATCGTGCATCCCTAATTTTAATACTATTTTATAATATTTCTGTTTTAACATGCATTTTTCTTCAAATAAATTAAAGGGAAGGGAAGTCGTGGCCTAATGGTTAGAGAGTTGGACTCGTGATCCAAAGGTTGCGGGTTCGAGTCTCGGGCCGGCAGGGATTGTAGGTGGGGGGAGTGAATGTACAGCGCTCTCTCCACCCTCGATACCACGACTGAGGTGCCCTTGAGCAAGGCACCGAACCCCCAACTGCTCCCCGGGCGCTGCAGCATAAAATGGCTGCCCACTGCTCCGGGTGTATGTTCACGGTGTGTGTGTGTTCACTGCTGTGTGTGTGTGCATGTTGGATGGGTTAAATGCAGAGCACGAATTCCGAGTATGGGTCACCATACTTGCCTGAATGTCACTTCACTTAAGCCTCAGTGAGCATAAGAGATGGCTTTCAAAAGCATTAAAAAAATCTTGAACAGTAGTGTAATCAATCAATCAATATGAACTTTCATTTGTTATTTTTCACCCACAGAGAACGACCGGCCCACCTCTCTGGTCCCAGACCTCATTGATTACAACATGCCTCTCACTGCCACCTATCTAAAACAGATGAAACTACAGTGCATGAACACCAATGAGCAGGTAGGTAGAAGCCAAGCAAGAGAGTGAGAGGTACAAGAGCATGGAGCTGCTTTGTTTTATAATCCTTAAAAATGTCACTTTGGTTTTGTAATCATATACTTTGAAGTTAAAATAATTTTGTGTTGAAGTGTTGCTTCCAGTCTGTGAGTTTGCTGACAGCTCCTAAACTTGACTTTTAGAGACAATATATGATGCTAAATATGCCTCAGTATCTGGGCAAAGAATTTAATGTAAAAGTCACCCAGCTCAATGGAACTGCGACAAGGCCTTATGGTGCGATGTGTGGTTGTCAAGGTAAACTCTTATAGATGGTTGCCTCAGCAACAGTATATGTGATGCCTGGAATAGTAAGAGCTGGATGTGTCTGTGGGTCACTGTGGTAAATGGGGTGATGGTAAATACACAACTCCCATCATTGTGAAAGACAGTTCCTTATAGCACTAAAAATACACTGAAGTACATGGATGTAAGTGTATGGCTGAATGTAAAAAGCATGTATGTAGAATATCTTTAGAATAGCTAAAGATACACCGGCACATCACTGGGTCAAATGCATTTACAGCTCCCTGAAAAGCTGTCAAGATTTTTATTTTCCAGGATCACTTTAACTCATGTCTGCATCTCATAACACAACATAGTATAAATGACAGTGCAGTTAAGAAAGCTTGCTAATATTGCATGCAATGCGTGAAATGTACAGAAGTAAGCCTAATGTGTATTTTATAAGCATGTCACAGGTACATGCTTATAAAATGCCCTTTAGACTTACCTCTTACATTACCCTTGTCCAGCTTCACTGAATCTGACCTTAGGTTAGAGACATCAAGCGAGCTGGAGAAACAGAAAAGCCTTCACAGCGGACCTGAATTAATATTTTTAATATATTAATATTTTTTTAATTTTATTTTATTTTTAAGGAATATTATAAATACATTAAGGAATATTTTAATTTAATATAACATGCTGTTTATCATTTAAATGTGTGTGAATAAGCAGTTCTTTTTTTTTTTCTTTTTTTTTATGAACCAAGCCTGATAATGGCAGTAAACCCTCCTAGGTATAGGTGGGTAGGTACAGTATATACCAGTAGGTATCCTACAGGCCTGTGGGTAGGGGGCGCTCTTCAACCACTCTCTATGAAATAAAAATAATCTGTACAATTTGTTGCATGGAGTTGGATGATTTTCCAGAGCAGGAAAAGACAAGACATTTCTGGGAGGTCAGCTGAACAACATGTGACTTTATCTTGGATTGTTATATTTGTTGAAAGCTATCTGTCCTCCATGTTCAAAATACGACACAATTTGATGTAAAATATGTAAACATTAAAATAAGTATGTAAAAATGAGATGTAAAAACTGACAGCACTATTATTTCTCTTCATGTCACGTGTCAACCAATCAGATAGCACAGACTGAAGATAGTTTAGAGTGTTATTCTATTTTATTGCTTCTTTTTTTTATGTAGTTCACCAAACTATTGGATGTGTTCTGGGATAAACATTCCTATCAACCAATCAGATTTCAGGGCTAAAATTAGGATTAGGGCTGCAGTATGGGCTCAAACAACAAATAATTTCTCTCAGATTATAAGGTAGGTTATGGTTAGAGAAGTCTTACCTTCTGACAGCATAAGAACAGGCCGTCTGTTGTTCAGTGACTGGCTGATGCATATTGCACTTTCTCCATCTGGCATGCTCAGTTTTAATGGGCTGGATTTACACAACTTCTGGAGTCTGGGCACACTGGATTTTTTTTGTTAGTCCTTCAGGAAACAAATGTGCCGTGCTGATACAATGAATGCTGTTGAGG